>NW_028283570.1:660000-990000 GCF_059441095.1 Idiotropiscis lumnitzeri
CGCTCCGCTCGTGCCCGGGCGGAAGAGGTGCTCCAATTCGGCTTAACTGTGACACACGCCCGCCCTCCTCCCCCGGAACTTCCATTCTGTTAAACTTAGGGGCCGCTTGGCACCGCCCGTGCCCGGGGAAGGTGCTCCTCTTCGGCTTACTGTGACGCGAGCATGCCCTCCTCCTTCGGAGCTTCCATTCAGTTAAACTTAGGGGCCGCTTGGAACCGCCCGTGCCCGGGGAAGGTGCTCCTCTTCGGCTTACTGTGACGCGAGCATGCCCTCCTCCTCCGGAGCTTCCATTCGGTTAAACTTAGGGGCCGCTTGGAACCGCCCGTGCCCGGGGAAGGTGCTCCTCTTCGGCTTACTGTGACGCGAGCATGCCCTCCTCCTCCGGAGCTTCCATTCGGTTAAACTTAGGGGCCGCTTGGCACCGCCCGTGCCCGGGGAAGGTGCTCCTCTACGGCTTAACTGCCACGCACGCCGGCCGGAGCTCTGGTACGGTCCGAACCGCGCGAAACGTCGCCACCGATCGTGTCCGGGAGAACGTGCTCTTCTTCGTCCACTCTCCTCTTCGCCCACGCTCTTCTTCGGCGCACGCCGGCCGTCTAACCGCTCCAGCGCCCCATTTGAGGATATTCAGGCCCTGAAGACGGCTGCCAACTTATTTTTGATCGCAGTGGTAGCGCCACCAACTGGTTAAAACAAATACAAATTATTTTCGTTGATTTTTTTCTCCGGGCAGGTTAACAAAATCTACCTTACATTTGCTCGGATGAGTGTTTAGGCCTTGAGGATGTCACAATACGAAAGTCTTTCGCCTTCTTCAGAGTGTCACATGATGGTGTCTTGTGGCCCGTCTTTATCAGCTGATGTTCCATGAGGGCGTGACTTACCTGTCACAAGAATGAAGGCAAGTCACGCCCCCCGCTGTCCGTTCACTCCGCCAAAATGCTGCTCCAGGTGGTAGGTGCTCCAATTCGGCTTAACTGTGACACACGCCCGCCCTCCTCCCCCGGAACTTCCATTCTGTTAAACTTAGGGGCCGCTTGGCACCGCCCGTGCCCGGGGAAGGTGCTCCTCTTCGGCTTACTGTGACGCGAGCATGCCCTCCTCCTCCGGAGCTTCCATTCAGTTAAACTTAGGGGCCGCTTGGAACCGCCCGTGCCCGGGGAAGGTGCTCCTCTTTGGCTTACTGTGACGCGAGCATGCCCTCCTCCTCCGGAGCTTCCATTCGGTTAAACTTAGGGGCCGCTTGGAACCGCCCGTGCCCGGGGAAGGTGCTCCTCTTCGGCTTACTGTGACGCGAGCATGCCCTCCTCCTCCGGAGCTTCCATTCGGTTAAACTTAGGGGCCGCTTGGCACCGCCCGTGCCCGGGGAAGGTGCTCCTCTACGGCTTAACTGCCACGCACGCCGGCCGGAGCTCTGGTACGGTCCGAACCGCGCGAAACGTCGCCACCGATCGTGTCCGGGAGAACGTGCTCTTCTTCGTCCACTCTCCTCTTCGCCCACGCTCTTCTTCGGCGCACGCCGGCCGTCTAACCGCTCCAGCGCCCCATTTGAGGATATTCAGGCCCTGAAGACGGCTGCCAACTTATTTTTGATCGCAGTGGTAGCGCCACCAACTGGTTAAAACAAATACAAATTATTTTCGCTCGGCGAAACTACAATGCCCCCGAATATTTTTTAGACCCGCGAAGCACTGAACCCGCGAAAGGTGAACCGCGAAGTAGCGAGGGTTCACTGTATGTATAAGACCAAGACCTACAAAAAAGTCTCTTGGAGCAATGAGCTAGGTTTTACAGGAAGTCGGCCATTTTGAATTTACTTAAAAGGGGGCGGGTCACCACAATGGACTTTGTGTAGAAATTATTATTGGGGCCCGAGCAGCGACGGCGGCGAGGTCCCTATTGTTTTTGTAGAAATTATTATTAGGGCCTGAGCAGCGACCGCTACGAGGTCCCCATTGTTTTTGTGGATATTATTATTATTTTTATTATTATTATTATTAGGGCCCGAGCAGTGACCGCTGCGAGGTCCCTATTGTTTTTCTAGAAATTGTTATTAGGGCCCGAGCTGCGACGGCTGCGAGGTCCCTATTGTTTTTGTAGAAAATATTATTACTTTTATTATTATTAATATTATTATTATTATTATTAGGGCCTGAGCAGCGACCGCTGCGAAGTCCCTATTGTTTTTGTAGAAATTATTATTATTATTATTTTTCCGATTGTTCGATCGCATTTTTGACCCCCGAAACATGCACAAAAACTCACCAAACTTGGCAGTCTCATCGGGCATGGCGAAAAATTTGATATTTTAACGTCTAATATGAACAGGAAGTGAGTTATGAATTTTTGAAAGTCCGACTTTTGCCCTTTTTTGCATGTTTACAGGGGTCATTCTTTTGCACCCTGATCCTAAAGGCTTCATCTGATTGCCTTAAAATTCTGTCTGTAGCATCTGAAGACCTGGGACAAACACTGGGGCTAAAATTTTTTGTTTCCGAAATACTATATGACGGGGGCGGGTCTTCAAAGTTTTCACTTAAGATTTCCTTCGCCGCAATGGACAAAATGCTTAATAACTCTCCTGCACATGCTGCTAAAAATCCAAAACTTCACATGTACATAAAAAGTCTGTACCTGAAGACATCTATATGTTTATATTCAGTTATACACCTTGCGCCAATCAATATCATTTTTTACATTTTGACGTACTGCACGGTGCCCTTTTAACGAATCTGATTGAAAATTGGCTAGAAAAGACTCAAGACATTGATCTTACTCTATCCCTATTTTTGTGACTTTCCTTCGAAGGGCGTGGCTATTACGGTGCCGCAGAGTCTGATTATTCTCAGTGGCAACAAAAGTTCCTGCAAAATGATTCAGATGATCCATCTTCTCGAAATTTTTCACATTTGAGGATATTCAGGCCCTGAAGACGGCTGCCAACTTATTTTTGATCGCAGTGGTAGCGCCACCAACTGGTTAAAACAAATACAAATTATTTTCGTTGATGTTTTTCTCCGGGCAGGTGAACAAAATCTACCTTATATTTGCTCGGATGAGTGTTTAGGCCTTGAGCATGTCACAATACGAAAGTCTTTCGCCTTCTTCAGAGTGTCACATGATGCTGTCTTGTGACCCGTCTTTATCAGCTGATGTTCCATGAGGGCGTGACTTACCTGTCACAAGAATGAAGGCAAGTCACGCCCCCCGCTGTCCGTTCACTCCGCCAAAATGCTGCTCCAGGTGGTAGAGAGGATGAAGGCTCCCTTGTCTCTGTTCATGGTTTTTATGCCTCGCTTGCAGATCTCAATGGCCTCTCTGATCCAGCGCTGTTGTTTGTTCTCTTCGGTGCGGATGACCCTGCCCTTCTCCCGGTCCATGATGTGGTTTTCCCTTTTGCAGTGGTCAGTGATTGCTGATTTGTAATGTTCATGTTGTGCTTGTTCTTTTACTGCTCTGATTTTTTCATTTTTTTGACAGGTAAGTCACACCCTCATGGAACATCAGCTGATAAAGACGGGTCTCAAGACACCATCATGCGACACTCTGAAGAAGGCAAAAGACTCGCCGAAACATGTCAGGTAAAAAATTAACCTAAAACATAATTGTCTGCTTTTAATGAATCAGTCAAATATCAATAATAAGAAGACAAAATGAACCTAATACAAATAAATGAATACTTAATAACTCCCCTGCACATGCTCCTAAAAATCCAAACCTTCACCTGTAAATAAAACGTCCCGACCTGAAGACATCTTAATGTTATTATTTTGTTATACACACAGCGCCGCCAAGTGGAATCAAAAATTTGTTTTTATTTTAATTTTCACGTACTGCACGGTGCCCTTTTGACGAATCCGACTGAAAATTAGTCAGAAAAGACTCAAGACAATGATCTTACTTTCTGCCGAATTTTGTGACGTTTTGGCAAAAGGCGTGGCTATTACGGTGCTGAAAAGTCCGATTGTACTCTGTGGCAACAAAAGCTCCGGCAACATGACTCAGATGATCCTATCTTCTCGAAGTTGTACACATTTGAGGATACTTCAGCCCAGAAGACATCTACCAACTTATTTTACATCGTAGTAGTAGCGCCACCAACTGGTAAAAGCTAATACAAGTTATTTTCTTGGATGTTTTTCTCCGTGCAACTCAACAAGGTCGCCCTCATATATGCTCGGATGACTGTTTCGGCCATGAGGATGTCACAATACGAAATTAGTCCTTTTTCGTGAAAAGTTGTGGGAGTGGCATTGCACTGTTCGGCAATAAAACAACGCTGATTATGAGGTTCTAAATATGAACGACAACTCGTGAAACTTTACACACACATCAGGCCGAGCAAATTTATCAATATTTTATACGTTAGTTGTGCAGCTTTTTTGAAATGGCTCGCCATGGCCCTCGAGAAATGTTCAAAAAAGCAGCCCTGATTGAGTGTTTCACCTCGCTTTTTGTAAATTTTATGGAGTACAGTGAACCCTCGGTTATCGCGGTTAATGGGGACCGAGACCACCCGCGAAAACTGAAAATCCGCGAAGTAGCGGCGCACCTTCAAAAATGCTTAAAAAAAATATACAATATATATATATATAGATATATATATATATATATATATATATACATATATACGGGGAGAGAGAGAGTGAAATTCATTTTATAACAAAAAAACCAAATTATTATTAAAACGTATTATTTTTTTATTCCCCAGCCATTCTTTTTGTATTTATTTAATTACTCCGACTTTTACCTGCTGGTACGCCGTCCGGTGTGCCCTGTGAAATGAAAGGTGGCATTCTTTATTTATTTATTCATTTATTCATTCATAACTGACAGCCTCGCGCTCCGCTCGTGCCCGGGCGGAAGAGGTGCTCCAATTCGGCTTAACTGTGACACACGCCCGCCCTCCTCCCCCGGAACTTCCATTCTGTTAAACTTAGGGGCCGCTTGGCACCGCCCGTGCCCGGGGAAGGTGCTCCTCTTCGGCTTACTGTGACGCGAGCATGCCCTCCTCCTCCGGAGCTTCCATTCAGTTAAACTTAGGGGCCGCTTGGAACCGCCCGTGCCCGGGGAAGGTGCTCCTCTTCGGCTTACTGTGACGCGAGCATGCCCTCCTCCTCCGGAGCTTCCATTCGGTTAAACTTAGGGGCCGCTTGGAACCGCCCGTGCCCGGGGAAGGTGCTCCTCTTCGGCTTACTGTGACGCGAGCATGCCCTCCTCCTCCGGAGCTTCCATTCGGTTAAACTTAGGGGCCGCTTGGCACCGCCCGTGCCCGGGGAAGGTGCTCCTCTACGGCTTAACTGCCACGCACGCCGGCCGGAGCTCTGGTACGGTCCGAACCGCGCGAAACGTCGCCACCGATCGTGTCCGGGAGAACGTGCTCTTCTTCGTCCACTCTCCTCTTCGCCCACGCTCTTCTTCGGCGCACGCCGGCCGTCTAACCGCTTCAGCGCCCCGTCGTGCCGCTCGGCGAAACTACAATGCCCCCGAATATTTTTTAGACCCGCGAAGCACTGAACCCGCGAAAGGTGAACCGCGAAGTAGCGAGGGTTCACTGTATGTATAAGACCAAGACCTACAAAAAAGTCTCTTGGAGCAATGAGCTAGGTTTTACAGGAAGTCGGCCATTTTGAATTTACTTAAAAGGGGGCGGGTCACCACAATGGACTTTGTGTAGAAATTATTATTGGGGCCCGAGCAGCGACGGCGGCGAGGTCCCTATTGTTTTTGTAGAAATTATTAATAGGGCCTGAGCAGCGACCGCTACGAGGTCCCCATTGTTTTTGTGGAAATTATTATTATTTTTATTATTATTATTATTAGGGCCCGAGCAGTGACCGCTGCGAGGTCCCTATTGTTTTTCTAGAAATTGTTATTAGGGCCCGAGCTGCGACGGCTGCGAGGTCCCTATTGTTTTTGTAGAAAATATTATTACTTTTATTATTATTAATATTATTATTATTATTATTAGGGCCTGAGCAGCGACCGCTGCGAAGTCCCTATTGTTTTTGTAGAAATTATTATTATTATTATTTTTCCGATTGTTCGATCGCATTTTTGACCCCCGAAACATGCACAAAAACTCACCAAACTTGGCAGTCTCATCGGGCATGGCGAAAAATTTGATATTTTAACGTCTAATATGAACAGGAAGTGAGTTATGAATTTTTGAAAGTCCGACTTTTGCCCTTTTTTGCATGTTTACAGGGGTCATTCTTTTGCACCCTGATCCTAAAGGCTTCATCTGATTGCCTTAAAATTCTGTCTGTAGCATCTGAAGACCTGGGACAAACACTGGGGCTAAAATTTTTTGTTTCCGAAATACTATATGACGGGGGCGGGTCTTCAAAGTTTTCACTTAAGATTTCCTTCGCCGCAATGGACAAAATGCTTAATAACTCTCCTGCACATGCTGCTAAAAATCCAAAACTTCACATGTACATAAAAAGTCTGTACCTGAAGACATCTATATGTTTATATTCAGTTATACACCTTGCGCCAATCAATATCATTTTTTACATTTTGACGTACTGCACGGTGCCCTTTTAACGAATCTGATTGAAAATTGGCTAGAAAAGACTCAAGACATTGATCTTACTCTATCCCTATTTTTGTGACTTTCCTTCGAAGGGCGTGGCTATTACGGTGCCGCAGAGTCTGATTATTCTCCGTGGCAACAAAAGTTCCTGCAAAATGATTCAGATGATCCATCTTCTGGAAATCTTTCACATTTGAGGATATTCAGGCCCTGAAGACGGCTGCCAACTTATTTTTGATCGCAGTGGTAGCGCCACCAACTGGTTAAAACAAATACAAATTATTTTCGTTGATGTTTTTCTCCGGGCAGGTGAACAAAATCTACCTTATATTTGCTCGGATGAGTGTTTAGGCCTTGAGCATGTCACAATACGAAAGTCTTTCGCCTTCTTCAGAGTGTCACATGATGCTGTCTTGTGTCCCGTCTTTATCAGCTGATGTTCCATGAGGGCGTGACTTACCTGTCACAAGAATGAAGGCAAGTCACGCCCCCCGCTGTCCGTTCACTCCGCCAAGATGCTGGTCCAGGTGGTAGAGAGGATGAAGGCTCCCTTGTCTCTGTTCATGGTTTTTATGCCTCGCTTGCAGATCTCAATGGCCTCTCTGATCCAGCGCTGTTGTTTGTTCTCTTCTGTGCGGATGACCCTGCCCTTCTCCCGGTCCATGATGTGGTTTTCCCTTTTGCAGTGGTCAGTGATTGCTGATTTGTAATGTTCATGTTGTGCTTGTTCTTTTACTGCTCTGATTTTTTTCATTTTTTTGACAGGTAAGTCACACCCTCATGGAACATCAGCTCAAGACACCATCATGCGACACTTTGAAGAAGGCGAAAGACTCGCCGAAACATGTCAGGTAAAAAATTAACCTAAAACATAATTGTCTGCTTTTAATGAATCAGTCAAATATCAATAATAAGAAGACAAAATGAACCTAATACAAATAAATGAATGCTTAATAACTCCCCTGCACATGCTCCTAAAAATCCAAACCTTCACCTGTAAATAAAACGTCCCGACCTGAAGACATCGTAATGTTATTATTTTGTTATACACACAGTGCCGCCAAGTGGAATCAAAAATTTGTTTTTATTTTAATTTTCACGTACTGCACGGTGCCCTTTTGACGAATCCGACTGAAAATTAGTCAGAAAAGACTCAAGACAATGATCTTACTCTCTGCCGAATTTTGTGACGTTTTGGCAAAAGGCGTGGCTATTAAGGTGCTGAAAAGTCCGATTGTACTCTGTGGCAACAAAAGCTCCGGCAACATGACTCAGATGATCCTATCTTCTCGAAGTTGTACACATTTGAGGATACTTCAGCCCTGAAGACATCTACCAACTTATTTTACATCGTAGTAGTAGCGCCACCAACTGGTAAAAGCTAATACAAGTTATTTTCTTGGATGTTTTTCTCCGTGCAACTCAACAAGGTCGCCCTCATATATGCTCGGATGACTGTTTCGGCCATGAGGATGTCACAATACGAAATTCGTGATTTTTCGTGAAAAGTTGTGGGAGTGGCATTGCACTGTTCGGCAATAAAACAAAGCTGATTATGAGGTTCTAAATATGAACGACAACTCGTAAAACTTTACACACACATCAGGCCGAGCAAATTTATCAATATTTTATACGTTAGTTGTGCAGCTTTTTTGAAATGGCTCGCCATGGCCCTCGAGAAATGTTAAAAAAAAGCAGCTCTGGTTGAGTGTTTCACCTCGCTTTTTGTAAATTTTATGGAGTACAGTGAACCCTCGGTTATCGCGGTTAATGGGGACCGAGACCATCCGCGAAAACTGAAAATCCGCGAAGTAGCGGCGCACCTTCAAAAATGCTTAAAAAAAATATACAATATATATAATAAATATATATATATATATATATATATATATATATATATATATATATACGGGGAGAGAGAGAGTGAAATTCATGTTATAACAAAAAAACCAAATTATTATTAAAACGTATTATTTTTTTATTCCCCAGCCATTCTTTTTGTATTTATTTAATTACTCCGACTTTTACCTGCTGGTACGCCGTCCGGTGTGCCCTGTGAAATGAAAGGTGGCATTCTTTATTTATTTATTCATTTATTCATTCATAACTGACAGCCTCGCGCTCCGCTCGTGCCCGGGCAGAAGAGGTGCTCCAATTTGGCTTAACTGTGACACACGCCCGCCCTCCTCCCCCGGAGCTTCCATTCGGTTAAACTTAGGGGCCGCTTGGCACCGCCCGTGCCCGGGGAAGGTGCTCCTCTTCGGCTTACTGTGACGCGAGCATGCCCTCCTCCTCCGGAGCTTCCATTCGGTTAAACTTAGGGGCCGCTTGGAACCGCCCGTGCCCGGGGAAGGTGCTCCTCTACGGCTTAACTGCCACGCACGCTGGCCGGAGCTCTGGTACGGTCCGAACCGCGCGAAACGTCGCCACCGATCGTGTCCGGGGGAACGTGCTCTTCTTCGTCCACTCTCCTCTTCGCCCACGCTCTTCTTCGGCGCACGCCGGCCGTCTAACCGCTCCAGCGCCCCGTTGTGTCGCTCGGCGAAACTACAATGCCCCCGAATATTTTTTAGACCCGCGAAGCACTGAACCCGCGAAAGGTGAACCGCGAAGTAGCGAGGGTTCACTGTATGTATAAGACCAAGACCTACAAAATAGTCTCTTGGAGCAATGAGCTAGGTTTTACAGGAAGTCGGCCATTTTGAATTTACTTAAAAGGGGGCGGGTCACCACAATGGACTTTGTGTAGAAATTATTATTGGGGCCCGAGCAGCGACCGCGGCGAGGTCCCTATTGTTTTTGTAGAAATTGTTATTAGGGCCCGAGCTGCGACGGCTGCGAGGTCCCTATTGTTTTTGTAGAAAATATTATTACTTTTATTATTATTATTATTATTATTATTATTAGGGCCTGAGCAGCGACCACCTTGCACCACCCAGTGGTGACAAAAATTATAATTTTTTACATTTTGACGTACTGCACGGTGCCCTTTTAACGAATCTGATTGAAAATTGGCCAAAAATGACTTTAGACATTGATCTTGTTGAATCCTTTTGGGCAATTTATCGATACTCATAGTGGTGTCTTTGAAAAAGGTACCGATGACGCGCTGGTCCAATGATCAGCATCTCGGTTTTATCTGAGTTAAGACGCAAAAAATTGAAAGACATTCATAGTTTAATTTCGGCAAGGCATGCCTCTAATTTATAGCAATCACACGGATTCGTTATATCCAACGGCATGTATAATTGCGTATCATCAGCATAACAATGAAAACTAATGTTATATTTCCGTATAATATCACCAAGCGGTAGCATCTAGTACCAATCCCTGCGGAACTCCGCGTGTGATCTTACAAAGATCAGAAGTCGCATTGCCATGAATTACACGGTGCCTCCTCTCCGACAGATACGAATTAAACCAAGAAAGCGCTGAACCTGAAATTCCAACACAAGTTTCAAGGCGTTTTAATAATATGTTATGATCAAGTGTCAAAAGCGGCGCCAAGATCGAGTAAGAGTAATACAGTGAACCCTCGGTTATCGCGGTTAATGGGGACCGAGACCACCCGCGAAAACTGAAAATCCGCGAAGTAGCGGCGCACCTTCAAAAATGCTTAAATTATATATATATATATATATATATATATATATATATACGGGTAGAGAGAGAGAGAGTGAAATTCATGTTATAACAAAAAAAAATTATTATTAAAACTTCTTATTTTTTTATTCCCCAGCCATTATTTTTGTATTTATTCAATTACTTATTTTTGTATTTATTTAATTACTTCGACTTTTAACTTCTGGTACGCCGTCCGGTGTGCCCTGTGAATGTTATGATCCTCCAGCAGAGCTGGAGGATTGAGCAGGACTCTCCAAACGCAGACACAAGTAGGATAACAATCCGACGCCAGGTAGTCAGTGTAGGTGGTAGTGAGTGTAATCAGTGAGTGAATGGGAATCCGGTGCGGGGCTGGTGGGCGCGTCTCGCAGCAGCTGACCGCATGGCGCGAGACGATCGCTGGAGGAACGCCCACACAGCTGAAAAAACAAAAACACACGCGGCATGACAGGCACGGATCATGCCAGTGAAATGAAAGGTGGCATTCTTCATTTATTTATTTATTCATTTATTCATTCATAACTGACAGCCTCGCGCTCCGCTCGTGCCCGGGGGGAAGAGGTGCTCCTCTTCGGCTTAACTGTGACGCGAGCATGCCCTCCTCCTCCGGAGCTTCCATTCGGTTAAACTTAGGGGCCGCTTGACACCGCCCGTGCCCGGGGAAGGTGCTCCTCTTCGGCTTAACTGTGACGCGAGCATGCCCTCCTCCTCCGTAGCTTCCATTCGGTAAAACCTGATTGGAAAGGTTCAAATTGATTATTACTAGTCATATATTCATTAAGTTTTTCAAGATTTTTGCAATAAACGGAAGATTTGAAACCGGTCTATAGTTGTTGAGACTCTCTGGGTCGAGGTTTGGTTGCTTAAGTAGCGGTCGCATAATGGCGGTCCTAAAGCTGCTGGTACTATACCCGTGGTAAGTGATAGATTAATAATATTTAAGACAGACGGTCCTAGGGTCATAAACAGTTCTTTAATTAGTTTGCCAGGAAGCGGATCGAGCACACAAGTTGTCGGTTTTGCCCCACTAACCAATTTTGTTTGGCTTTCAAGAGATACTTTTTTAAATTGAGATAAGGTTATCGGACAGTTATCAGCCCTAATGTCCCTATTAACACCATTTATGACGGAATTCAACGGAATTGTAAGAACAGTGTCTTTAATCTCATCACGAATACACTCAATCTTCTGAGTAAAGAATTGCATGAAATCGTGAGCTGAATAGGAAGAGCTATCCGAGGTTGGTTGCTGTTGCGTTAGCATTGCTACAGTAGCAAATAAATATTTAGGGTTGTTTTTATGTAAAACAATTAATCTAGAGTAATAATTAGTTTTGGCTAGATTGAGCGCTTCCTTGTATAAACTAGCGCACCATGCCTGACGGAAGACCTCCAGTTTGGTCGCACGCCATTTGCGCTCAAGCTTCCTACAAGAATCGTTTCAGTATGCGTGTTTCCTCATAAAACCACGGAGTCAGCCTCTTTGGACAAGTTTTAGTTTTTAAAGGTGCGACGGAGTCAGGCGCATTTAACAGAGCGACATTAAAGTTGTTTGTAAGATCATCAATCGTACCAATATAATTAGGAAACGAATCGGTTACTAAAGGGAGTAGCTCAGAGAGCGCAGCGGTGGTTAAGGAGCTAATGTTGCGGCTGCTATAGCTTTGATCATGGTCAGAACGATGGCAATGCGCCAAGACTTCAAATTTGATTAAGTAATGGTCAGCTATAGCACTAGTATATGGTAATACAATTATTTTTGAGGATGCTAAGCCCCGGGTTAATACCAAATCTAACGTGTTACCATTTATATGCGTTGCTTCATCTATTATTTGCATGAAACCAAACATATCAATTATTGTCCGAAACGCCACGGTAAGTGGTTCCGACGGGAGATTCATATGAATGTTGAAGTCGCCCATGATATATTATCCGCATGAGTTACCAAATCAGCCACAAATTCAGAAAATTCATCTAAAAAGCCTGAGTAAGAGCCAGGGGGACGGTAAAAAACGGCAAGATAAAACGGCAGTGCGGCCGTGGATCGCATAATGAGAACTTCAAATGTTTTGAAGGAATTGCTAGGACGAGGACTAAGTTTTAGATTAAATTCGGAAATGAGGGCTACACCCCCATCTTTCTCATCATTGCCTCTCGCAGGCAAGGGGCCAGAGACAATTACTCGACTCAGACTCATCTTTCTGGCGAGATCACAAGTCCTTGCTATGTTTTTTCTTTGTGATCTCTGATTGCTTCATCCTAGTTGTTGGAGCAGTTTTCTTTTGAGTAATGCAGTATGGCAACACCACCACTAGGGCAATTGATGACGTCAGCACTGGTTGCGTTCATCCATAAATAACAAATGCAGGACAGGTGGGGGAACGCTGGTCGGATACCGTTTTTCAACCGCACTTACTCAAGACGCATTATTTATGTACAAACTGGAAGATAGAAGATAGTATATTGTATTGATTACCGCATATGCGCGGATGTTTTTGATTTGAAGTTTGGAAGACCGTAGCCATTGATTTATTTATTTGATTTACTTGACTTCACGGCATGACATCTGGACTGAAATGACTACGATTAAGACTAACCCTTGACTGTTTGACGTGACATACATAACTACACATCAACATCAAGACCAGTGAAGCCGAGCGAACGTCATCGCAACTTCAACCCATGGTGAGTGAGTGCGCGTTAAAACTTTCTTTAGCCAGCGTATCATTGAAACGGCAGTAACACTAGTGTCATTGGAGCCGACGTGTATTACTATATCTGAATAGCTAGCGTTGTTTGCACTGCGCTGGTGTCTAGGTCTCTTGTGTGCTAGCTCCATAAGATTAGCTTCAATGTCGGGTGCTCTGGCCCCAGCAATACACATTCTGTGGTTGGATTTTCAAGCTTAATGTATCGAGTAATGGAGTCACCTTTCACTAAAGTGCGGGAGCCAGGAGACCGAGGTGGAATGGAACTGCTCTGTGTCTTAACAGGCTCAACGCGATTAGCAAGCCGTTTACGGCCAATGCTAACCGGTGCTGTCCGCCACATTTACGCTTACCACAGTACTCTGCTCTAGCTGGCGGACACGTCCCTCCAGCAGGGAGAGTCTTTCCATGAGAATGGTGCAAGTGTTGCATGTGGTGGTGCACGAAACCATAGTTGCGTTTTCACTTACTTTTGATACATTGTATCTGATAGTCCCTTGCAGACTAACCATGTGTTGCACGTCATCGCCCAAACAGACTCTATTGTGAGCTACTTCTAATAATTTATTGACGTCCTATTTTGTTCTTCCAAATGTAGCAACCGATAATAATGTGCCCTTTTAAAGTTTTGACGTTTGTTTGAATTCGCCCTTGCTTATTGACTCTGATATTAAGGTCCAATTGTGTCAGTGTATCACGGCCTAATAAGTAAAACGCACGTTCATGTAGAACTGCTTCTCCACTTGCTTTTTTTGTTTGTTTTTTACGTCACGTGATCCTCCGTTGCTTTCACGACTGGTCCTGACAAATCACAAATTTCTTATCAAACTTGATTCTGTCTGTGTAAATTGTAATCGGTTTTCCTGGGTGGTTGACGGCAGTTTCGAGCAAAGTGGCCATGTTTCCTACAGTTGTAGCAGACGTCGTCTTTTGTTGGCAGGTGTCCTCTTCCTCTTCCACGTCCTTGGTAGAAGATCGGTGCTGACGGGGTGGTCGTGAGGCCCGCAGCCCATTTACGCATATTATCTTGGATTGGTGTGATTGTTTGGCAGGCCGCTTTGCATTCATCTCTTGTGGCAGGCTTCCCAGGGCGCTGTTGTCCACTTGTTGAGGCAATCCCGGCTCCTTTTCTCGCTGGCCCTCCTCCTCAGCTCTCTCACCCTGACTTCCTTTTTCACTGTCACTGTCTCTTTGATCCTCGGCTGGTGCATTTCCTCCTTTTTTTCTCGCTCCTGTTTCTTCGTCTTTCTTTATCTCCATATTAAGTACTTTCTGCTTCTTCTCTTAAACGTCTTTCACTCTCTTTCTAAATCAGCACACATCTTTCTTGGAGATGATAACCACCGGACTGCACCACTCCGACTTGGAAGGCTCAATGACTCCAAGCTTCAGCATTTCCTGGAGCTCCTTGGTTAGTCTCTCCACCAAGTGTTGCGGAACTCGGTAGGGGCGCTGACGAATTGGTAATCCTTCTTTGAGACGAATGACGTGTTCTACCACCGTCGTCTTCCCTGGGCTGGCGGAAAAAAGAGAAGGCACCGTCTTGAAAATTAAGCACATCTCTGTGACTTGCTTGGGTTTCCGACGTGCCAGTGCAGGCGCATCTGTCGTCGTCGAGGACTCCAGCTCTGCCTCGTCATCATCATCATCATCATCATCATTGTCGTCGTCCTCGTCCTTGTCGTCGTCGTCGTCCTCCTCCACCTTCCGCGCGAGTATGACCTCCTTTGGAGCCTGGTTTGAACGCTCCTTCCACTCTTTGAGGAGGTTCACATGATAAGTTTGTTTATTTTTTTTCTTCTCCGGATGGAAAATCTCATAGGTCACTGGACCCATCTTCCGGGTGACCTCATATGGCCCCTGCCACTTTACTAAAAGCTTGTTGTTGCATGTGGGGAGAAGCCGCAATACTTTTTGGCCGGGTTTAAACTCCCGGTGGCGAGCTTGCTGGTCATACCAGGTCTTCTGGCTTTTCTGGGCCTCCCGCAGGTTGACCTCTGCCTCCTACTGGTACCTGGCCAGTCTCTCCCTCATTTCCAGCACAAATTTCACCACCCCCCGATCACTTCACGTGGTGGAAGGTGCCTCCTAGGCCTTTCGGAGCAAGTCCAATGGCCCCTGAACCTCCCAAGCATGCAAGAGTTCAAAGGGAGAGAAACCTGTTGACGCCTGAGGAACTTCGCGATAGGCAAACAGCAAAAAGGGCAGCCACCGGTCCCAGTCTTTTCCAGTATCATCCACAAATTTCTGGAGCATCTTCTTTAAGGTCTGATTGAACCTTTCCACTAGTCCATCAGTCTATGGGTGGTATGGAGTGGTTTTGATGGCGGAGATGCCCAGTTGTTTGTTGAACAGTTGCATTAACCTTGAAGTGAAATTGGTTCCCTGGTCTGTTAGAATCTCATCTGGTATGCCAACTCTGGAAAGGAGTTGCACCAAGGCACAAAGTACTGCCGGAGCAGTGATTGTGCGCAATGGAAATGCCTCTGGGAAACGTGTGGCGTTGTCACACACTACACCACTGCTTTTTGTCAAAGGACCCACAATGTCCATAGCAATCCTGCGGAATGGAATGTGCAGCTTTTTTAAAATGGCTTGCCATGGCCCTCTAGAAATATTCAAAAACATCAGCCCTGGTTGAGTGATTCACCTACTTTTTGTAAATTCGATGGAGTATGTATAAGGCCAAGACCTACAAAAAAGTCTCTTGGAGCCATGCGCTAGGTTTTACAGGAAGTCGGCCATTTTGAATTTACTTAAATGGGGGCGGTTCACCACAATGGACTAAATGCTTAAAAACTCCCCTGCTCATGCTCTAAAAAAATCCCAAACTTACCCTGTACATAAGGTGCTAACTTTGATAGGTAAGCTAAACTTTAGCCACAGTAGACGCGTCAGCGACTATGCAATCGGTGGGTGGCATTCATGAGAATCGGGATCGCTCAACATACAGATAATAAATAAAATCACTGTAACTGGAGGGATTGTAAACTGCTAAAGCAGGTACAACAAGCGGATCCAAAAAATTTCTGAGAGTTACCGGTGAGCAGTGGCAGCCAAACGTGCCAGCGTCCACCCAACCGGGAGTTGATTCAATATTCACAATATTTTATTATTTTGTCGTACAGTTGTTTAAAAATGGCTCGCTATCGCCCCCTAGAAAAAAAAAACAACAAAAAAAAACAGCCCCATATCTCTGTTTCACCAAACTGAAAATTTGATGAAGTGTGTACAAAGCCAAGACCTAATAAAAAGTCTCATGGAGCCGTATGCTAAATTGAACAGGAAGTCGGCCATTCTAAATTTATCAGAATCCGAAATCCTTTTATTGTCATTGTACAGTGTGCAACAAGATTAGGGAGCTCCCCTCTCCAGTGCAATACAACAATAATTTAATCAAATATATAAATTAGATAAATAAGAGAATAAATATTGTGATGGAAAATAGTATGAAATTGGAGAAATACAACACAATACGTCGCTGTTCAGCAAGGTAAGGGTGGTCGTGTGTGTGTGCATGTGTGTGAGAGTTCAGAATGGTGATGGCTCTCGGAAAGAAAATGTTTTTCAGTCTATTAGTCTTTGATTTGATGCACCTGTAGTGCCTGCCAACAAATTTACTTCAAACATTGACGAGGCTTTGAAAACAAAAGCTGCTCTAACTTTAACTACAAGCAAATTCCTCTTGAAGATTCCTCACGTTATTTCTCGGAAATATTTCACATTTCCAACGTGCCAGTACCCCAACGTTGTCCGGGTGGCGAGGGCCCTTTATAGCTGCTCGCAGCTCTAGTTTTTAATTAATTTTTTAAAATCAATGGTGATGACAGTGAAATATGTCTGGTCTGGTATCATGATAGCTGGAGGATATTTTGTCATGATATTTTAGTCAGGCGTGATAACAGTGATGTATGCTGATTTCAGGCTACTTTTATTTTGAAATGCCGTATCACATTTTGGTGGGACCGCAATTGATGGACAACTGGGGTTGTCTAGTGTCCCCCAAAATGGGTCTGATATCACGATAGCTCGAGGGTATTTTGAAATGATTATTTTAAAATCAGTGTTGATGACAATGAAATGTGCATATTTCAGGTGTTTTTTTTTTTATTGTGAAATTACACCAGATTTTGATGGGACCACTTTTGATGAACAGCTGGGGTCGTCGAGTGTCCAACAAAACTAGTCTGGTATTACGACAGCTCCAGCTCTTTTATTTTAAAATGCCTCCTTACATTTTGATGGGACTACTTTTGGTGGAAAGCTGTGTTGTCTAGTGTCCTCCAAACCTGGTTTGGTATTACCATAGCTAGAGGATATTTTTTAATGAAATTTTAAAGTCAGGCATGATGACAGTGAAATGTGCAGATTTCAGGCAACTTTTAGTTTGAAATTACAAATTAGATTTCAATGGGACCACTTTTTATGGACAGCTGGGGTAGTCTCGTGTCCCACAAAACTGGTCTGGTATCACGAAAGCTCGAGCTATGTTTTTTTTTAACTCAGTGGTGATGACCGTGAAATAAGCGAATTTCAGGCTACTTTTATTTTGAAGTGCCACATCACATTTTGATGTGACCACTTTTGGTGGACAGCTGGTGTGGTCTAGTATCCCCAGTCCTGGTTTGGTATCACGATAGTTTGAGGATATTTTTTAAAGATTTTTCTTTTAAATCAGTGTTGATCACAGTGCATATTTCAGGTGATTTTTTTATTTTGAAATGCCACATCAAATTTTGAAGTGACCACTTTTTGTGGACAACTGGGGTGGTCTGGTGTCCCGCAGAACTCGTCTGGTATCACGATAGCTTGAGGATTTTGTAATGATTTTAATTTTTTTAATCATTGGTGACGACAGACAAATAAGCAAATTTTCACGCTTTTATTTTTAAATATCCAATCAGATTTTGATGGGACCACATTTGTTTTTCCGGTTCCGTCGCCACGCGAGTGGCTACCTGCTAGAGCAGCACGGCTCACTATTTGAGCCTTTTTCGCGTGTTTTTCCCTTTACCCAGTTTTATTTATTTTACCTCATCGCAGCAATGGACATCCAAATTGCGGTGGTTTTATTGCTGCTGAGGGCTGTTTTTTGCGTGATCGTGTCCGGAGATGTCACTGGGAGCTACGGATCAATCGTTTACACAAGAGATCAGCTGTTAGCACTTCGTGCTAACCCCGTGCCGACTCCCGGAGCGAGACCCGATATCCCCCACGAGTTGAGGAGGAAGAGACGGGGGATGTCGCGCGGGGGCGAAACGCCAGGCAAAGAGGAGGCGTGACCACCCCGTCCTCCCGTCCGTTTTTATGGGAAATGTTAGATACCTTCCCAAGAAAATGGACAAGCTAACAGCGCTAACGCGGCACGAGAGGAACTTCCAATGAGCTAGCTTGCTGATGTTCACGGATTCATGGCTAACAGAGCTAACGCCGGACACCGTTGTGGAATTTGACGGCTTCCAAATACTACTTGCGGACAGGACACTGGAAAGCGGTAAGAGGAAAGAGGAGGGCTGGCTGTGTTTGTTAATGATAGATAGTGTAACCCTAGGCACATCACAGCTAAGGAGCAACTTTCCAGTCGGGACAATGAGCTGCTAGCTGTTAGCATGCGTCCATACTTGACAAGCATCGCGAGTTAACAAGGACGCGCACGTAACAGGTGCGTGAGTAAACTGCTTAAAACTTTGATCGTCATTCGGCTGACCTGCAAATTGAGACGCTACAGTCAGTTTGACGTTTTTGTTTGCTTCATTGTGGATTGACATGGAGGAACAAGACAGTGGAAAGCGGACATTAAAAATGACGGAGAAAAGCTGTAGAAGATCACAAGCCTAAACGGATGCAGGCACGCAGCTGCAAATTTGCTCAATTGACCTCCATGCAACGTCAAATTGAACAATTGATGGAGGATGATGCAAATGTTGACGCTGTAAAAAACTGAGGTTCGTGTTTGCTTTAGCGGCATGGAGCAAGAATTTGTGGACCTCAATTCCGGTCTGCAAAATTTAAAGACTGAAGAGGATTTTGCCGATGACCAAAATAACTGGTTTGATCCAAAAAATGTAATTAATGGAAATGTGAGCAATGGAAGAAGGACGTTTTGAAACGTGCAGAGGAAGGATGCAATAAACAAATATCACCTGCTGATAGTAGATCTGCATCAACTAACTACACCCATAGAAGTAGAAGTAAAGAATCTAACAGACAGAAGCTCACTTCTGTCAACGTCTTCAATTAAATTAAAGGCTCAAATGGAACGAGCATGTTTAAAGGCAAAGGCTGCTGATTTACAACAAAGGTTGGCACTTGAGCAAGAAGAAGCTGCAATTAAAGCAAAGAAGGAAATGCATGCAATGCAAACGGCACTCCCTGAGTCTGATGCTAAATTGGATGTCTTGAGAAGATATGAAAATACCCAGGAGGATGGTATCCACATTCCTGATGAGTGTGTTACAATTTAAACAAGGAAAAACATTCAATTACCATCACAGCCTATCAGAGCAACAAGCAGTGTTGACCTGAAATGCTCCCACTTCGACTATTCCAATGGCTAGATTTCCACATCAGACAGAAAGTAGAGAACAACAGGGACATGTGCTTGATGGCTTTTGCCACGCAATCTCACAGCAAGCCAGTGTCGCAGAATACTTAGCAAAGAGTCAAAAAGCATCGCTTCTTCCCGAACTTTCCATTCCTACGTTTTACAGGCGACCCTCTGCATTATAAAACCTGTATAGGTGCCATTGAACATGGGATTGAAGGCCGTACAAGTGATAACCGTGATCATCTTCAATTTTAGCTGCAGTATACTAGTGAACAACCACATGAGTTGGTGAAGAGCTGCATCCATATGGAACCTCTGACAGGATATACCAAAGCAAAACAAATCTTGAAGGAGTTTTATGGTGATGACTTCATGATAGCAGAAGCATATTTAAAGGAAGCCATGGATTGGCCAACAATCAAGTCTGAAGATGGTGTTGCACTTCAGTCTTTCACATTATTCCTTATGGGCTGTTCGAACATAATGGCAGATGTTAATTACATGGAGGACTTGGACAACATGGCTAATATAAAGGCATTGGCAAACAAACTTCCATACAGACTTATAGAATCTTGGAGAAAATTTGCCTGCAATCTCCAAGAAAGAACAAATAGAAGAGTGAAGTTTAAGGATTTTGTTGACTTTGTTGACAAGCACGAAAGATTTCTATAAAACAGAAAACAAAATCACAACACACAGAAACAACAAAATCAAAGAAAGTCTTCACAACAGTCATTGTGCCCGCCAAGATGGAAAACAACAAAACCACCACGCCAAAGGCAGAACCTGTTTCAGTGGATGCTATTGCCAAACCATGTGCTAATTGTAATGGAGAGCAACACAGTCTCACAATTGGTAAGGAATTTAGGAGAAAGCATCACAAGGATAAGATTGACTTCTTGAGGAGCAAGGGTCTGTGTTTTGCATGTTTGATGCACGGTCGCATTAGCAGTTGCTGGAAACAAAAGCTTCAATGTCAAGAATGCTCTAGACTGCATCCTACAGCACTACACATTGTCCATAAACTTCTGCAAAGAAACAGCCTAAGACGATTGTGAATAGCAGTACCTATTAAGCGCCCTCGTACAAACAACAGAAACCTGGGGTGTCACTTGGGCCTGTAAATAGGACTGCATCCTTTCAATAATTCCGGTATGGGTCAAGGCACAAAAAGGAACCAAGACAGTGGCGACTTACTGTCCGGTTTAAAAATGCCCTGACGCCTTTTTTAGACTGAAATAACTTACTAAAGTTTTCGTTTTGTGCCATTCAGAATGGGAGAGGGAGCCAGGAGGTGAAACAGCCGTCTTGCCAGTTCAATCCCGCACACCCTCTGACTCTCACCCTCCGTTCTGCCTTTTTATTGAAACTAACTCATCAATAACTAATCACCAGAAGACAGAAAAGCATCAACAACTAATCACCAAGAGACAGAAAACATCAATAACTCACGGTATAAAGGTCAGTTTAACTAAAGCATCAATAACTAATCACCAGGGACTCCAGCAGGCAGAAAATCATAACCCAAGGTCAGTTTAACTAAACACATCTTCAGGATACGGTGTCTGTGTGTGTGTGTGTTAAAATAACAAGTAAGTGTCTCTGTGTGTGTTCAACATTAATGAGTGTATAAAAACATGATTATGAATACACAAACTGATTACCTATCCTCAGCCCATCTTACATTTCCCCCCTGTTGTGGATTTAAAAATCATGTCCTTACGGCTTTAAGACAGATCATCATAATGAAATCATACAACAGTGTGATCATCAGTGGAGGAGCGAAAACCTCACATTAGGGAAAAATTCCCCTCCTCCCTTCCGGCGTAGAATGAGATCCTCATAATTTGATGACCATCAGGGAATAAAACTTGTCCCTGGGGTGACTTGGTGGAGGCCCTTGCCTCGTTGTAGGAGAGATAAGATAAGATAAGATAAGATAAGATGTCCTTTATTAGTCCCACAATGGGGAAATTTGAGGTGTTACAGCAGCAAAGATATAGATCACACAGAGTCGGCGGCGTAATGTAGCCGTTAATGTATAACATTAGCAGCAGACATTCAGAAAAAGCATGCAAATATACACAGTATAAACGTATCTAAGTGTAAGGAAACACTCCTAATGTTTGTCCATTATACGGAGGGGGAAACGCTGTAATGATAAAAACTACTGAATGATTGAAAATACTGCAATCATAAAAATATTGCAATGATAAAAGTACTGTAATGGTAAGAGTACTGAAATGATAGAAAAGTACTGCATGATAGAAAATACTGCAATGGTAAAAGTACTGTAATAGTAAAAGTACTGCAACGATAGAAAAATACTGCAATGATGAAAGTACTGCAATGGTAAAAGTACTGCAATGGTAAAAGTACTGTAATAGTAAAAGTACCGCAATGATAGAAAAATACTGCAATGATAAAAGTACTGCAATGATAAAAGTACTGTAATAGTGAACATCCTGCAGTGGTAGAAATACTACAGTGATAGAAGTATTGTAATAAGAATACTGTAATGGTAAACAAAATACATCATTGGTCAATATTTAAGTACACCCTTGGCTGAAAGTACAGTAGTAGTTAATATTGCATCCTAGGACTGCACAATTGCACTAATGCCCTCCCGTTTGTAGGCCTGACCCAATGTTCTTGTTAAAAAGTCTGACAGCAGTTGGCAGGAAGGAGCGGCGAAATCTCTCTTTGGTACAGCGAGGGTGTAAAAGTCTGTCACTGAAGGAGCTGTAAAGTGTTCTCAGAGTGTCATTGAATGGGTGGGCTGGTTTGTCCAGCATTGATGACAGTTTTGCCGTCATCCTTCTGCCCCCCACTGAGTCCACAGAGTCCAGGGAGCAGCCCAGGACAGAGCTGGCCCTCCTCACCAGTTTGTCCAGTCTCTTTTTGTCTCGGCCCGAGATGCCTCCTGCCCAGGAGACCACTCCATAGAAGATGACTGATGAAACCACCGAGTCATAGAAGTTCCTGAGGAGTGTTCCCCGAACGCCAAAGGACCTCAGCCGCCTGAGTAGGAAGAGTCTGCTCTGACCCTTCCTATAGAGAGCGTCTGTGTTGTCGCTCCAGTCCAGTTTATTGTTCAGATGAACACCCAGGTACTTGTAAGTTGAGACCCTCTCAACGTCTGTTCCCTGGATATTCACTGGTGCAGGTGGAGAGTGCCGACGCTTGCGGAAATCCACCACCAGCTCTTTGGATTTCCCAGCGTTGATTTGGAGGCGGTTCTGCTGACACCAGTCCACGAACCCCTGCGTAACCCCTCTGTACTCCCGATCGTCATCGTCAGTGATGAGGCCGACAATCGCAGAGTCATCAGAGAACTTCTGCAGGTGACAGGTTGTGGAATTGTATTTGTAGTCCGAGGTGTAGAGGGTGAACAGGAAGGGAGCCAGCACAGTTCCCTGCGGCGCTCCCGTGCTGCAGAGGAGCACGTCAGACACACAGTCCTGTGTTCTCACGTACTGTGGCCGGTTTGTGAGGTAGTTGTGAATCCATGTGATGAGGTGGTGGGCCACTCCCGCCTGCTCCAGCTTGTCTCCCAATAAGGCGGGCTGGATGGTGTTGAAAGCACTTGAGAAATCAAAGAACATGATCCTCACCGTGCCCCCCGCCTTCTCCAGGTGGAAGAGTGAAGTGTGGAGCAGGTAGATGATGGCATCATCCACACTGATGCCAGGCTGGTATGCAAATTGGAGTGGGTCCATTGAGGAGCTGACCAGGGGGCGCAGATGGACGAGGACCAGTCTCTCCAGGGTCTTCATCAGATGAGACGTCAGCGCCACTGGTCTGAAGTTGTTGAGCTCCTTCGGATGGGGTGTCTTTGGAACCGGAACCAGGCAGGATGTTTTCCACAGCTGGGGGACTCTGCCCAGCTTCAAGCTCAGGTTGAACATGTGCTGGACGATTCCACACAGCTGGTCTGCGCAGGATTTGAGGAGCTGGGAGCTGGTCCCATCTGGGCCTGCCGCCTTCCTCGCCTTCATCTTCCTCAGCTGGTTCTTCACCTGAGATGTTGTGAGGAACAAGGCTGAGCAGGAGGAAGTGGTGGTTGTCTGATGAGGCTGGGAACTGGAGCCTGTGGAGAGAGAGAGGGGCGAGAGAGGGGGAGAGAGGGTCTTGTTCGCAGTGGCAGGAGGGGTGGGTGGGGGCTGCATCAGGGAAGCCTGAGCGGGGTCAGACATTTGATCAAACCTATTGAAAAATAGGTTCAACTCATTTGCCCACTGAAGCCCCCCCCCCTTCTGGGTCTTACCTGCTTGTCCGTGGCCTGAGATGGTCTTCAGGCCCCTCCAGACATCCCTGGCATTGTTCCGCTGCAGTTGTTCTTCCATCCGCATCCTGTAGGACAGCCGTCCTTACCTCCCGGATCTTCGTGTATGGTGTGTGTGTGTGTGCACGTGTGAGGACAGGGGCAAGAAGTCCATGTGTTTTTACGTTTCAGTGTCCAGTTTGAGTTCGTCATTCTCAACATTAATCAGGTTGTAATGGTACATTTGGGCAACAAACCTACGATTAACCATCGTCTTTGTCATAAAAATAATGCAACATGAACAGACTACACATAACAAAATGAAAACTATAATTATCCCTATATATTGTTTTTTAAATTCTTCATAGTGGTCATAACATCAATAATTGTTTCATTTTTATTAAAAATTTAAATGCAGTAATGTACTCCAATCAAGGCTGATATTCCTTTATGTACGTCATTAATTTCCAAACAATATCTAATCTTTTTGTTCTGTGGCTTCAACATATTTATCATCTCATCAATATTAGCACCACAGAGTACTGAGTTTCGAGATCCTCACAATAGTCGTTCTCAAAATGATATTTTATTTTTATCAATTTAGCTTTGTTAAGGTAAGATATTTTATTGACAATCTAACATTAATATGCAAAGAACATGTACATTAGTACGAAATGTAAAAGAAAATTGTGGTGGGGGGGTGTGAATTGTTTTCTTCTTGGTAGGGGGGGCATGACAGGAAATAATTGAGAACCACTGGTCTCGTCACACACCAGCTCGGGTTCATTCCCTACCAGAGAAATGACATTCCATGTCCCCAGAGCTAGGCGCTTTATGTTGCCGGGGATTGGACTGCCTTTGACTGCCTCCTAGCTCAAAGGAAACCCAAATTCTTTGGTCCCGCCCACTGGTAGTGAGCCGAAGCCCTTGTATTAAATAATAAATAAATACATAAAATAAAAAAATTAATAAATTTAAAAAACGGACCGATCCACTGCTTGGGTTAGTTTGACCCACCTTGAGATCCGTTCCCACTCAGTGACAGTGTCTACAAGCCACTGCCACCAGGCCAGTGAACCCAACGTCCAGGCAGTGACAAAAAACGTGATCAAATTACATTGCTCATCATAAGGTGTTTGTGAGACGCTCTTTGTATGTTTCCTCAATTAAGACCTGTTTTCCATTGGTGTATTTGAAAAAAGTGGTGAACCTGTTAAATTCACTACAAAACGTTAAGAAGATGAAAGTAATGTTTGAAGGAATATTATTTTTCTATCGACGTGCCGGCGGGCGGGCACAGATAGAGAGTGATAAAGCAGCACCACCCGCGCGGGGCGTGCTGACGAAAAGGCAAGCGCTCCTCCTCTCATCGCGTCCTTATTAAGACAGAAAAAAGACGCTGTTGAATTTGACCTATTCGCAGTTCGAGCAGGTGCTTAACGCTGGAGAATATCACCACTTCGAAGTTCGAACTGCTGTTGAAACGGAGAGGTAAGTGTTTTTCGTTGGGTTTTTTTCAAAACATGCGTCGAGTGCATTTGTTCATAGTTAGAGATAGTTGTGTGGAAAACACTATACAAAGTAGCACCATGGATGTGGGCCTACAACACTGGCCTAGCAAACATGTGCTCCTACATCGACATAATTGACGAGCTCCAGTTAAGCATTGAATAATTATAAAACGTCATGGTGCTTTTACTCATTTAAAGAACTAAACCGACGCGTATTGTCATCCGGTGGTCAGGTTTGCATTGAATGTGAGCACGAGGGACGCTAGCTTGTTGCGTTAGCTTTGCGGAGCTAACAGCTTGCACTTTTGTTATAGAACCACAGAATGCAAGTACCATGATAATTTCTGCCATTAATTTTTGTGTAAGACACGATGTTCACTGGTTAATTACATGATTCTTAAAGCAAAGGTTACTGTGAATGCAATTTTGGTAAGATTTTTGTAGTCGCACTGCATAAATCTGTCTGTGTCTGTTGTTTAAACTTCAATATAAACTATTATGGTTGAAATCGTTAATTGGGATGGAGGAATTGATATTTTTTTAATTTATAATTTATTTTTCTTACACTGATATTGTTAAAACTCCATTTAGCCCATAGTATTAATAATTCTCAACACAATACTGTCTTTTTTCTTTATAGAATAAACAATGCCTTCCCTGAGATGCAGGAAGTCCCCAAAGCAGGATACTATTGAACATGCAGTCAAGGGTCTGGACAAGACTGCAGAGTTAGAAGCGAAGTATATAAACTAATTTAAAGGTATGATGTTAACGCTTTTGCTAAGATATATTATTGTTTTCTGATAACCAAGCTGACATCGTTTTTTAAGTGGTTATTTTACATTAAGAGTGTCTTGACCTTTTCTTTTGCCACTTTTGTCAGTTTCAAGTTATTTCAGTGAGTGTGAAACCTGATGGTAGGAGTTCTATCTAAATTAAGGCTGTACTTGATGACGCCCTCCGGCATTTTTATACCACAATAGACCGGTGAACAAGTCCGATATTGATAGTCTAGTGTAAAGCACGTAATACGTCACAGAGATCACGTGACGCGATCCAATATGACTGTGTACAGTGTATGTCATTGTTTTGAAACTAAATAATCTTAAAGTTTTTTTTTTACGTAACCAGGTGCAATTGACATTTGTACTTTCAGTCCTAATACATACTGGCTAATGCAATGCTGGAAAATGAATTTTGGCTGGTCTGTTCCTTTAAAATCATAAAGAAGGGCTCTGCTCTATCCCTCACAAGAAGCAATGTTTCAAACCACCCTACATTAGTATAGTGGCCCAAATGAATATGATGACTCCTTATTTGTGTGCTTAAAAATATGACGAAGCTAACTTGATTTCCCTGTTAACTAGGTCGAGGAGTATTTACCAAGGCCCCTTTCAGGAAAGACGACTTTATTCTTTATTATGGAGTACAGAGGAAAATTGATAGATTCTGATGAATCTCAACGCAGGAAGATGGATGGAAGAGGCACTGTCTTTTTGTTTGACTTCCGCCGGCAAGAAAAAACTTGGAGGTGAGGCAAAGATTGAGATGTTATCTTATTTTTGTTTTTATTTAAAAAAATAAACACATACTCATCCCATAAGTGTTAGGGGAAAAATCATTCTCTAAGCAAAAATGTATAATTACTTTTATTCATGCGTTGAATCTGTACAAATGAAAATATAGATCATGAAGTCTCAAAGACAAGCTGTTAATAGGGTCTGATTCCAATAGAAATTTCTTGTATGATTTGATTTAGATTTAAAAATTGTGGATTTCCTATTTTTATGTTTTGTGTACACAAGATTGTCTCAAAGATTAATTTCTGACATTGATTGAATAATTGTTTTTTTTTTTTTTTAATCTATTTTAAGTGTTGATGCAGCTCAAGAAGATGGCAGTCTGGGAAGACTGGTTAATGATGACCACATGCACCCCAACTGTAAAATGAAGAAGATGACAACAGAGGACAGACCACACCTCTGTCTGTTTGCGCTCCGAGACATTGATGTTGGCGAAGAAATAACTTAAGACTATGGACCAGCTGGCCTTGGAGAACACAGGTTTGTAAGATGCATCTTTAAGTACAATAACAGAGCCCACTTGTGGTGTTCTGGTGATGTAGTTTCCAATTAGTTTGGCAATCTAATAAATGTATGTGAAGTTTCTATGGAAGTTGAACATGATGACTGACTGGGGGAGTTCTCCATTGTCCACTATCTGTAATTCAAATTTGTGGGTCTGAGTCAAAGTTTGGCTCTGCAGGAACAACGAACTGGTCAGGGAGTGACAGTATTACAAAGTTCTGCGTTACTCCTTTCTGGGCGGTGGCCCTGTTAGGCCATCATATGCCATATTGCAAATATCCCCATTGTGGGACTAATTAAGGACATCTTTATGTTGTGGTTTCCCTACCAGAACCAGCACCAACCCTGTATATTCATGATATAAAACACTGTTTCAATTTGATATTTAGCCTTTCTATACTGTAAAAATAGAAGACCCCAGGCTTTCCTGCGCGCCCTTGCCCAATTGGTGGTGTTCAGGAGACAACCTGGGACTGAAATATCAGTCACAACCAGTGTTGTTTTCGTCACTGATGACTATGACGAAAATACTTCGTTAACGCCCCTTTTTTAATGACGATGACAAGCTATACGAGGTTCTTTTATGACGAAAACATGACGTGATGTACATGAATTTTTTTCGTTGACTAGACAAAATTGTTAGCATGTGGTTCATAAATTATTTTATGTTGCTTTTAGTGAAATAAAGCCACAACAGTTGCCCAACAAAATGTTTTGCTTCTCTGCTTATTTTGGAGCAGTGAGTATTGATTCCACTGTTGCCACTTTTTTCTGTTTGTAATGAAGAATCCTTAGTAGTCCATCCAAAAGTCTTTGTTATTGGGTGGAAACCTTGAATGCCTTGTTTTAACTCAAATGGACTTAAACCCATCCATCCATCCATCCATCCGTTATCTGTACCGCTTCTCCTCACTAGGGTCGCGGGGGGTGTTGGAGCCTATCCCAGCTGTCTTCGGCAGTAGGCGAGGTACACCCTGAATTGGTGTCCAGCCAATCGCAGGACATGCATAGACGAACAACCATCCACGCTCACACTCATGCCTCGGGGCAATTAGAGTGTCCAAGCAACTTGCCATGCATGTTTTAAGAATATGGGAGGAAACCGGATTACCCAGAGGAAACCCACGCAGGAAGGCCGGAGCCAGAATCGTACCTACGACCTCAATATTGTGAGGCCATCATGCTAACCAGTTGGGCCACCGTGCCACTTGGACTAAAACCTTTGTGAATAAATTGACGAAAACTAGGGTAAAACTTTTTTTGCGTTTCCGTCGATTAAAACTGGACTAAAACCCTTTTTTTAGTTTTCGTTGACTAAAACTGGACTAAAACTATAACGAATTGGGATGACTAAATGTGATGTAAACAAATCAGCACTTTGTCCAAATGACTTGGACAAAATCTAAAATGCCTGCCAAAAACAACACTGGTCACAACACGTGTCTACAGAAGATTAATTGGCATGGGCGAAATTAATTAGTTTTATTTCATTCATGAGCTTATGTTTTGTTTTGGGTGGCTAAGGCTTAAAATGTGTAAAAATCTAATCCAACCTCAAATATAATTAATTCAATAAATTTATGATGCTACTAAAACATCGAAGCAGCCTCCTCCAGGCTTTACAGACTCAGAAATGGAGGTATGCGTATCGTGTGCTCATCCTGTCGTGTCTCGAGATGTTAAAATTGCAGTTAGATAGACGTGTGCTGATTAGACAAGACTTCTAATATATCTGGTGTCACAGGATATTTGTCAGTGAATGTGTATGTCTGGTTTGAGGCTCACTCAGCTTTTTCTTGTGTTGTGGGGTCCAGTTGAGTTGAATTGCGAGTCAGGTATGTTGGCCATCTGACACCCAACTGTCAGGTTTGCGTTCGTGGGGACCCCGTAGAGCCATTTTTATTGTTGACATAAATCATAGCTAATCATCTTTTCCTTCATTATCATATGAAATACAGTTAGGAGTTGTATGTGCCTTTACTATGTTATAATCTTAGAACCTACCAGCCACTACAGCTGTCCGACAAGAAGACTTTTGGCTGTCCTGTGCTCCATTGCGGCCCTGGTGGCGTTCAAAAGACAACCTGTGACTGAAATATCAGTCACAACATATCTCTACTGAAGATTAATTGTCATGCGCTAAAGTAATTGGTTTTGTTTCATTCGTGAACTTGTTCGTTAAAATGTGTAAAATTCTGATCCATTTTCTTTTTTTGAATTCATTAAATTAATATTCAACTTGTTCATTAGGATGGAGGACAACCGACAATGACTGAATCGGCTGAGGTTGATGCCACCAGAACATCGAAGCAGCCTTCTCAAGGTTTGACAGACTCTGAAAAGGAGGTATGCGTATCATGTGGTCATCCTGTCGTGTCTTGAGATGTTAAAATTACAGTTAGATAGACCTGTGCTGGTTGGACAAGTTTTCTAATATATCTGGACATAAATCGTAGCTAATAATATTTTCCCTCATCATCATATGATATACAGTTATGCGTAGTGTATGTCTTTACTATGTTACAATCTAAGAACCTACCAGCCACTACAGTTCTCTCATTGGGAGACTTAAGCTTTCGTCAGGCTGTCGACTGCTGCATTGCCCTCTTATTGGCTTTAAGTACACAACCTGTAACTGAATTATCTGTCAGAACAGAACCTATGTGTCCACAGCAGGTGATTTGGCATGTGGATTCTTCAGATTTTTAGAAAATAGGTAAAATTGTGATCAAAAGTTTAAAATGTATAAAATTCTGGTATAGTTTGCAATAGTATATCTATTAAATCATTTCAAAACTTCTTAACAAGGATGGAGAACATTGGCTGTGACCGAATTGGTTGAGGTTTAGATTACCAGGACCATTGAGCAGCCTCCTCGGGATCTACAAATTTAGGAATGAAGATATGCATCCCATGTTACAATCCTGTTATGGCCCGAGGTTTTGAAGTTGCAGTTACATATTGGGCTGGGCGATATGGCTGATAAGTACATAGCGATATAAGTATTTCATATGGGTCCATCGATACACATTGAATTCTTTTTTCGTATTATTTTATTCATTATTTTTTTTATTTTCCAATATTTTCACTGCCCTGTTAAAAAAACATTTAATGTAGTTTTCCTCCCGGGAGCTTTTTGTTACGGTCAATTAAGTGTTTTTGTTAAATATAGCTGCGTAGAATAATTATATGCATTATTATCGTACCACAATGTTTTGGTTTTGCAAATAATTTCCTAAAATCATTCTAATTTTATGACATTATTTTGTCATAATATCATTCATCAATATTTTAGTTTTTTTTTTTTTTCAAATAGAATTAAGACCTTTTTCTGTGCAGATTCCTCTGGGGATTAAGTATTTAATGGGTTCTCAATTTTCTCTTGGACTCTGATGCAACCCAGTCTCCTCCCTTGGACAAAAAATATGGGCTGAATCTTCCTTGGAATAACGACACAGATTCTGACGAATCATTGTCAAATCCTGCCCCTGAACTTTGTGCCTCAGACCCAGACCATATTACTATCCCAAGGCTCAGGAGGACCAAAAGTATACAGGAAAACAACCCATATAGATTTCAGGGAATCTTACAAGCAAATTGCATATATTTTATTGGTCTCCTGCCTTCTATCCTTTATATTTCGTTGTTGTTGTTGTTTTTTAGATTAAAAAAACAGGCTGACTTTGGAATGGAGAAGCATTATTACTCCAACTCAGATGACGGTGGAGATGAATATATTCCGGATACAAGTGAGGCCTCTGATTCAGACGGAAGTGAATCTTTGAAAATTGTGGACCCTCTCTTGAAGTCTAAGAATGCCTTCAGAGATTTTTCTCCCACACCACGAATCTCAAAAGCCACCTCAACGCAGGTTGTTAATCAAGGGCGTTCACCCGTTCGGAGGAGTAGCAGCACTGGTGTGATTCTTGAATTCTATGGCTCTTCAAATATTTGTGCAGTTTAACACAAATCATCCAAAATAGAATTCAAGCACATCTGTGACAGAAATTCAAATTCAGAAGTCAAAGAGAGAGAACAAAAAAAAAATCTAATGCTGCGCTTCTTCCGAAGACATATACTGTAAACAGTAAATGTATGTTAGGACAATCTTGAAAAAAGTATTAGAACACCCTTTACTTTTATTTCTTGTTAATTTTATTAACCAAAATATGTCCATTTTTATTACAGATTAATGAATACAAAATTAAAACTCTAATCAGCTACTTTTTAATCGTTATATTTGTATAAACAAATGTTATACATCTGTGTGTTAACTTATACAAGAAATGACGGAAAAGCAAGGGTGGTTTAGTATTTTTTTATCGTATATAGTCTGTATAATATCTTTAACCTATGCTGATGCTGTTTAATACTGATTTAAATAATAATAATAATGTCATAATCTGTTGGTTTTACATGAACAAAACCTTTCAAGCACTTTTTAAAATTCTAAATACTACCTCTTGTCAGTAAGTTGGTTCACAGCACTGCCTTGGAGTGAAAGTGTGTAGTGCTGAGACAGTCGGTATGTGCTGAGTCGTCTGACGTTTGTGTGACTGGTACCCAGGAAGGTAGCAAAACCAGGCAGTGTGTATGTCGTACCCAGGAAGGCAGAGAAACCAAGCAATATGTATGTGGTACCCACGAAGGCAGAGAAACTAAGCAGTGTGTATGTGGTACCCGGGAAGGTAGCAAAACCAGGGAGTGTGCATAGATACAGACCCCAAAAGTGATTAAAACCAAATAAAGTCCCCAGAAGATCATCTGTAGTCAGGTGAAGGACCCTGTACTTTGTTCAACTCATTTACTCCCTTAGACGTACAAAGACGTCTTTTAATGCAATGGCGCCCTCTACCAAAGACGTATAAGTACGTTTCCTGTCTTTTTTACGTCATAGTGTACATAAGGGTCTGATGCAACCTCTGACTGAGAATCAGCCTTGTCCGCATTGTGAATCATGTAAAAATCACCCAGCAGGGGGCAGAGGTGCAAAAGATCCGCCTTGAATCTGCGCCAGAGGTACAAATGGGGGGGCGGGATCCTGGGGTAGACTTATAAGTGTGGAGAGCAGCGTGGGTAGCAGCAGCATCGGCAGCACTAGCAGCAGTCGCATTAGTAGCGTTAGCAATGAAATCCTCCAAGCAAATGACGATCGAGGAATGCTTTTTTGTAAAAAAAAAGCTTCCTAAAAGCATCAAGGCGATGGAGACGCTTTGGTTGAGAGGATGACGCTTCGTCGTCGTCACAACAAAACGGCGTCTAAAGAGGGTGCGCGTGACTTGCGGCCTGCATCGCCTGCCTTCGGACAATAGCCAAAGCAGCTGAGAGTCCTCACCAGATCCCCCCGAACGAGGAGGTAAGCGCTCGCAAGTTACCATTGAACATGTGGTTTTACCCCTCATGCTTTTATTGTACATATCATGCATCTTGCGGGCAGAAAATGTCGCGTAAATGTGCAGTTAGACGCGAGCTTGCTCGCTGACTTCCTCATCCGGCCGCCTCTATTGCACAATTACACGCGAGCGTAAGTCCTCGCCGACGAGGAAGTAAACGCTCGCAAGTTACCATTAAACATGTGGTTTTAGCCCTCATGCTTTTATTGTACATATCATGCATCTTGCGGGCAGAAAATGTCGCGTAAATGTGCAGTTAGACGCAAGCTTGCTCGCTGACTTTCTCGTCCGGGCGCCTATTGCACAATTACACGCGAGCGTAAGTCCTCGCCGACGAGGAAGTAAACGCTCGCAAGTTACCATTGAACATGTGGTTTTAGCCCTCATGCTTTTATTGTACATATCATGCATCTTGCGGGCAGAAAATGTCGCGTAAATGTGCAGTTACGCGCGAGCGCATCTCCTCCCCGACGAGGAAACAACAATACTGAATGGTGTGGTAATCATGCATACTTTCTAAAATTCACAGATTGTGCATCCCGCGGCAAGAAAGTTCCTCCTCGTCTTGTTGGTGTAAAGAAAGGTAAATTATAATATGAAACTTCACACGCCAGCAATAAAATGCAGCAATAAATATATATTTCCAATTGTTTGTATTTCTGTAATTTACAGGTTGTGCATCAGGAAGCAGTGGTTCCGGATGGCGTCACACTGGATGGCAACCGAGGAAAATCGACTTTACAGCAACCCCTGGACCACTGAATGCCGCTGCCCATTTGGAGTCTGAGGAGCCAGCTGATTTCCTGCAGCTGTTTCTCACGGATGAGCTTCTGCAGCACATCGCGGATGCCAGCAATCACTTCCCAGACAATTATTTTCACACAAACCCCAGTGGACAAACACAAGCTCGCCTATTTTCCACGGACCAGCAAAGCCAGACCACAACGAAAGTGTCGGGTCTGTTTGTGCAAAGGCAAACGGAGTGAAACAAGAATGTGGTGTGAACTATGTTGTGTGCCCTTGCATCAAGGCAACTGTTTTATTTTATATCACACAAAAAAAAAGTATGTATGACACTGATGTATTTCATTTTTGTACATAGTTCAACAGTTCAGTCGTTTAGTGTTATGTGCAAATAAATTTATTTTATCAAAAACATTTTTTGTGCTTTTTTTTGTTATTTTATAGAAGGCATGCATTATTTAGATGTTAGAGGTGTCATAAAAGCCATAAATAATAGTGTCAAAATTCAAATTATGGTCAAAATGCATCAGTTTACAAAAAGCTCATTTTCTCAGTTTTTTCCCCAGGGATTGGAGTTTTCATGAAATTTAGCTATTTTCAAATGCCGATTGCTCAAGAATGGAAAAAGATAGGAACAAACATTTTTTTCTGTTGAAAGAAGAGAGTCTCATCTTTCTTCGGGTGTGCTCCATGTCTATATAGCATTAGAATACTATATTCTGTGGGCCTTGCAATATTAGTCAAAACCCAGGAAAACGCTGGGATTGAGCGGGTTGCTCCAGTGAAAATGGCTGGTATTTAATGAGTTAAGACTGGTTAGGACATCCGGCTCGCAGTCCCAAGGTGCAGGGTTCGATCCCGGGACCCAGCTTTCCTGTGTGGAGGTTGCATTTGTGAGTGAGTTTGAGCGCAGATGGTTGTTCGTCTTTGCGTGCCCTGCGATTGGCTGGCAACCACTTCAGGGTGTGCCCCGCCTACTGTCCGTTGACAGCTGGGTAGGCTCCAGCACGCTATCCTTGTGAGAATAAGTGGATTGGATATTACATGTATGTGTTTATGCCCTAGGCCAGGCGAGGGCAAACTACGGCCCGGGGGCCACATGCGGCCCGTTAAGTTTTAATCCGGGCCGCCGAACTTGAAAAAAATTTAATGAATAAACCTTGTTAATGTTTTATTTTCTAAACACTGTGGTTTTCAAAGACAAATATTATTGTTGGAATGCTTTTATTCACTTTCATTTAAAATTAAATGTATTTTTTTTCTCAGATGAGGTGAGGTTTCCAAAACACTCCATCCATCTGCTCCTGGTCCGGCCCCTCTGTCATATTTTAGAACCCATTGTGGTCCTCCAATCAAAAAGTTTGCCCGCCCCTGCCCTAGGCTTTGTGTCTTTGCTTGGTTGACTGTGTAATGAGTGTATGAATGCATTTCTTTCTACCAGACACCTTGGACTTCCCATGGCAGATTAATAATCTATTTTATCTATCCATCAGGGTCACGAATGTCATTTGATGAGTAGAGAATTTAGAGTCTCCAATTAACCTAATATACATGGATTTGCGCATGGAAACCTGAGAAAAAGCCCTTAGTCCTACTTTTCCATCTGAACCACTTTATCCTCACGAGGGTCACAGCCGTGACATCCCAGCTGACTTCAGAAAGTAAGTGGGCGACGACTCATGATCTCTTGGTTGAATAATATTGTTAGGGGCTCAAAATGGCCCTCTACAATAAAATGGCAGAAGAATATTACATACTCTCTGGCAGAAGAATATTGCGTTTTTTTTGTTTTGTCCAATTAACTTAAATAAAACTTGGGAAAATTTAATGATTACATGTAAACCAGCTGGTCTTCCCCATACCAAGCCCTGGCTAAAACTGACTGAAAAATGCATGATGTGTGCCTTTTAAACTCCTCGGCCCATCCACTATGCCAGGGATGGGCAAACTTTTTGATTGGGAGGGGGGGGGCACAATGAGTCCTAAAATACATTTAATTTTAAACGAAAGTGAACAAAAGCATTACAACAATATATATGTCTTTGAAAAACCACAGTATTTAGAAAATAAACCATTAACAAGGCTTATTCATTTAATTTTTTTCAAGTTTGGGGGGCTGGATTGAAACGTTTAACGGGCCACAAGTGGCCCCCGGGCCGTAGTTTGCCCAAGTGCCCTAAGCCAATTGATTCTAAAAAATAACAGTTTTCTTCATCAAAACAACATTTTATGATCAACATAAATGTTAGTGAGTACATAAAGGTATACTCATTCGATCTATCATAACCCCATGCACTTAGACTGTACAAAAAAAAGAAAATTTTTATTTTAAAACCTAGTATTTCGCCATGACGTCACACGCTAGCGTCAAGTGCTTGGCGCTAAAAACCCGGAAGTAACAGCGGCGCTCGGTTTGAAAGTGGAGAGTTGTGCATGGTAGGCGAATTCGGGAGAAATGTTTGTTGAACACGAGGACTGTGGCGTAGAAGATGGTTTAACAGCGATCTAGTGCGCACCCAACCGTGATGGCTGACCAACGAAATAAATGCGGACCGACGGAGTGGACTGACAGGACGTGGAAAACAGGTGTGTGGCATGTGTGCGTGTGCACGAATGTGGGAGCGCGTTCACTATGGTGGCAGCGATCGCAAAGCAGCAGCACCACTCCTTGACAAAAGTATTGTACTTTCTCTGATGTTTTGGGTTTGCTCTGCTTTGGGGTTTGTAGTTCTGGCCACGCAAAAGTAACAAAGCAAGTTCTTGGATGTCTGCTTTTTTCTTGAACTGTTAATTGGTTAACATCGTGGCTCTTATTTTTATCTAATGTATGGAGTTTGGTGGCTATCTATATGCACAACTATATTAGTTGCACTTGAAATTGCATACAGAAAATTAGTATAAATAGGTTACGCTATAAAGTATAACAATATTAACAATCGTTATTGTTGTTACTGTTTATTTATTTTATTTTGCAATAACTGTGCTCCAAGCTTAGCTGTTGTGCCAGCTGCCAAGTAAAAATATGTAATCTCACTCAATAATAGGAATAAATACTTAACTAACATCTCAATTTTTCGGGTTGGGCTGTGGGGGAGGGGAGGGTGGCTGCCTGACATAAAGCAGACTGTCCTGCACATGCGCAGACCAGCCGAGTGTGTGAAGTGTGCGTAAGTGCAGTACCGGGACCGACCACTAGACAGCGATCCTGAGTAATTTTTCCGCACACACATTTCTAGCACACTCGTCTTGTTTTTGTGACCTTCCTGGGAAGCCCTGAAACTTTGACAGGACCTCCCCCTGAGCTTCTTATCACTGAATTCAATGCTCTTTTTTGTGGGGCCCAGATTTTTGGTCCCCACAAAAATTTTGGTCCCCTACAGTGGGTGTGCTGTCCGATGTTGGTCCCCAACATGTAGCTTATACAAACACACACACACACCCCTACTTGTTTTTGTGACATTGTTGGGCCACCTGAGCAAAACTCACATTGTGGGAACCACCCTTTCTAGTGGTTGTACAGCTCTGAAAAAAATCAGGCAGTGTCCAGGAATTTAGTTAAACACAAAAACCACTTCAAATTACCAATTAATGACCTGGAGGTCAAATGAGTGACTCAAGTGCATGTAATTCAGTCACTGTAGCCCAAAGATTCTCTGGGCCAGTGGATGAACCATTATTCGTCTTGGACAGCATTGAAGCAGGCCGTAGCCTGGTTTCTAAAGCTGAAAGACTTACTGACAGAGTAAAGGAAAATAGAAAGGAGTTAATCACATTAGGTGAAGAAGGCAAGATGAATTTATTCAAGAGAACTGTCAAAGGAAAGTATTTGACCTGCGACGACTTGGATAAAGCAGAAAGAGAACTTGTGAAATACTGTCAAAGGCGAAGTTTCAAAAAAGATTTAGCCATATTTGAAAAACAAAAAAGGGTGAAGAAAAGTAGCCCACTTTACAAGTTCAATATAGTACTTCAAGATGGTGTCATGAGGGTTGGTGGACAGTTGAGCCACGCAGCCATGCCTGAAACAGCAAAACAGCAAGCCATCTTGCCAAGGATTCACATAACACAAAGCTAGTCCTGAGATACATTCATGAGATTACAGCTCACGCTGGAAGGAACCACATGATGGCTAATCTGCATCAACAGTTTTGGATACCTCGAGCTGCTAGAGTCATCAGAAGAGTGCTACCTGACGATCCGCCTTTCAAGAGAATTGGCGTTGATTATTTTGGTCCATTCTAAGTAAGTAGGGTTAGAGGACAAGTAAAGAGATACGGCGTGATTTTTACATGTCTCGCTGTACGAGCCGTACATCTGGAAATTGCATCTTCACGTGACACAGATGCTTGTCTCAAAGCAATCCGAAGATTTCTTGTCAGAAGAGGACAAGTGAGAGAGATGTATTCTGATAACGGAACCAACTTTAGATCAGCTGACAGTGAAATGAAGAAATCAATCAAAGAATGGAACACTAAGTAAATCGAGAAACACTTGCTGCAAAAAGGTATTCAGTGGCATAGCAATCCCCCAGCAGGTTCCCACCACGGAGGAAGCTGTGAGCGACTTATTTGGTCTGTGAGAAAAATCCTGAATGTCACTGTAAAAGAACAAATTTCGGGTGAAGAAAGTCAATATACCTTGCTTGGTGAGGCTGAAGCAGTTATAAACAGCAGGCCTATCACAAGGACATCTTCCGACCTCAACGACTTGGAAGCACTCACACCCAACACTCTGTTGTGGCTGAAGGTCAAACCTGAGTTACCTCCTGGAGTCTTCTGTAAAGACGACCAATACGCCCCAATACGTACCTCTGGGAATGAGCTGGTCAGCTCTTTAAAGAGTATTATGTAAGTTGAAATACATTAATCCATTTTTCTTTTTTGGACCATCTTTAACTGTGTAGTGTGTAATGTCTAAAATACAAAATGATCAGATTTTAGGGTGCAGTTGACGACTGTGGCACAGGTCCTCGCTCTACAAGTGCTAATAGTCTTCGGCAAAGAGAAAAATCTGCCATAAGGTACAGAAAACATTGGCATCAGAGTAAATGGATGCATGTTTTTGCAATGTGCGAGGAAACTGGCGAACTCAGAGAAAACTACGCAGGCTTGGGAGAACATGCAAACTCTACACAGGAAGGCTGGAGCCGGAATCGATCCCACAACCTCTGCATTGTGAGACCATCGTGCTCACAAGTCGCCCACCGTGGCGGCCGTCCATTATGAATGCCATCCCACCATCCATTATCTGTACGGCTTCTCCTCACAAGGGTTGCGGGGGGTGCTGGAGCCTATCCCAGCTATCTTGGGGCAGTAGGTGGGGTACACCCTAAACTGGTTGCCAGCCAATCGCAGGTCACACAAAGACAAACAACCATCCGCGCTCACACTCACACCAATTTAGGGTGTCCAAACAACCTGCCATGCATGTGTTTGGAATGTGGGAGGAAACCGGAGAACCCACGCAGGCGTGTGGGAAACATGCAAACTCCAAACAGGAAAGCCGGAATCAATCCCGCGACCTCTGCATTGTGAGACCATCGTGCTAACAAGTCGCCCACCATGCATCCCTGCTAAATAAATGATTAATTTTTACATTTTAGTATTTGTAAGCGATCTTGTGTTCATGACAGCATTTTCAACAGTGTGGGTGTTTGTATGAAAGCATTTCACTCGTGTATGGGCATGAGCATGTTTCAGTTGTATTTATGAATAACAATAATTTCACAATTGTGCCTGAGCGCCTTTCACTGGTGTGTATGAGAATGTTTCACCTATGTGTATGAGCGCATTTGACGAGTGTATGAGCAACAACTATTTCACTAGTGTGTATGAGAGCGTTTCACTCGTATGTATGATAGCGTTTCATAAGTATGCATGAGCAACAACAATTTCACTGGTGTGTAAGAGTGCATTTCAGAAGTGTGAAGCGATTCCTGACTTTTGTCCCCAACGGCACCTCATACTCCCCATCTCCCGCTCACTTCTCCTGACCCCATGAGCCATCCCCGTTGCTACTACATGGAGATTTGATGTGTTTTTTTGTTTTTTTTGTTATTAGCTTCTTCAACATCTCTTCTGATTCTCATCTCTTCTCTGGCGCTCGTCTCCGCCTGTCTGATTTGAAGTCGACCTCAGAATTTGCACTATTTTGACATGACTTCTGTGGTAATCACTACTGACATATTGTGTCATTTGCTCAATAATACATTAAAATTATAATAAATAATTAAAATGGGTCCGGTGCCGAGCTCTGGCTTCATATCTTTAAAAGTGGTCTTCTCAAATCTGTTACTAATGGCCTCTAAATCAGTTGTGGTAGAGAAGGGGCAAATTAGACCTTATGGCATCTTAATTTGGTCAAGTCTTGTACCCATTTTCAAGGCCAGCGACTATTGCTTTAGCTATATACAAGAAAAGGATTACTCTGAATATACACAACAACAAATCCCAGATGTCCAACCCAAATGTTGTTTCAAAATAATCCAGTTCAGATGATAAACAAATGTATTGGTATGTTGAGGTCATTATTTCAAATCAAAATATACACTTCTTTTTCAGACAATGGGGAGGATCGAAGAAGTGGAAAAGTTGCAGGAGTAACTTCAAAACAATGCAAAGAGACAGAATCTGGAAGAATGTCAAGTTTGTCCATGTTTATATTTCTGGAATTTAGTGGGCGTGCATCTCGAAATGTTTGGGGATGGTTCGGGCTGCCAGACAAGACTTTCACTGCGAGCGCTGGACCACTGGATGCTGCGGCAAACAGCGGACTTCTTGCAGCTATTTATTACCAACAAGCTACTCCTGCACATCAATGATGCGGATGGCACAGACTGCTTTGCAGACAATTATTTTGAGGCAAAACCAAGAGGTCTGTAAGCACTCTGAAAACAAAGTAAAATATTTGACACCCACGGCAAAAAAAGCCATGCTACAGCATAGGGCTGGGCGATAAACCGAAAATTTACCGTTACCGAAATTTATTACAATGACCGAAATCATTTTGCCCATGTCGGAAAATTCGATGAATAAAAAAAGAAAAGCCTTTTGTCTGCGGCAATGTTCATGCCCCTTTAAGACCGCTACAGCGCCTCTAGTCATGTGACTCCACCCGTCTGTCGCTCTCGTTGCTGGCGATTCAAATCCAGAAGCTTTCTCACCACCCACAACACAACCATGCTGTGCTGAAAGTTCAAAGTGAGAAGCAAGGTTCGACAAGTGACAACAGCCCATGAACGGAGGCGACACCATACGAGAGAACGTCTCAGAGGTGGACGCGATAGCTTAGCACATAGCTAAAGATAAAGCTCCTCTAGTTACGTGGCGCGCACAGGATTTAAACGCTTCATGAAAGCCGTATTTCCCGATATGGACTACATCGGGCCGGGAGCTTAGACATGTCAAGCATTTTGCATCTACATCCGACTTGTGGTCGGGTCGCAACATGGATCCCTGATTGAGCCTAACTGTGCATTACATAGATGACAAGTGGCGACTGCGCAGCAGAGTACTCGAGACGGCACATTTTCCCCGATAATACCCACTTGTTTATTTGGCTTGCATTGACATTTTCTTTCATTTTATTTAGCGTTTTTTTATTTGCCATTATTTACATCATGAGAGCATCTTGGCGCAATCTATTTGCAGAAAAAGATTTCGCAAGAGGTACCCTTTTTCTTTGTGACATTGTTCAAGTCATGCAAAGCAAGCTCAGGGTTCGCGGTTAACCGCTTCCCGATTGCCCGGGGCAAGTGAAATTTGGCCACGGGCAAGGTAAAATTATGGGCAACTTGCCCGACCGGGCAAGCATTTTTTAAAGCAGCCAAATATCTTTAATTTTGACGAAAACGGTGGTGTGATCTGTTTGTGTGCACTGTATGGTGATGGTTTAACCCAGACAACCCCTTATGTTTTGGTATGGTCCATTGGCCTTATCGGGGGCAATGGGCGGGCGCTACGGGGATCAGTTAGTTCAGTGAATGTCGAGTTAAAGTGGACGTCAATAAATCCCGCAGTATTGGAACTCGCTGTCGTAGCATCCTCATTTGAAGTTTGAAAAACACAACAAAAACCTACGATATTTTGGCCGAAAATTGGCGACGAGTTCGTTCAAATCCGAACATTTCGGATTCCTCTGACATGACTAAAATAGCTCGAATATTTTTAAGTAGACAATTCAGTTGTGAGTAAGGAAGGGAGTAATATTTGATTATTGGCTGTTAATTCATTAGCTCCATGATGTGACCTGACATAGTGTCAGTGACTGTGTTCTGTTTATGCTATGAAACTTATGGAGGCAGCACCACAGGCACTGGTCTTAAAGGAATACACAAATTTGCCACACTCATAATTTACTCATGTGATTCCTCAATTAATACGCTCTCCTGGACTTAAAATTGATCATCTGGATTGCTGTAATATCATTTTCCCAATTTAACATGCAGATTTGTTAATTATTAAAACTACAATTAACATTTTCAATAACTGCACAGGATGATACATTTGCTCTTGTGAGTAGGGTTTCATGGTTGACGATGAAAACAAGATTAATTTATGCTTATCAGATTATATGTTTATTTACATTTGTGGCGCACATTTTACAACCATAAACATTTTATTCTTAGAGAAAAAAAATTGTCACTTGCCCAAGTCGGGCAAGTAATTTGGCCACTCGGGCAAGGCAAATTTTAGTGGCACTTGCCCTATGGGCAAGCAGTTTTTAAAGTTAACCGCGAACCCTGCAAGCTATTTGGAATGTTCATACAAATGATTTTTGTACTTTTATTTTTCATTGAAAGTAAAGTGTACCAGTTGGTCAATAAAAAAAACAGTCAATATGCAATTCCTGCATTTATTTTGATTTTAGTCCACGTGGGAATTTATTGTGCATTTATCGTTATCGAGGTAAAATTGCTCGATTTCTCGCGATATTGATTTGAGGTTATATCGCCCAGCCCTTCTACAGCATGTATACAGTGTGAGACGTGTTGTGTTCACTTGCTCCAAGGCAATTGTTTTTAAGTGTATACCACATACCCAACGAATTGTGTAATTTGTATGGCGGGGTGTACACATGCGTTGCAAAAACACATGCACACACTGTCACTCACGCACTTCCGTATATAGTTTATTTCAGCACCTTTTGTCATGCTGTTTTTATTTTATAGAAGGAAAGCATTATTTTGATGTCTGAGCTGTCACAAAAGAAAAAATAGAACTGTTGAAGTCAAGTCAAGCTTGTGCTTGAAATGTTTGTTCTTAGTTTCTCAGTTTTTCGTGAGCAATGGGAATTCAGTTATATTCAAACGCTGTCAGGTAAAGGCTCCATATTTTTATAGCATTATAGCACACTATTCTGTGGGCGCTAGAATTGAAGGGTTTGCGTTAGTAAAAATAGGTGGGATTAAATGAGCTGAAGTGTATCTCTTGAGTGCTCCTTAAATATTTGCCTGTGTTGGTATATTTTATTTTGGTCGTGTCATGTTTATTCTTACGCTGAAAGAGACATGAGGTGTTCGAAAAAAATAAATGATTTTTTTTCCCGGTCAAAACTACCAATGGTGTCTGTTTTTTTTCCCTCCGTGAAATGTACGAGTTATCACTTTGACGCGCATGATGTCACGTGGCTGGAGGACTGGAAACTTGCACGAACAACATTTACGTTGAAATGTAACAATGACACATATATCGACATCTAACAAACATGCATGGGCATCTAACATTGACACTTACATTGACGTCTATAACATAAACCATTACAATCACATCTAACAAACACGGACATCTAACAGACACATCGACATCCATCATAAACATTTACATAGACATCGACATCTAACCAACCTTTACATAGACATCTTACACACATCGACATCTAACAAACATTTACATAGACATCTAACATAAACACATCTAATATAGACACATAGATTGACATCTAACATCGACACATTGAGATCTAACATAGACATACATTGACATCTAACAAAGACTGTTACATCGACAACTAACATCGACACAAGGCTTTGTCAAATGACACGTCATGACGACATATACAGAGACACAAGGCACAACAGCATATTTTTGGTACAAATTGAACCCGATATGTTAGCTACCTCGTTCGACTTAAAGGGTTAGCGAACTTGTTATGGTGGTTGAGGCGTGGTGGCTACCCAGCTCGTGTAGTGTATATTAAACTTAAGTTAATAATTTATGACCAGTAAACACGGATGTTGTAACGCAAAACAATGTTCAAATGTTAGTTTTTTTTCAACACATTTCATGAGAAAAAGCTCTACTTGTCTGTGAGAAATGTATGTTGTAGACCCATTATATAACACAATATTACACAATTTTACATTGGAATTTCATTTAATAAAACATTGACAATTATCTTTACAAACACTGTGTATGATTCATCTTTTCATTTGTAGTTCAATGAGCAAAACAGTGGCGATCAAAACAGTGCAAATTAAATGACATTTTATAGGTATCTGGCTGCAATACAGTGAACCCTCGCTACTTCGCGGTTCACCTTTCGCGGGTTCAGTGCTTCGCGGGTCTAAAAAATATTCGGGGGCATTGTAGTTTCGCCGAGCGGCACGACGGGGCGCTGGAGTGGTTAGACGGCCGGCGTGCGCCGAAGAAGAACGTGGGCGAAGAGGAGAGTGGACAAAGAAGAGCACGTTCCCCCGGGCACGATTTGGGGCGACGTTTCGCGCGGTTCGGACCGTACCAGAGCTCCGGCCAGCGTGCGTGGCAGTTAAGCCGAAGAGGAACAACTTCCGCCCGGGCACTAGCGGGGCGACATTTCGCTCCGTTCGGGACCGTGCGAGAGCTCCGGAGGAGACCGGCCGGCGTGCGTGGTTGTTAAGCCGAAGAGGAACACCTTCCGCCCGGGCATGAGCGGAGCGCGAGGCTGTCAGTTATGAATGAATAAATGAATAAATAAATGAAGAATGCCAGGGCACACCGGACGGCGTACCAGCAGGTAAAAGTCGAAGTAATTAAATAAATACAAAAAGAAGTAATTGAATAAATACAAAAATAATGGCTGGGGAATAAAAAAATGTTTTAATAATTTTTTTTTTTGTTATAACATGAATTTCACCCTCTCTCTCTCTACCCGTATATATATATATATATATATATATATATATATATATATAATTTTATTTATTTATTTTTTTAAGCATTTTTGAAGGTGCGCCGCTACTTCGCACTTTTTTTTTTTAAGCATTTTTGAAGGTGCGCCGCTACTTCGCGGATTTTCAGTTTTCGCGGGTGGTCTCGGTCCCCATTAACCGCGATAACCGAGGGTTCACTGTAGTAAGTTACATTCTAATTTACATTTACAGGTAATGGAAATGACTACTGGTAACCTCAATTTAACTGTATTTCAGTCAGAATGCCTCAAACATCATAAAAAAATAAAACGTTGAGTATTATTTCTCCTTCAAAATGTCAGAAGAAATACTCTATAATGGCCTGACGACATCAACATAGTTTATAGTATATAGCAGGGGTGGGAAAACTTTTTTATTGGCGGGCCACAATGGGTTCTAAAATTTGACAGAGGGGCTGGACCAGGAGCAGATGGATGGAGTGTTTTGGTAACCTCATCTCATCTGAGAAAAAAAATACATTTAATTTTAAATGAAAGTGAACAAAAGCTTGTCTTTGAAAAACCACACTATTTTGAAAATAAAACATTAACAAGGTTTATTTTTTTTTTTTTCAAATTCGGCGGGCCGGATTAAAACGTTTAACGGGCCGCATGTGGCCCCCAGGCCGTAGTTTTCTCACGACGGTATATAGCATAGCGGCATAGGTTCCCTCGTCAACATCAAGTGAGTTACCCTCTTACCAAGACCAAAATACGGGGCTCCCCATCTCCCGGTCACTTCTCCAGACCCCAACAGTCACCCTCGTTGCGAGAACTTTAAGATTCGATGTTTATTTTTTTTCGCTTCTTCAACTTCGTGTCTGATTCTTTTCTCTTCTCTGGCTCCAGGATTCCGCTGTCAATCAGATGACGATTGAGGCGGGACTTCCGGTTCAAAGTCACCCTCAGAGTTTGCAACCATTTGAGATGGCTTCTGTGGTAATAACAACTGTCATAGGTGCAATTTGCTCTATAAAGCATTAAAAAAAAAAAATAATAATAAATTACAAAAAATAGTCAAGTACAGCACTCGTCTCATAAACTAGGTAAGAATTTAGCGTTACTAACGTTGCTACACTATAAAGAGTGTTTTACTGACTAGCTAAACCCAGTTTTGGTTTAGCTGTTATAAAAGTTTGGTTTTTTAGTGCTGTAAATGCATTTTCAGCTCGCGCTGTACACATTTGCTATGAGAGGCATTATCTCATAAGGGAAATATTGGACAATCAAATGACTGCCCAGGCATCAGGATGTCTTTTTACACTATATAAAGGAGGAAATTTACATTGGAAACGTTTAGTTTAGCTGTTAATGAAGTTTCGTTTTTTTTAGTGCTGAAAATTCATTGTCTGCTGGCGCTGTACACTTTTTCTAAGTGTTGCAATATCTCATGAAGGAAATACTGGACAATCAAATTAATGACTTTCCAGGCTTCAGGATGCCTTTCTACACTATATAAAGGTGGAAATTTACATTGGAAACGTTTGGTTTAGCTGTTATAAAAGTTTGTTTTTTTAGTGCTGTAAATGCATTTTCAGCTCGCACTGTACACATTTGCTGTGAGGCATTATCTCATAAGGGAAATACTGGACAATCAAATTAATGACTTCCCAGGCTTCAGGATGCCTTTTTACACTCTATAAATGTGGAAATTTACATTGGAAACGTTTGGTTTAGCTGTTAATGAAGTTTCGTTTTTTTAGTGCTGAAAATTCATTGTCTGCTGGCGCTGTACACTTTTTCTAAATGTTGCAATATCTCATGAAGGAAATACTGGACAATCAAATTAATGACTTTCCAGGCTTCAGGATGCCTTTCTACACTATATAAAGGTGGAAATTTACATTGGAAACGTTTGGTTTAGCTGTTATAAAAGTTTGGTTTTTTAGTGCTGTAAATGCATTTTCAGCTCGCGCTGTACACATTTTCTATGAGAGGCATTATCTCATAAGGGAAATATTGGACAATCAAATTAATGACTGCCCAGGCTTCAGGATGTCTTTTTACACTATATAAAGGTGGAAATTTACATTGGAAACGTTTGGTTTAGCTGTTATAAAAGTTTGGTTTTTTTAGTGCTGAAAATGCATTTTCAGCTCGCACTGTACACATTTGCTATGTGAGGCATTATCTCATAAGGGAAATACTGGACAATCAAATTAATGACTGCCCAGGCTTCAGGATGTCTTTTTACACTATATAAAGGTGGAATTTACATTGGAAACGTTTGGTTTAGCTGTTATAAAAGTTTGTTTTTTTGTGCTGAAAATGCATTTTCAGCTCGCACTGTACACATTTGCTATGTGAGGCATTATCTCATGAAGGAAATACTGGACAATCAAATTAATGACTTTCCAGGCTTCAGGATGCCTTTTTACACTATATAAAGGTGGAAATTTACATTGGAAACGTTTGGTTTAGCTGTTATAAAAGTTTGGTTTTTTAGTGCTGTAAATGCATTTTCAGCTCGCGCTGTACACATTTGCTATGAGAGGCATTATCTCAAAAGGGAAATATTGGACAATCAAATTAATGACTGCCCAGGCTTCAGGATGTCTTTTTACACTATATAAAGGTGGAATTTACATTGGAAACGTTTGGTTTAGCTGTTATAAAAGTTTGGTTTTTTAGTGCTGAAAATGCATTTTCAGCTCGCACTGTACACATTTGCTATGTGAGGCATTATCTCATGAAGGAAATACTGGACAATCAAATTAATGACTTTCCAGGCTTCAGGATGCCTTTTTACACTATATAAAGGTGGAAATTTACATTGGAAACGTTTGGTTTAGCTGTTATAAAAGTTTGGTTTTTTAGTGCTGTAAATGCATTTTCAGCTCGCGCTGTACACATTTGCTATGAGAGGCATTATCTCATAAAGGAAATATTGGACAATCGAATTAATGACTGCCCAGGCTTCAGGATGTCTTTTTACACTATATAAAGGTGGAAATTTACATTGGAAACGTTTGGTTTAGCTGTTATAAAAGTTTGGTTTTTTAGTGCTGAAAATGCATTTTCAGCTCGCACTGTACACATTTGCTATGTGAGGCATTATCTCATAAGGGAAATACTGGACAATCAAATTAATGACTTCCCAGGCTTTCAGGATGCCTTTTTACACTCTATAAATGTGGAAATTTACATTGGAAACGTTTGGTTTAGCTGTTAATGAAGTTTCGTTTTTTTAGTGCTGAAAATTCATTGTCTGCTGGCGCTGTACACCTTTTCTAAGTGTTGCAATATCTCATGAAGGAAATACTGGACAATCAAATTAATGACTTTCCAGGCTTCAAGATGCCTTTCTACACTATATAAAGGTGGAAATTTACATTGGAAACGTTTGGTTTAGCTGTTATAAAAGTTTGGGTTTTTAGTCCTGTAAATGCATTTTCAGCTCGCGCTGTACACATTTGCTATGAGAGGCATTATCTCATAAGCGAAATATTGGACAATCAAATTAATGACTGCCCAGGCTTCAGGATGTCTTTTTACACTATATAAAGGTGGAAATTTACATTGGAAACGTTTAGTTTAGCTGTTATAAAAGTTTGTTTTTTTAGTGCTGTAAATGCATTTTCAGCTCGCGCTGTACACATTTGCTATGTGAGGCATTATCTCATAAGGGAAATACTGGACAATCAAATTAATGACTGCCCAGGCTTCAGGATGTCTTTTTACACTATATAAAGGTGGAAATTTACATTGGAAACGTTTGGTTTAGCTGTTATAAAAGTTTGTTTTTTTAGTGCTGAAAATGCATTTTCAGCTCGCACTGTACACATTTGCTATGTGAGGCATTATCTCATAAGGGAAATACTGGACAATCAAATTAATTACTTCCCAGGCTTCAGGATGCCTTTTTACACTCTATAAATGTGGAAATTTACATTGGAAACGTTTGGTTTAGCTGTTAATGAAGTTTCGTTTTTTTAGTGCTGAAAATTCATTGTCTGCTGGCGCTGTACACTTTTTCTAAGTGTTGCAATATCTCATGAAGGAAATACTGGACAATCAAATTAATGACTTTCCAGGCTTCAGGATGCCTTTCTACACTATATAAAGGTGGAAATTTACATTGGAAACGTTTGGTTTAGCTGTTATAAAAGTTTGTTTTTTTAGTGCTGTAAATGCATTTTCAGCTCGCGCTGTACACATTTGCTATGAGAGGCATTATCTCATAAGGGAAATATTGGACAATCAAATTAATGACTGCCCAGGCTTCAGGATGTCTTTTTACACTATATAAAGGTGGAAATTTACATTGGAAACGTTTGGTTTAGCTGATATAAAAGTTTGGTTTTTTAGTGCTGTAAATGCATTTTCAGCTCGCGCTGTACACATTTGCTATGAGAGGCATTATCTCATAAGGGAAATATTGGACAATCAAATTAATGACTGCCCAGGCTTCAGGATGTCTTTTTACACTATATAAAGGTGGAAATTTACATTGGAAACGTTTAGTTTAGCTGTTAATGAAGTTTCGTTTTTTTAGTGCTGAAAATTCATTGTCTGCTGGCGCTGTACACTTTTTCTAAGTGTTGCAATATCTCATGAAGGAAATACTGGACAATCAAATTAATGACTTTCCAGGCTTCAGGATGCCTTTCTACACTATATAAAGGTAGAAATTTACATTGGAAACGTTTGGTTTAGCTGTTATAAAAGTTTGGTTTTTTAGTGCTGTAAATGCATTTTCAGCTCGCGCTGTACACATTTGCTATGAGAGGCATTATCTCATAAGGGAAATATTGGACAATCAAATTAATGACTGCCCAGGCTTCAGGATGTCTTTTTACACTATATAAAGGTGGAAATTTACATTGGAAACGTTTGGTTTAGCTGTTATAAAAGTTTGGTTTTTTAGTGCTGTAAATGCATTTTCAGCTCGCGCTGTACACATTTGCTATGAGAGGCATTATCTCATAAGGGAAATATTGGACAATCAAATTAATGGCTGCCCAGGCTTCAGGATGTCTTTTTACACTATATAAAGGTGGAAATTTACATTGGAAACGTTTAGTTTAGCTGTTAATGAAGTTTCGGTTTTTTAGTGCTGAAAATTCATTGTCTCCTGGCGCTGTACACTTTTTCTAAGTGTTGCAATATCTCATGAAGGAAATACTGGACAATCAAATTAATGACTTTCCAGGCTTCAGGATGCCTTTCTACACTATATAAAGGTGGAAATTTACATTGGAAACGTTTGGTTTAGCTGTTATAAAAGTTTGGTTTTTTAGTGCTGTAAATGCATTTTCAGCTCGCGCTGTACACATTTGCTATGAGAGGCATTATCTCAAAAGGGAAATATTGGACAATCAAATTAATGACTGCCCAGGCTTCAGGATGTCTTTTTACACTATATAAAGGTGGAATTTACATTGGAAACGTTTGGTTTAGCTGTTATAAAAGTTTGGTTTTTTAGTGCTGAAAATGCATTTTCAGCTCGCACTGTACACATTTGCTATGTGAGGCATTATCTCATGAAGGAAATACTGGACAATCAAATTAATGACTTTCCAGGCTTCAGGATGCCTTTTTACACTATATAAAGGTGGAAATTTACATTGGAAACGTTTGGTTTAGCTGTTATAAAAGTTTGGTTTTTTAGTGCTGTAAATGCATTTTCAGCTCGCGCTGTACACATTTGCAATGAGAGGCATTATCTCATAAAGGAAATATTGGACAATCGAATTAATGACTGCCCAGGCTTCAGGATGTCTTTTTACACTATATAAAGGTGGAAATTTACATTGGAAACGTTTGGTTTAGCTGTTATAAAAGTTTGGTTTTTTAGTGCTGAAAATGCATTTTCAGCTCGCACTGTACACATTTGCTATGTGAGGCATTATCTCATAAGGGAAATACTGGACAATCAAATTAATGACTTCCGGGGCTTTCAGGATGCCTTTTTACACTCTATAAATGTGGAAATTTACATTGGAAACGTTTGGTTTAGCTGTTAATGAAGTTTCGTTTTTTTAGTGCTGAAAATTCATTGTCTGCTGGCGCTGTACACCTTTTCTAAGTGTTGCAATATCTCATGAAGGAAATACTGGACAATCAAATTAATGACTTTCCAGGCTTCAAGATGCCTTTCTACACTATATAAAGGTGGAAATTTACATTGGAAACGTTTGGTTTAGCTGTTATAAAAGTTTGGGTTTTTAGTCCTGTAAATGCATTTTCAGCTCGCGCTGTACACATTTGCTATGAGAGGCATTATCTCATAAGCGAAATATTGGACAATCAAATTAATGACTGCCCAGGCTTCAGGATGTCTTTTTACACTATATAAAGGTGGAAATTTACATTGGAAACGTTTAGTTTAGCTGTTATAAAAGTTTGTTTTTTTAGTGCTGTAAATGCATTTTCAGCTCGCGCTGTACACATTTGCTATGTGAGGCATTATCTCATAAGGGAAATACTGGACAATCAAATTAATGACTGCCCAGGCTTCAGGATGTCTTTTTACACTATATAAAGGTGGAAATTTACATTGGAAACGTTTGGTTTAGCTGTTATAAAAGTTTGGTTTTTTAGTGCTGAAAATGCATTTTCAGCTCGCACTGTACACATTTGCTATGTGAGGCATTATCTCATAAGGGAAATACTGGACAATCAAATTAATGACTTCCCAGGCTTCAGGATGCCTTTTTACACTCTATAAATGTGGAAATTTACATTGGAAACGTTTGGTTTAGCTGTTAATGAAGTTTCGTTTTTTTTGTGCTGAAAATTCATTGTCTGCTGGCGCTGTACACTTTTTCTAAGTGTTGCAATATCTCATGAAGGAAATACTGGACAATCAAATTAATGACTTTCCAGGCTTCAGGATGCCTTTCTACACTATATAAAGGTGCAAATGTACATTGGAAACGTTTGGTTTAGCTGTTATAAAAGTTTGTTTTTTTAGTGCTGTAAATGCATTTTCAGCTCGCGCTGTACACATTTGCTATGAGAGGCATTATCTCATAAGGGAAATATTGGACAATCAAATTAATGACTGCCCAGGCTCCAGGATGTCTTTTTACACTATATAAAGGTGGAAATTTACATTGGAAACGTTTGGTTTAGTTGTTATAAAAGTTTGGTTTTTTTCGTGCTGAAAATGCATTTTCAGCTCGCACTGTACACATTTGCTATGTGAGGCATTATCTCATAAGGGAAATACTGGACAATCAAATTAATGACTGCCCAGGCTTCAGGATGTCTTTTTACACTATATAAAGGTGGAAATTTACATTGGAAACGTTTGGTTTAGCTGTTATAAAAGTTTGGTTTTTTAGTGCTGAAAATGCATTTTCAGCTCGCACTGTACACATTTGCAATGTGAGGCATTATCTCATAAGGGAAATACTGGACAATCAAATTAATGACTTCCCAGGCTTCAGGATGCCTTTTTACACTCTATAAATGTGGAAATTTACATTGGAAACGTTTGGTTTAGCTGTTAATGAAGTTTCGTTTTTTTAGTGCTGAAAATTCATTGTCTGCTGGCGCTGTACACTTTTTCTAAGTGTTGCAATATCTCATGAAGGAAATACTGGACAATCAAATTAATGACTTTCCAGGCTTCAGGATGCCTTTCTACACTATATAAAGGTGGAAATTTACATTGGAAACGTTTGGTTTAGCTGTTATAAAAGTTTGTTTTTTTAGTGCTGTAAATGCATTTTCAGCTCGCGCTGTACACATTTGCTATGAGAGGCATTATCTCATAAGGGAAATATTGGACAATCAAATTAATGGCTGCCCAGGCTTCAGGATGTCTTTTTACACTATATAAAGGTGGAAATTTACATTGGAAACGTTTAGTTTAGCTGTTATAAAAGTTTGTTTTTTTAGTGCTGTAAATGCATTTTCAGCTCGCGCTGTACACATTTGCTATGTGAGGCATTATCTCATAAGGGAAATACTGGACAATCAAATTAATGACTGCCCAGGCTTCAGGATGTCTTTTTACACTATATAAAGGTGGAAATTTACATTGGAAACGTTTGGTTTAGCTGTTATAAAAGTTTGTTTTTTTAGTGCTGTAAATGCATTTTCAGCTCGCGCTGTACACATTTGCTATGAGAGGCATTATCTCATAAGGGAAATATTGGACAATCAAATTAATGGCTGCCCAGGCTTCAGGATGCCTTTTTACACTATATAAAGGTGGAAATTTACATTGGAAACGTTTAGTTTAGCTGTTAATGAAGTTTCGGTTTTTTAGTGCTGAAAATTCATTGTCTCCTGGCGCTGTACACTTTTTCTAAGTGTTGCAATATCTTATGAAGGAAATACTGGACAATCAAATTAATGACTTTCCAGGCTTCAGGATGCCTTTCTACACTATATAAAGGTGGAAATTTACATTGGAAACGTTTGGTTTAGCTGTTATAAAAGTTTGGTTTTTTAGTGCTGTAAATGCATTTTCAGCTCGCGCTGTACACATTTGCTATGAGAGGCATTATCTCATAAGGGAAATATTGGACAATCAAATTAATGACTGCCCAGGCTTCAGGATGTCTTTTTACACTATATAAAGGTGGAATTTACATTGGAAACGTTTGGTTTAGCTGTTATAAAAGTTTGGTTTTTTAGTGCTGAAAATGCATTTTCAGCTCGCACTGTACACATTTGCTATGTGAGGCATTATCTCATGAAGGAAATACTGGACAATCAAATTAATGACTTTCCAGGCTTCAGGATGCCTTTTTACACTATATAAAGGTGAAAATTTACATTGGAAACGTTTGGTTTAGCTGTTATAAAAGTTTGGTTTTTTAGTGCTGTTAATGCATTTTCAGCTCGCGCTGTACACATTTGCTATGAGAGGCATTATCTCATAAAGGAAATATTGGACAATCGAATTAATGACTGCCCAGGCTTCAGGATGTCTTTTTACACTATATAAAGGTGGAAATTTACATTGGAAACGTTTGGTTTAGCTGTTATAAAAGTTTGGTTTTTTAGTGCTGAAAATGCATTTTCAGCTCGCACTGTACACATTTGCTATGTGAGGCATTATCTCATAAGGGAAATACTGGACAATCAAATTAATGACTTCCCAGGCTTCAGGATGCCTTTTTACACTCTATAAATGTGGAAATTTACATTGGAAACGTTTGGTTTAGCTGTTAATGAAGTTTCGTTTTTTAGTGCTGAAAATTCATTGTCTGCTGGCGCTGTACACCTTTTCTAAGTGTTGCAATATCTCATGAAGGAAATACTGGACAATCAAATTAATGACTTTCCAGGCTTCAAGATGCCTTTCTACACTATATAAAGGTGGAAATTTACATTGGAAACGTTTGGTTTAGCTGTTATAAAAGTTTGGGTTTTTAGTGCTGTAAATGCATTTTCAGCTCGCGCTGTACACATTTGCTATGAGAGGCATTATCTCATAAGGGAAATATTGGACAATCAAATTAATGACTGCCCAGGCTTCAGGATGTCTTTTTACACTATATAAAGGTGGAAATTTACATTGGAAACGTTTAGTTTAGCTGTTAATGAAGTTTCGTTTTTTTAGTGCTGAAAATTCATTGTCTGCTGGCGCTGTACACTTTTTCTAAGTGTTGCAATATCTCATGAAGGAAATACTGGACAATCAAATTAATGACTTTCCAGGCTTCAGGATGCCTTTCTACACTATATAAAGGTAGAAATTTACATTGGAAACGTTTGGTTTAGCTGTTATAAAAGTTTGGTTTTTTAGTGCTGTAAATGCATTTTCAGCTCGCGCTGTACACATTTGCTATGAGAGGCATTATCTCATAAGGGAAATTTTGGACAATCAAATTAATGACTGCCCAGGCTTCAGGATGTCTTTTTACACTATATAAAGGTGGAAATTTACATTGGAAACGTTTGGTTTCGCTGTTATAAAAGTTTGGTTTTTTAGTGCTGAAAATGCATTTTCAGCTCGCACTGTACACATTTGCTATGTGAGGCATTATCTCATAAGGGAAATACTGGACAATCAAATTAATGACTTCCCAGGCTTCGGGATGCCTTTTTACACTCTATAAATGTGGAAATTTACATTGGAAACGTTTGGTTTAGCTGTTAATGAAGTTTCGTTTTTTTAGTGCTGAAAATGCATTTTCAGCTCGCACTGTACACATTTGCTATGTGAGGCATTATCTCATAAGGGAAATACTGGACAATCAAATTAATGACTTCCCAGGCTTCAGGATGCCTTTTTACACTATATAAAGGTGGAAATTTACATTGGAAAGTTTGGTTTAGCTGTTATAAAAGTTTGGTTTTTTAGTGCTGTAAATGCATTTTCAGCTCGCGCTGTACACATTTGCCTATGAGAGGCATTATCTCATAAAGGAAATATTGGACAATCGAATTAATGACTGCCCAGGCTTCAGGATGTCTTTTTACACTATATAAAGGTGGAAATTTACATTGGAAACGTTTGGTTTAGCTGTTATAAAAGTTTGGTTTTTTAGTGCTGAAAATGCATTTTCAGCTCGCACTGTACACATTTGCTATGTGAGGCATTATCTCATAAGGGAAATACTGGACAATCAAATTAATGACTTCCCAGGCTTCAGGATGCCTTTTTACACTCTATAAATGTGGAAATTTACATTGGAAACGTTTGGTTTAGCTGTTAATGAAGTTTCGTTTTTTTAGTGCTGAAAATTCATTGTCTGCTGGCGCTGTACACTTTTTCTAAGTGTTGCAATATCTCATGAAGGAAATACTGGACAATCAAATTAATGACTTTCCAGGCTTCAGGGTGCCTTTCTACACTATATAAAGGTGGAAATTTACATTGGAAACGTTTGGTTTAGCTGTTATAAAAGTTTGGTTTTTTTAGTGCTGTAAATGCATTTTCAGCTCGCGCTGTACACATTTGCTATGAGAGGCATTATCTCATAAGGGAAATATTGGACAATCAAATTAATGACTGCCCAGGCTTCAGGATGTCTTTTTACACTATAAAAAGGTGGAAATTTACATTGGAAACGTTTGGTTTAGCTGTTATAAAAGTTTGGTTTTTTAGTGCTGTAAATGCATTTTCAGCTCGCGCTGTACACATTTGCTATGAGAGGCATTATCTCATAAGGGAAATATTGGACAATCAAATAAATGGCTGCCCAGGCTTCAGGATGTCTTTTTACTCTATATAAAGGTGGAAATTTACATTGGAAACGTTTAGTTTAGCTGTTAATGAAGTTTCGTTTTTTTAGTGCTGAAAATTCATTGTCTGCTGGCGCTGTACACTTTTTCTAAGTGTTGCAATATCTTATGAAGGAAATACTGGACAATCAAATTAATGACTTTCCAGGCTTCAGGATGCCTTTCTACACTATATAAAGGTGGAAATTTACATTGGAAACGTTTGGTTTAGCTGTTATAAAAGTTTGGTTTTTTAGTGCTGTAAATGCATTTTCAGCTCGCGCTGTACACATTTGCTATGAGAGGCATTATCTCATAAGGGAAATATTGGACAATCAAATTAATGACTGCCCAGGCTTCAGGATGTCTTTTTACACTATATAAAGGTGGAATTTACATTGGAAACGTTTGGTTTAGCTGTTATAAAAGTTTGGTTTTTTAGTGCTGAAAATGCATTTTCAGCTCGCACTGTACACATTTGCTATGTGAGGCATTATCTCATGAAGGAAATACTGGACAATCAAATTAATGACTTTCCAGGCTTCAGGATGCCTTTTTACACTATATAAAGGTGAAAATTTACATTGGAAACGTTTGGTTTAGCTGTTATAAAAGTTTGGTTTTTTAGTGCTGTTAATGCATTTTCAGCTCGCGCTGTACACATTTGCTATGAGAGGCATTATCTCATAAAGGAAATATTGGACAATCGAATTAATGACTGCCCAGGCTTCAGGATGTCTTTTTACACTATATAAAGGTGGAAATTTACATTGGAAACGTTTGGTTTAGCTGTTATAAAAGTTTGGTTTTTTAGTGCTGAAAATGCATTTTCAGCTCGCACTGTACACATTTGCTATGTGAGGCATTATCTCATAAGGGAAATACTGGACAATCAAATTAATGACTTCCCAGGCTTCAGGATGCCTTTTTACACTCTATAAATGTGGAAATTTACATTGGAAACGTTTGGTTTAGCTGTTAATGAAGTTTCGTTTTTTAGTGCTGAAAATTCATTGTCTGCTGGCGCTGTACACCTTTTCTAAGTGTTGCAATATCTCATGAAGGAAATACTGGACAATCAAATTAATGACTTTCCAGGCTTCAAGATGCCTTTCTACACTATATAAAGGTGGAAATTTACATTGGAAACGTTTGGTTTAGCTGTTATAAAAGTTTGGGTTTTTAGTGCTGTAAATGCATTTTCAGCTCGCGCTGTACACATTTGCTATGAGAGGCATTATCTCATAAGGGAAATATTGGACAATCAAATTAATGACTGCCCAGGCTTCAGGATGTCTTTTTACACTATATAAAGGTGGAAATTTACATTGGAAACGTTTAGTTTAGCTGTTAATGAAGTTTCGTTTTTTTAGTGCTGAAAATTCATTGTCTGCTGGCGCTGTACACTTTTTCTAAGTGTTGCAATATCTCATGAAGGAAATACTGGACAATCAAATTAATGACTTTCCAGGCTTCAGGATGCCTTTCTACACTATATAAAGGTAGAAATTTACATTGGAAACGTTTGGTTTAGCTGTTATAAAAGTTTGGTTTTTTAGTGCTGTAAATGCATTTTCAGCTCGCGCTGTACACATTTGCTATGAGAGGCATTATCTCATAAGGGAAATTTTGGACAATCAAATTAATGACTGCCCAGGCTTCAGGATGTCTTTTTACACTATATAAAGGTGGAAATTTACATTGGAAACGTTTGGTTTCGCTGTTATAAAAGTTTGGTTTTTTAGTGCTGAAAATGCATTTTCAGCTCGCACTGTACACATTTGCTATGTGAGGCATTATCTCATAAGGGAAATACTGGACAATCAAATTAATGACTTCCCAGGCTTCGGGATGCCTTTTTACACTCTATAAATGTGGAAATTTACATTGGAAACGTTTGGTTTAGCTGTTAATGAAGTTTCGTTTTTTTAGTGCTGAAAATGCATTTTCAGCTCGCACTGTACACATTTGCTATGTGAGGCATTATCTCATAAGGGAAATACTGGACAATCAAATTAATGACTTCCCAGGCTTCAGGATGCCTTTTTACACTATATAAAGGTGGAAATTTACATTGGAAAGTTTGGTTTAGCTGTTATAAAAGTTTGGTTTTTTAGTGCTGTAAATGCATTTTCAGCTCGCGCTGTACACATTTGCCTATGAGAGGCATTATCTCATAAAGGAAATATTGGACAATCGAATTAATGACTGCCCAGGCTTCAGGATGTCTTTTTACACTATATAAAGGTGGAAATTTACATTGGAAACGTTTGGTTTAGCTGTTATAAAAGTTTGGTTTTTTAGTGCTGAAAATGCATTTTCAGCTCGCACTGTACACATTTGCTATGTGAGGCATTATCTCATAAGGGAAATACTGGACAATCAAATTAATGACTTCCCAGGCTTCAGGATGCCTTTTTACACTCTATAAATGTGGAAATTTACATTGGAAACGTTTGGTTTAGCTGTTAATGAAGTTTCGTTTTTTTAGTGCTGAAAATTCATTGTCTGCTGGCGCTGTACACTTTTTCTAAGTGTTGCAATATCTCATGAAGGAAATACTGGACAATCAAATTAATGACTTTCCAGGCTTCAGGGTGCCTTTCTACACTATATAAAGGTGGAAATTTACATTGGAAACGTTTGGTTTAGCTGTTATAAAAGTTTGGTTTTTTTAGTGCTGTAAATGCATTTTCAGCTCGCGCTGTACACATTTGCTATGAGAGGCATTATCTCATAAGGGAAATATTGGACAATCAAATTAATGACTGCCCAGGCTTCAGGATGTCTTTTTACACTATAAAAAGGTGGAAATTTACATTGGAAACGTTTGGTTTAGCTGTTATAAAAGTTTGGTTTTTTAGTGCTGTAAATGCATTTTCAGCTCGCGCTGTACACATTTGCTATGAGAGGCATTATCTCATAAGGGAAATATTGGACAATCAAATAAATGGCTGCCCAGGCTTCAGGATGTCTTTTTACTCTATATAAAGGTGGAAATTTACATTGGAAACGTTTAGTTTAGCTGTTAATGAAGTTTCGTTTTTTTAGTGCTGAAAATTCATTGTCTGCTGGCGCTGTACACTTTTTCTAAGTGTTGCAATATCTCATGAAGGAAATACTGGACAATCAAATCAATGACTTTCCAGGCTTCAGGATGCCTTTCTACACTATATAAAGGTGGAAATTTACATTGGAAACGTTTGGTTTAGCTGTTATAAAAGTTTGGTTTTTTAGTGCTGTAAATGCATTTTCAGCTCGCGCTGTACACATTTGCTATGAGAGGCATTATCTCATAAGGGAAATATTGGACAATCAAATTAATGGCTGCCCAGGCTTCAGGATGTCTTTTTACACTATATAAAGGTGGAAATTTACATTGGAAACGTTTAGTTTAGCTGTTAATGAAGTTTCGGTTTTTTAGTGCTGAAAATTCATTGTCTCCTGGCGCTGTACACTTTTTCTAAGTGTTGCAATATCTTATGAAGGAAATACTGGACAATCAAATTAATGACTTTCCAGGCTTCAGGATGCCTTTCTACACTATATAAAGGTGGAAATTTACATTGGAAACGTTTGGTTTAGCTGTTATAAAAGTTTGGTTTTTTAGTGCTGTAAATTCATTGTCTGCTGGCGCTGTACACCTTTTCTAAGTGTTGCAATATCTCATGAAGGAAATACTGGACAATCAAATTAATGACTTTCCAGGCTTCAGGATGCCTTTCTACACTATATAAAGGTGGAAATTTACATTGGAAACGTTTGGTTTAGCTGTTATAAAAGTTTGGGTTTTTAGTGCTGTAAATGCATTTTCAGCTCGCGCTGTACACATTTGCTATGAGAGGCATTATCTCATAAGGGAAATATTGGACAATCAAATTAATGACTGCCCAGGCTTCAGGATGTCTTTTTACACTATATAAAGGTGGAAATTTACATTGGAAACGTTTAGTTTAGCTGTTATAAAAGTTTGTTTTTTTAGTGCTGTAAATGCATTTTCAGCTCGCGCTGTACACATTTGCTATGTGAGGCATTATCTCATAAGGGAAATACTGGACAATCAAATTAATGACTGCCCAGGCTTCAGGATGTCTTTTTACACTATATAAAGGTGGAAATTTACATTGGAAACTTTTGGTTTAGCTGTTATAAAAGTTTGGTTTTTTAGTGCTGAAAATGCATTTTCAGCTCGCACTGTACACATTTGCTATGTGAGGCATTATCTCATAAGGGAAATACTGGACAATCAAATTAATGACTTCCCAGGCTTCAGGATGCCTTTTTACACTCTATAAATGTGGAAATTTACATTGGAAACGTTTGGTTTAGCTGTTAATGAAGTTTCGTTTTTTTAGTGCTGAAAATTCATTGTCTGCTGGCGCTGTACACTTTTTCTAAGTGTTGCAATATCTCATGAAGGAAATACTGGACAATCAAATTAATGACTTTCCAGGCTTCAGGATGCCTTTCTACACTATATAAAGGTGGAAATTTACATTGGAAACGTTTAGTTTAGCTGTTATAAAAGTTTGGTTTTTTAGTGCTGTAAATGCATTTTCAGCTCGCGCTGTACACATTTGCTATGAGAGGCATTATCTCATAAGGGAAATATTGGACAATCAAATTAATGACTGCCCAGGCTTCAGGATGTCTTTTTACACTATATAAAGGTGGAAATTTACATTGGAAACGTTTAGTTTAGCTGTTAATGAAGTTTCGTTTTTTTAGTGCTGGAAATTCATTGTCTGCTGGCGCTGTACACTTTTTCTAAGTGTTGCAATATCTCATGAAGGAAATACTGGACAATCAAATTAATGACTTTCCAGGCTTCAGGATGCCTTTCTACACTATATAAAGGTGGAAATTTACATTGGAAACGTTTGGTTTAGCTGTTATAAAAGTTTGGTTTTTTAGTGCTGTAAATGCATTTTCAGCTCGCGCTGTACACATTTGCTATGAGAGGCATTATCTCATAAGGGAAATATTGGACAATCAAATTAATGACTGCCCAGGCTTCAGGATGTCTTTTTACACTATATAAAGGTGGAAATTTACATTGGAAACGTTTAGTTTAGCTGTTAATGAAGTTTCGGTTTTTTAGTGCTGAAAATTCATTGTCTGCTGGCGCTGTACACTTTTTCTAAGTGTTGCAATATCTCATGAAGGAAATACTGGACAATCAAATTAATCACTTTCCAGGCTTCAGGATGCCTTTCTACACTATATAAAGGTGGAAATTTACATTGGAAACGTTTGGTTTAGCTGTTATAAAAGTTTGTTTTTTTAGTGCTGTAAATGCATTTTCAGCTCGCGCTGTACACATTTGCTATGTGAGGCATTATCTCATAAGGGAAATACTGGACAATCAAATTAATGACTTCCCAGGCTTCAGGATGCCTTTTTACACTCTATAAATGTGGAAATTTACATTGGAAACGTTTGGTTTAGCTGTTAATGAAGTTTCGTTTTTTTAGTGCTGAAAATTCATTGTCTGCTGGCGCTGTACACTTTTTCTAAGTTTTGCAATATCTCATGTAGGAAATACTGGACAATCAAATTAATGACTTTCCAGGCTTCAGGATGCCTTTCTACACTATATAAAGGTGGAAATTTACATTGGAAACGTTTGGTTTAGCTGTTATAAAAGTTTGTTTTTTTAGTGCTGTAAATGCATTTTCAGCTCGCGCTGTACACATTTGCTATGTGAGGCATTATCTCATAAGGGAAATACTGGACAATCAAATTAATGACTGCCCAGGCTTCAGGATGTCTTTTTACACTATATAAAGGTGGAAATTTACATTGGAAACGTTTGGTTTAGCTGTTATAAAAGTTTGGTTTTTTTAGTGCTGAAAATTCATTGTCTGCTGGCGCTGTACACTTTTTCTAAGTGTTGCAATATCTCATGAAGGAAATACTGGACAATCAAATTAATGACTTTCCAGGCTCCAGGATGCCTTTCTACACTATATAAAGGTGGAAATTTACATTGGAAACGTTTGGTTTAGCTGTTATAAAAGTTTGGTTTTTTAGTGCTGTAAATGCATTTTCAGCTCGCGCTGTACACATTTGCTATGAGAGGCATTATCTCATAAGGGAAATATTGGACAATCAAATTAATGACTGCCCAGGCTTCAGGATGTCTTTTTACACTATATAAAGGTGGAAATTTACATTGGAAACGTTTAGTTTAGCTGTTAATGAAGTTTCGTTTTTTTAGTGCTGAAAATTCATTGTCTACTGGCGCTGTACACTTTTTCTAAGTGTTGCAATATCTCATGAAGGAAATACTGGACAATCAAATTAATGACTTTCCAGGCTTCAGGATGCCTTTCTACACTATATAAAGGTGGAAATTTACATTGGAAACGTTTGGTTTAGCTGTTATAAAAGTTTGGTTTTTTAGTGCTGTAAATGCATTTTCAGCTCGCGCTGTACACATTTGCTATGAGAGGCATTATCTCATAAGGGAAATATTGGACAATCAAATTAATGACTGCCCAGGCTTCAGGATGTCTTTTTACACTATATAAAGGTGGAAATTTACATTGGAAACGTTTGGTTTAGCTGTTATAAAAGTTTGGTTTTTTAGTGCTGAAAATGCATTTTCAGCTTGCACTGTACACATTTGCTATGTGAGGCATTATCTCATAAGGGAAATACTGGACAATCAAATTAATGACTTCCCAGGCTTCAGGATGCATTTTTACACTCTATAAATGTGGAAATTTACATTGGAAACGTTTGGTTTAGCTGTTAATGAAGTTTCGTTTTTTTAGTGCTGAAAATTCATTGTCTGCTGGCGCTGTACACCTTTTCTAAGTGTTGCAATATCTCATGAAGGAAATACTGGACAATCAAATTAATGACTTTCCAGGCTTCAGGATGCCTTTCTACACTATATAAAGGTGGAAATTTACATTGGAAACGTTTGGTTTAGCTGTTATAAAAGTTTGGGTTTTTAGTGCTGTAAATGCATTTTCAGCTCGCGCTGTACACATTTGCTATGAGAGGCATTATCTCATAAGGGAAATATTGGACAATCAAATTAATGACTGCCCAGGCTTCAGGATGTCTTTTTACACTATATAAAGGTGGAAATTTACATTGGAAACGTTTAGTTTAGCTGTTATAAAAGTTTGTTTTTTTAGTGCTGTAAATGCATTTTCAGCTCGCGCTGTACACATTTGCTATGAGAGGCATTATCTCATAAGGGAAATATTGGACAATCAAATTAATGACTGCCCAGGCTTCAGGATGTCTTTTTACACTATATAAAGGTGGAAATTTACATTGGAAACGTTTAGTTTAGCTGTTATAAAAGTTTGTTTTTTTAGTGCTGAAAATGCATTTTCAGCTCGCACTGTACACATTTGCTATGTGAGGCATTATCTCATAAGGGAAATACTGGACAATCAAATTAATGACTTCCCAGGCTTCAGGATGCCTTTTTACACTCTATAAATGTGGAAATTTACATTGGAAACGTTTGGTTTAGCTGTTAATGAAGTTTCGTTTTTTTAGTGCTGAAAATTCATTGTCTGCTGGCGCTGTACACTTTTTCTAAGTGTTGCAATATCTCATGAAGGAAATACTGGACAATCAAATTAATGACTTTCCAGGCTTCAGGATGCCTTTCTACACTATATAAAGGTGGAAATTTACATTGGAAACGTTTGGTTTAGCTGTTATAAAAGTTTGGTTTTTTAGTGCTGTAAATGCATTTTCAGCTCGCGCTGTACACATTTGCTATGAGAGGCATTATCTCATAAGGGAAATATTGGACAATCAAATTAATGACTGCCCAGGCTTCAGGATGTCTTTTTACACTATATAAAGGTGGAAATTTACATTGGAAACGTTTAGTTTAGCTGTTATAAAAGTTTGTTTTTTTAGTGCTGTAAATGCATTTTCAGCTCGCGCTGTACACATTTGCTATGAGAGGCATTATCTCATAAGGGAAATATTGGACAATCAAATTAATGACTGCCCAGGCTTCAGGATGTCTTTTTACACTATATAAAGGTGGAAATTTACATTGGAAACGTTTAGTTTAGCTGTTATAAAAGTTTGTTTTTTTAGTGCTGAAAATGCATTTTCAGCTCGCACTGTACACATTTGCTATGTGAGGCATTATCTCATAAGGGAAATACTGGACAATCAAATTAATGACTTCCCAGGCTTCAGGATGCCTTTTTACACTCTATAAATGTGGAAATTTACATTGGAAACGTTTGGTTTAGCTGTTAATGAAGTTTCGTTTTTTTAGTGCTGAAAATTCATTGTCTGCTGGCGCTGTACACTTTTTCTAAGTGTTGCAATATCTCATGAAGGAAATACTGGACAATCAAATTAATGACTTTCCAGGCTTCAGGATGCCTTTCTACACTATATAAAGGTGGAAATTTACATTGGAAACGTTTGGTTTAGCTGTTATAAAAGTTTGGTTTTTTAGTGCTGTAAATGCATTTTCAGCTCGCGCTGTACACATTTGCTATGAGAGGCATTATCTCATAAGGGAAATATTGGACAATCAAATTAATGACTGCCCAGGCTTCAGGATGTCTTTTTACACTATATAAAGGTGGAAATTTACATTGGAAACGTTTAGTTTAGCTGTTATAAAAGTTTGTTTTTTTAGTGCTGTAAATGCATTTTCAGCTCGCGCTGTACACATTTGCTATGTGAGGCATTATCTCATAAGGGAAATACTGGACAATCAAATTAATGACTGCCCAGGCTTCAGGATGTCTTTTTACACTATATAAAGGTGGAAATTTACATTGGAAACGTTTGGTTTAGCTGTTATAAAAGTTTGGTTTTTTAGTGCTGAAAATGCATTTTCAGCTCGCACTGTACACATTTGCTATGTGAGGCATTATCTCATAAGGGAAATACTGGACAATCAAATTAATGACTTCCCAGGCTTCAGGATGCCTTTTTACACTCTATAAATGTGGAAATTTACATTGGAAACGTTTGGTTTAGCTGTTAATGAAGTTTCGTTTTTTTAGTGCTGAAAATTCATTGTCTGCTGGCGCTGTACACTTTTTCTAAGTGTTGCAATATCTCATGAAGGAAATACTGGACAATCAAATTAATGACTTTCCAGGCTTCAGGATGCCTTTCTACACTATATAAAGGTGGAAATTTACATTGGAAACGTTTGGTTTAGCTGTTATAAAAGTTTGGTTTTTTAGTGCTGTAAATGCATTTTCAGCTCGCGCTGTACACATTTGCTATGAGAGGCATTATCTCATAAGGGAAATATTGGACAATCAAATTAATGACTGCCCAGGCTTCAGGATGTCTTTTTACACTATATAAAGGTGGAAATTTACATTGGAAACGTTTAGTTTAGCTGTTATAAAAGTTTGTTTTTTTAGTGCTGTAAATGCATTTTCAGCTCGCGCTGTACACATTTGCTATGTGAGGCATTATCTCATAAGGGAAATACTGGACAATCAAATTAATGACTGCCCAGGCTTCAGGATGTCTTTTTACACTATATAAAGGTGGAAATTTACATTGGAAACGTTTGGTTTAGCTGTTATAAAAGTTTGGTTTTTTAGTGCTGAAAATGCATTTTCAGCTCGCACTGTACACATTTGCTATGTGAGGCATTATCTCATAAGGGAAATACTGGACAATCAAATTAATGACTTCCCAGGCTTCAGGATGCCTTTTTACACTCTATAAATGTGGAAATTTACATTGGAAACGTTTGGTTTAGCTGTTAATGAAGTTTCGTTTTTTTAGTGCTGAAAATTCATTGTCTGCTGGCGCTGTACACTTTTTCTAAGTGTTGCAATATCTCATGAAGGAAATACTGGACAATCAAATTAATGACTTTCCAGGCTTCAGGATGCCTTTCTACACTATATAAAGGTGGAAATTTACATTGGAAACGTTTGGTTTAGCTGTTATAAAAGTTTGGTTTTTTAGTGCTGTAAATGCATTTTCAGCTCGCGCTGTACACATTTGCTATGAGAGGCATTATCTCATAAGGGAAATATTGGACAATCAAATTAATGACTGCCCAGGCTTCAGGATGTCTTTTTACACTATATAAAGGTGGAAATTTACATTGGAAACGTTTAGTTTAGCTGTTAATGAAGTTTCGTTTTTTTAGTGCTGGAAATTCATTGTCTGCTGGCGCTGTACACTTTTTCTAAGTGTTGCAATATCTCATGAAGGAAATACTGGACAATCAAATTAATGACTTTCCAGGCTTCAGGATGCCTTTCTACACTATATAAAGGTGGAAATTTACATTGGAAACGTTTGGTTTAGCTGTTATAAAAGTTTGGTTTTTTAGTGCTGTAAATGCATTTTCAGCTCGCGCTGTACACATTTGCTATGAGAGGCATTATCTCATAAGGGAAATATTGGACAATCAAATTAATGACTGCCCAGGCTTCAGGATGTCTTTTTACACTATATAAAGGTGGAAATTTACATTGGAAACGTTTAGTTTAGCTGTTAATGAAGTTTCGGTTTTTTAGTGCTGAAAATTCATTGTCTGCTGGCGCTGTACACTTTTTCTAAGTGTTGCAATATCTCATGAAGAAAATACTGGACAATCAAATTAATCACTTTCCAGGCTTCAGGATGCCTTTCTACACTATATAAAGGTGGAAATTTACATTGGAAACGTTTGGTTTAGCTGTTATAAAAGTTTGGTTTTTTAGTGCTGTAAATGCATTTTCAGCTCGCGCTGTACACATTTGCAATGTGAGGCATTATCTCATAAGGGAAATACTGGACAATCAAATTAATGACTTCCCAGGCTTCAGGATGCCTTTTTACACTCTATAAATGTGGAAATTTACATTGGAAACGTTTGGTTTAGCTGTTAATGAAGTTTCGTTTTTTTAGTGCTGAAAATTCATTGTCTGCTGGCGCTGTACACTTTTTCTAAGTTTTGCAATATCTCATGTAGGAAATACTGGACAATCAAATTAATGACTTTCCAGGCTTCAGGATGCCTTTCTACACTATATAAAGGTGGAAATTTACATTGGAAACGTTTGGTTTAGCTGTTATAAAAGTTTGTTTTTTTAGTGCTGTAAATGCATTTTCAGCTCGCGCTGTACACATTTGCTATGTGAGGCATTATCTCATAAGGGAAATACTGGACAATCAAATTAATGACTGCCCAGGCTTCAGGATGTCTTTTTACACTATATAAAGGTGGAAATTTACATTGGAAACGTTTGGTTTAGCTGTTATAAAAGTTTGGTTTTTTAGTGCTGAAAATTCATTGTCTGCTGGCGCTGTACACTTTTTCTAAGTGTTGCAATATCTCATGAAGGAAATACTGGACAATCAAATTAATGACTTTCCAGGCTCCAGGATGCCTTTCTACACTATATAAAGGTGGAAATTTACATTGGAAACGTTTGGTTTAGCTGTTAAAAAAGTTTGGTTTTTTAGTGCTGTAAATGCATTTTCAGCTCGCGCTGTACACATTTGCTATGAGAGGCATTATCTCATAAGGGAAATATTGGACAATCAAATTAATGACTGCCCAGGCTTCAGGATGTCTTTTTACACTATATAAAGGTGGAAATTTACATTGGAAACGTTTAGTTTAGCTGTTAATGAAGTTTCGTTTTTTTAGTGCTGAAAATTCATTGTCTACTGGCGCTGTACACTTTTTCTAAGTGTTGCAATATCTCATGAAGGAAATACTGGACAATCAAATTAATGACTTTCCAGGCTTCAGGATGCCTTTCTACACTATATAAAGGTGGAAATTTACATTGGAAACGTTTGGTTTAGCTGTTATAAAAGTTTGGTTTTTTAGTGCTGTAAATGCATTTTCAGCTCGCGCTGTACACATTTGCTATGAGAGGCATTATCTCATAAGGGAAATATTGGACAATCAAATTAATGACTGCCCAGGCTTCAGGATGTCTTTTTACACTATATAAAGGTGGAAATTTACATTGGAAACGTTTGGTTTAGCTGTTATAAAAGTTTGGTTTTTTAGTGCTGAAAATGCATTTTCAGCTTGCACTGTACACATTTGCTATGTGAGGCATTATCTCATAAGGGAAATACTGGACAATCAAATTAATGACTTCCCAGGCTTCAGGATGCATTTTTACACTCTATAAATGTGGAAATTTACATTGGAAACGTTTGGTTTAGCTGTTAATGAAGTTTCGTTTTTTTAGTGCTGAAAATTCATTGTCTGCTGGCGCTGTACACCTTTTCTAAGTGGGTGTGTGAAGGAAATACTGGACAATCAAATTAATGACTTTCCAGGCTTCAGGATGCCTTTCTACACTATATAAAGGTGGAAATTTACATTGGAAACGTTTGGTTTAGCTGTTATAAAAGTTTGGGTTTTTAGTGCTGTAAATGCATTTTCAGCTCGCGCTGTACACATTTGCTATGAGAGGCATTATCTCATAAGGGAAATATTGGACAATCAAATTAATGACTGCCCAGGCTTCAGGATGTCTTTTTACACTATATAAAGGTGGAAATTTACATTGGAAACGTTTAGTTTAGCTGTTATAAAAGTTTGTTTTTTTAGTGCTGTAAATGCATTTTCAGCTCGCGCTGTACACATTTGCTATGAGAGGCATTATCTCATAAGGGAAATATTGGACAATCAAATTAATGACTGCCCAGGCTTCAGGATGTCTTTTTACACTATATAAAGGTGGAAATTTACATTGGAAACGTTTAGTTTAGCTGTTATAAAAGTTTGTTTTTTTAGTGCTGAAAATGCATTTTCAGCTCGCACTGTACACATTTGCTATGTGAGGCATTATCTCATAAGGGAAATACTGGACAATCAAATTAATGACTTCCCAGGCTTCAGGATGCCTTTTTACACTCTATAAATGTGGAAATTTATATTGGAAACGTTTGGTTTAGCTGTTAATGAAGTTTCGTTTTTTTAGTGCTGAAAATTCATTGTCTGCTGGCGCTGTACACTTTTTCTAAGTGTTGCAATATCTCATGAAGGAAATACTGGACAATCAAATTAATGACTTTCCAGGCTTCAGGATGCCTTTCTACACTATATAAAGGTGGAAATTTACATTGGAAACGTTTGGTTTAGCTGTTATAAAAGTTTGGTTTTTTAGTGCTGTAAATGCATTTTCAGCTCGCGCTGTACACATTTGCTATGAGAGGCATTATCTCATAAGGGAAATATTGGAAAATCAAATTAATGACTGCCCAGGCTTCAGGATGTCTTTTTACACTATATAAAGGTGGAAATTTACATTGGAAACGTTTAGTTTAGCTGTTATAAAAGTTTGGTTTTTTAGTGCTGAAAATGCATTTTCAGCTCGCACTGTACACATTTGCTATGTGAGGCATTATCTCATAAGGGAAATACTGGACAATCAAATTAATGACTTCCCAGGCTTCAGGATGCCTTTTTACACTCTATAAATGTGGAAATTTACATTGGAAACGTTTGGTTTAGCTGTTAATGAAGTTTCGTTTTTTTAGTGCTGAAAATTCATTGTCTGCTGGCGCTGTACACTTTTTCTAAGTGTTGCAATATCTCATGAAGGAAATACTGGACAATCAAATTAATGACTTTCCAGGCTTCAGGATGCCTTTCTACACTATATAAAGGTGGAAATTTACATTGGAAACGTTTGGTTTAGCTGTTATAAAAGTTTGGTTTTTTAGTGCTGTAAATGCATTTTCAGCTCGCGCTGTACACATTTGCTATGAGAGGCATTATCTCATAAGGGAAATATTGGACAATCAAATTAATGACTGCCCAGGCTTCAGGATGTCTTTTTACACTATATAAAGGTGGAAATTTACATTGGAAACGTTTAGTTTAGCTGTTAATGAAGTTTCGTTTTTTTAGTGCTGGAAATTCATTGTCTGCTGGCGCTGTACACTTTTTCTAAGTGTTGCAATATCTCATGAAGGAAATACTGGACAATCAAATTAATGACTTTCCAGGCTTCAGGATGCCTTTCTACACTATATAAAGGTGGAAATTTACATTGGAAACGTTTGGTTTAGCTGTTATAAAAGTTTGGTTTTTTAGTGCTGTAAATGCATTTTCAGCTCGCGCTGTACACATTTGCTATGAGAGGCATTATCTCATAAGGGAAATATTGGACAATCAAATTAATGACTGCCCAGGCTTCAGGATGTCTTTTTACACTATATAAAGGTGGAAATTTACATTGGAAACGTTTAGTTTAGCTGTTAATGAAGTTTCGGTTTTTTAGTGCTGAAAATTCATTGTCTGCTGGCGCTGTACACTTTTTCTAAGTGTTGCAATATCTCATGAAGGAAATACTGGACAATCAAATTAATCACTTTCCAGGCTTCAGGATGCCTTTCTACACTATATAAAGGTGGAAATTTACATTGGAAACGTTTGGTTTAGCTGTTATAAAAGTTTGGTTTTTTAGTGCTGAAAATGCATTTTCAGCTCGCGCTGTACACATTTGCTATGTGAGGCATTATCTTATAAGGGAAATACTGGACAATCAAATTAATGACTTCCCAGGCTTCAGGATGCCTTTTTACACTCTATAAATGTGGAAATTTACATTGGAAACGTTTGGTTTAGCTGTTATAAAAGTTTGGTTTTTTAGTGCTGTAAATGCATTTTCAGCTCGCGCTGTACACATTTGCTATGAGAGGCATTATCTCATAAGGGAAATATTGGACAATCAAATTAATGGCTGCCCAGGCTTCAGGATGTCTTTTTACTCTATATAAAGGTGGAAATTTACATTGGAAACGTTTAGTTTAGCTGTTAATGAAGTTTCGTTTTTTTAGTGCTGAAAATTCATTGTCTGCTGGCGCTGTACACTTTTTCTAAGTGTTGCAATATCTCATGAAGGAAATACTGGACAATCAAATCAATGACTTTCCAGGCTTCAGGATGCCTTTCTACACTATATAAAGGTGGAAATTTACATTGGAAACGTTTGGTTTAGCTGTTATAAAAGTTTGGTTTTTTAGTGCTGTAAATGCATTTTCAGCTCGAACTGTACACATTTGCTATGTGAGGCATTATCTCATAAGGGAAATACTGGACAATCAAATTAATGACTTCCCAGGCTTCAGGATGCCTTTTTACACTCTATAAATGTGGAAATTTACATTGGAAACGTTTGGTTTAGCTGTTAATGAAGTTTCGATTTTTTAGTGCTGAAAATTCATTGTCTGCTGGCGCTGTACACCTTTTCTAAGTGTTGCAATATCTCATGAAGGAAGTTTCGTTTTTTTAGTGCTGAAAATTCATTGTCTGCTGGCGCTGTACACCTTTTCTAAGTGTTGCAATATCTCATGAAGGAAATACTGGACAATCAAATTAATGACTTTCCAGGCTTCAGGATGCCTTTCTACACTATATAAAGGTGGAAATTTACATTGGAAACGTTTGGTTTAGCTGTTAATGAAGTTTCGATTTTTTAGTGCTGAAAATTCATTGTCTGCTGGCGCTGTACACCTTTTCTAAGTGTTGCAATATCTCATGAAGGAAATACTGGACAATCAAATTAATGACCTTCCAGGCTTCAGGATGCCTTTCTACACTATATAAAGGTGGAAATTTACATTGGAAACGTTTGGTTTAGCTGTTATAAAAGTTTGGGTTTTTAGTGCTGTAAATGCATTTTCAGCTCGCGCTGTACACATTTGCTATGTGAGGCATTATCGCATAAGGGAAATACTGGACAATCAAATTAATGACTGCCCAGGCTTCAGGATGTCTTTTTACACTATATAAAGGTGGAAATTTACATTGGAAACGTTTGGTTTAGCTGTTATAAAAGTTTGTTTTTTTAGTGCTGAAAATGCATTTTCAGCTCGCGCTGTACACATTTGCTATGTGAGGCATTATCTCATAAGGGAAATACTGGACAATCAAATTAATGACTTCCCAGGCTTCAGGATGCCTTTTTACACTCTATAAATGTGGAAATTTACATTGGAAACGTTTGGTTTAGCTGTTAATGAAGTTTCGTTTTTTTAGTGCTGAAAATTCATTGTCTGCTGGCGCTGTACACTTTTTCTAAGTGTTGCAATATCTCATGAAGGAAATACTGGACAATCAAATTAATGACTTTCCAGGCTTCAGGATGCCTTTCTACACTATATAAAGGTGGAAATTTACATTGGAAACGTTTGGTTTAGCTGTTATAAAAGTTTGTTTTTTTAGTGCTGTAAATGCATTTTCAGCTCGCGCTGTACACATTTGCTATGAGAGGCATTATCTCATAAGGGAAATATTGGACAATCAAATTAATGACTGCCCAGGCTTCAGGATGCATTTTTACACTCTATAAATGTGGAAATTTACATTGGAAACATTTGGTTTAGCTGTTAATGAAGTTTCGTTTTTTTAGTGCTGAAAATTCATTGTCTGCTGGCGCTGTACACCTTTTCTAAGTGTTGCAATATCTCATGAAGGAAATACTGGACAATCAAATTAATGACTTTCTAGGCTTCAGGATGCCTTTCTACACTATATAAAGGTGGAAATTTACATTGGAAACGTTTGGTTTAGCTGTTATAAAAGTTTGTTTTTTTAGTGCTGTAAATGCATTTTCAGCTCGCGCTGTACACATTTGCTATGAGAGGCATTATCTCATAAGGGAAATATTGGACAATCAAATTAATGACTGCCCAGGCTTCAGGATGTCTTTTTACACTATATAAAGGTGGAAATTTACATTAGAAACGTTTAGTTTAGCTGTTATAAAAGTTTGTTTTTTTAGTGCTGTAAATGCATTTTCAGCTCGCGCTGTACACATTTGCTATGAGAGGCATTATCTCATAAGGGAAATATTGGACAATCAAATTAATGACTGCCCAGGCTTCAGGATGTCTTTTTACACTATATAAAGGTGGAAATTTACATTGGAAACGTTTAGTTTAGCTGTTATAAAAGTTTGTTTTTTTAGTGCTGAAAATGCATTTTCAGCTCGCACTGTACACATTTGCTATGTGAGGCATTATCTCATAAGGGAAATACTGGACAATCAAATTAATGACTTCCCAGGCTTCAGGATGCCTTTTTACACTCTATAAATGTGGAAATTTACATTGGAAACGTTTGGTTTAGCTGTTAATGAAGTTTCGTTTTTTTAGTGCTGAAAATTCATTGTCTGCTGGCGCTGTACACTTTTTCTAAGTGTTGCAATATCTCATGAAGGAAATACTGGACAATCAAATTAATGACTTTCCAGGCTTCAGGATGCCTTTCTACACTATATAAAGGTGGAAATTTACATTGGAAACGTTTGGTTTAGCTGTTATAAAAGTTTGGTTTTTTAGTGCTGTAAATGCATTTTCAGCTCGCGCTGTACACATTTGCTATGAGAGGTATTATCTCATAAGGGAAATATTGGACAATCAAATTAATGACTGCCCAGGCTTCAGGATGTCTTTTTACACTATATAAAGGTGGAAATTTACATTGGAAACGTTTAGTTTAGCTGTTATAAAAGTTTGTTTTTTTAGTGCTGTAAATGCATTTTCAGCTCGCGCTGTACACATTTGCTATGTGAGGCATTATCTCATAAGGGAAATACTGGACAATCAAATTAATGACTGCCCAGGCTTCAGGATGTCTTTTTACACTATATAAAGGTGGAAATTTACATTGGAAACGTTTGGTTTAGCTGTTATAAAAGTTTGGTTTTTTAGTGCTGAAAATGCATTTTCACTCGCACTGTACACATTTGCTATGTGAGGCATTATCTCATAAGGGAAATACTGGACAATCAAATTAATGACTTCCCAGGCTTCAGGATGCCTTTTTACACTCTATAAATGTGGAAATTTACATTGGAAACGTTTGGTTTAGCTGTTAATGAAGTTTCGTTTTTTTAGTGCTGAAAATTCATTGTCTGCTGGCGCTGTACACTTTTTCTAAGTGTTGCAATATCTCATGAAGGAAATACTGGACAATCAAATTAATGACTTTCCAGGCTTCAGGATGCCTTTCTACACTATATAAAGGTGGAAATTTACATTGGAAACGTTTGGTTTAGGTGTTATAAAAGTTTGGTTTTTTAGTGCTGAAAATGCATTTTCAGCTCGCACTGTACACATTTGCTATGTGAGGCATTATCTCATAAGGGAAATACTGGACAATCAAATTAATGACTTCCCAGGCTTCAGGATGCCTTTTTACACTCTATAAATGTGGAAATTTACATTGGAAACGTTTGGTTTAGCTGTTAATGAAGTTTCGTTTTTTTAGTGCTGAAAATTCATTGTCTGCTGGCGCTGTACACTTTTTCTAAGTGTTGCAATATCTCATGAAGGAAATACTGGACAATCAAATTAATGACTTTCCAGGCTTCAGGATGCCTTTCTACACTATATAAAGGTGGAAATTTACATTGGAAACGTTTGGTTTAGCTGTTATAAAAGTTTGGTTTTTTAGTGCTGTAAATGCATTTTCAGCTCGCGCTGTACACATTTGCTATGTGAGGCATTATCTCATAAGGGAAATACTGGACAATCAAATTAATGACTTCCCAGGCTTCAGGATGCCTTTTTACACTCTATAAATGTGGAAATTTACATTGGAAACGTTTGGTTTAGCTGTTAATGAAGTTTCGTTTTTTTAGTGCTGAAAAAACATTGTCTGCTGGCGCTGTACACTTTTTCTAAGTTTTGCAATATCTCATGTAGGAAATACTGGACAATCAAATTAATGACTTTCCAGGCTTCAGGATGCCTTTCTACACTAAATAAAGGTGGAAATTTACATTGGAAACGTTTGGTTTAGCTGTTATAAAAGTTTGTTTTTTTAGTGCTGTAAATGCATTTTCAGCTCGCGCTGTACACATTTGCTATGTGAGGCATTATCTCATAAGGGAAATACTGGACAATCAAATTAATGACTGCCCAGGCTTCAGGATGTCTTTTTACACTATATAAAGGTGGAAATTTACATTGGAAACGTTTGGTTTAGCTGTTATAAAAGTTTGGTTTTTTTAGTGCTGAAAATTCATTGTCTGCTGGCGCTGTACACTTTTTCTAAGTGTTGCAATATCTCATGAAGGAAATACTGGACAATCAAATTAATGACTTTCCAGGCTCCAGGATGCCTTTCTACACGATATAAAGGTGGAAATTTACATTGGAAACGTTTGGTTTAGCTGTTATAAAAGTTTGGTTTTTTAGTGTGTAAATGCATTTTCAGCTCGCGCTGTACACATTTGCTATGAGAGGCATTATCTCATAAGGGAAATATTGGACAATCAAATTAATGACTGCCCAGGCTTCAGGATGTCTTTTTACACTATATAAAGGTGGAAATTTACATTGGAAACGTTTAGTTTAGCTGTTAATGAAGTTTCGTTTTTTTAGTGCTGAAAATTCATTGTCTACTGGCGCTGTACACTTTTTCTAAGTGTTGCAATATCTCATGAAGGAAATACTGGACAATCAAATTAATGACTTTCCAGGCTTCAGGATGCCTTTTTACACTATATAAAGGTGGAAATTTACATTGGAAACGTTTGGTTTAGCTGTTATAAAAGTTTGGTTTTTTAGTGCTGAAAATGCATTTTCAGCTCGCACTGTACACATTTGCTATGTGAGGCATTATCTCATAAGGGAAATACTGCACAATCAAATGAATGACTTCCCAGGCTTCAGGATGCATTTTTACACTCTATAAATGTGGAAATTTACATTGGAAACGTTTGGTTTAGCTGTTAATGAAGTTTCGTTTTTTTAGTGCTGAAAATTCATTGTCTGCTGGCGCTGGACACCTTTTCTAAGTGTTGCAATATCTCATGAAGGAAATACTGGACAATCAAATTAATGACTTTCCAGGCTTCAGGATGCCTTTCTACACTATATAAAGGTGGAAATTTACATTGGAAACGTTTGGTTTAGCTGTTATAAAAGTTTGGGTTTTTAGTGCTGTAAATGCATTTTCAGCTCGCGCTGTACACATTTGCTATGAGAGGCATTATCTCATAAGGGAAATATTGGACAATCAAATTAATGACTGCCCAGGCTTCAGGATGTCTTTTTACACTATATAAAGGTGGAAATTTACATTGGAAACGTTTAGTTTAGCTGTTATAAAAGTTTGTTTTTTTAGTGCTGTAAATGCATTTTCAGCTCGCGCTGTACACATTTGCTATGAGAGGCATTATCTCATAAGGGAAATATTGGACAATCAAATTAATGACTGCCCAGGCTTCAGGATGTCTTTTTACACTATATAAAGGTGGAAATTTACATTGGAAACGTTTAGTTTAGCTGTTATAAAAGTTTATTTTTTTTAGTGCTGAAAATGCATTTTCAGCTCGCACTGTACACATTTGCTACGTGAGGCATTATCTCAGAAGGGAAATACTGGACAATCAAATTAATGACTTCCCAGGCTTCAGGATGCCTTTTTACACTCTATAAATGTGGAAATTTACATTGGAAACGTTTGGTTTAGCTGTTAATGAAGTTTCGTTTTTTTAGTGCTGAAAATTCATTGTCTGCTGGCGCTGTACACTTTTTCTAAGTGTTGCAATATCTCATGAAGGAAATACTGGACAATCAAATTAATGACTTTCCAGGCTTCAGGATGCCTTTCTACACTATATAAAGGTGGAAATTTACATTGGAAACGTTTGGTTTAGCTGTTATAAAAGTTTGGTTTTTTAGTGCTGTAAATGCATTTTCAGCTCGCGCTGTACACATTTGCTATGAGAGGCATTATCTCATAAGGGAAATATTGGACAATCAAATTAATGACTGCCCAGGCTTCAGAATGTCTTTTTACACTATATAAAGGTGGAAATTTACATTGGAAACGTTTAGTTTAGCTGTTAATGAAGTTTCGTTTTTTTAGTGCTGAAAATTCATTGTCTGCTGGCGCTGTACACTTTTTCTAAGTGTTGCAATATCTCATGAAGGAAATACTGGACAATCAAATTAATGACTTTCCAGGCTTCAGGATGCCTTTCTACACTATATAAAGGTAGAAATTTACATTGGAAACGTTTGGTTTAGCTGTTATAAAAGTTTGGTTTTTTAGTGCTGTAAATGCATTTACAGCTCGCGCTGTACACATTTGCTATGAGAGGCATTATCTCATAAGGGAAATATTGGACAATCAAATTAATGACTGCGCAGGCTTCAGGATGTCTTTTTACACTATATAAAGGTGGAAATTTACATTGGAAACGTTTGGTTTAGCTGTTATAAAAGTTTGGTTTTTTAGTGCTGTAAATGCATTTTCAGCTCGCGCTGTACACATTTGCTATGAGAGGCATTATCTCATAAGGGAAATATTGGACAATCAAATTAATGGCTGCCCGGGCTTCAGGATGTCTTTTTACACTATATAAAGGTGGAAATTTACATTGGAAACGTTTAGTTTAGCTGTTAATGAAGTTTCGTTTTTTTAGTGCTGAAAATTCATTGTCTGCTGGCGCTGTACACTTTTTCTAAATGTTGCAATATCTCATGAAGGAAATACTGGACAATCAAATTAATGACTTTCCAGGCTTCAGGATGCCTTTCTACACTATATAAAGGTGGAAATTTACATTGGAAACGTTTGGTTTAGCTGTTATAAAAGTTTGGTTTTTTTAGTGCTGTAAATGCATTTTCAGCTCGCGCTGTACACATTTGCTATGAGAGGCATTATCTCATAAGGGAAATATTGGACAATCAAATTAATGACTGCCCAGGCTTCAGGATGTCTTTTTACACTATATAAAGGTGGAAACTTACATTGGAAACGTTTGGTTTAGGTGTTATATAAGTTTGGTTTTTTAGTGCTGAAAATGCATTTTCAGCTCGCACTGTACACATTTGCTATGTGAGGCATTATCTCATAAGGGAAATACTGGACAATCAAATTAATGACTTCCCAGGCTTCAGGATGCCTTTTTACACTCTATAAATGTGGAAATTTACATTGGAAACGTTTGGTTTAGCTGTTAATGAAGTTTCGTTTTTTTAGTGCTGAAAATTCATTGTCTGCTGGCGCTGTACACTTTTTCTAAGTGTTGCAATATCTCATGAAGGAAATACTGGACAATCAAATTAATGACTTTCCAGGCTTCAGGATGCCTTTCTACACTATATAAAGGTGGAAATTTACATTGGAAACGTTTGGTTTAGCTGTTATAAAAGTTTGGTTTTTTAGTGCTGTAAATGCATTTTCAGCTCGCGCTGTACACATTTGCTATGAGAGGCATTATCTCATAAGGGAAATACTGGACAATCAAATTAATGACTTCCCAGGCTTCAGGATGCCTTTTTACACTCTATAAATGTGGAAATTTACATTGGAAACGTTTGGTTTAGCTGTTAATGAAGTTTCGTTTTTTTAGTGCTGAAAATTCATTGTCTGCTGGCGCTGTACACTTTTTCTAAGTGTTGCAATATCTCATGAAGGAAATACTGGACAATCAAATTAATGACTTTCCAGGCTTCAGGATGCCTTTCTACACTATATAAAGGTGGAAATTTACATTGGAAACGTTTGGTTTAGCTGTTATAAAAGTTTGGTTTTTTAGTGCTGTAAATGCATTTTCAGCTCGCGCTGTACACATTTGCTATGAGAGGCATTATCTCATAAGGGAAATATTGGACAATCAAATTAATGACTGCCCAGGCTTCAGGATGTCCTTTTACACTATATAAAGGTGGAAATTTACATTTGAAACGTTTGGTTTAGCTGTTATAAAAGTTTGGTTTTTTAGTGCTGAAAATGCATTTTCAGCTCGCGCTGTACACATTTGCTATGAGAGGCATTATCTCATAAGGGAAATATTGGACAATCAAATTAATGACTGCCCAGGCTTCAGGATGTCTTTTTACACTATATAAAGGTGGAAATTTACATTGGAAACGTTTGGTTTAGCTGTTATAAAAGTTTGGTTTTTTAGTGCTGTAAATGCATTTTCAGCTCGCGCTGTACACATTTGCTATGAGAGGCATTATCTCATAAGGGAAATATTGGACAATCAAATTAATGACTGCCCAGGCTTCAGGATGTCTTTTTACACTATATAAAGGTGGAAATTTACATTGGAAACGTTTGGTTTAGGTGTTATATAAGTTTGGTTTTTTAGTGCTGAAAATGCATTTTCAGCTCGCACTGTACACATTTGCTATGTGAGGCATTATCTCATAAGGGAAATACTGGACAATCAAATTAATGACTTCCCAGGCTTCAGGATGCCTTTTTACACTCTATAAATGTGGAAATTTACATTGGAAACGTTTGGTTTAGCTGTTAATGAAGTTTCGTTTTTTTAGTGCTGAAAATTCATTGTCTGCTGGCGCTGTACACTTTTTCTAAGTTTTGCAATATCTCATGTAGGAAATACTGGACAATCAAATTAATGACTTTCCAGGCTTCAGGATGCCTTTCTACACTATATAAAGGTGGAAATTTACATTGGAAACGTTTGGTTTAGCTGTTATAAAAGTTTGTTTTTTTAGTGCTGTAAATGCATTTTCAGCTCGCGCTGTACACATTTGCTATGTGAGGCATTATCTCATAAGGGAAATACTGGACAATCAAATTAATGACTGCCCAGGCTTCAGGATGTCTTTTTACACTATATAAAGGTGGAAATTTACATTGGAAACGTTTGGTTTAGCTGTTATAAAAGTTTGGTTTTTTTAGTGCTGAAAATTCATTGTCTGCTGGCGCTGTACACTTTTTCTAAGTGTTGCAATATCTCATGAAGGAAATACTGGACAATCAAATTAATGACTTTCCAAGCTCCAGGATGCCTTTCTACACTATATAAAGGTGGAAATTTACATTGGAAACGTTTGGTTTAGCTGTTATAAAAGTTTGGTGTTTTAGTGCTGTAAATGCATTTTCAGCTCGCGCTGTACACATTTGCTATGAGAGGCATTATCTCATAAGGGAAATATTGGACAATCAAATTAATGACTGCCCAGGCTTCAGGATGTCTTTTTACACTATATAAAGGTGGAAATTTACATTGGAAACGTTTGGTTTAGCTGTTATAAAAGTTTGGTTTTTTAGTGCTGAAAATGCATTTTCAGCTCGCACTGTACACATTTGCTATGTGAGGCATTATCTCATAAGGGAAATACTGGACAATCAAATTAATGACTTCCCAGGCTTCAGGATGCATTTTTACACTCTATAAATGTGGAAATTTACATTGGAAACGTTTGGTTTAGCTGTTATAAAAGTTTGTTTTTTTAGTGCTGTAAATGCATTTTCAGCTCGCGCTGTACACATTTGCTATGTGAGGCATTATCTCATAAGGGAAATACTGGACAATCAAATTAATGACTGCCCAGGCTTCAGGATGTCTTTTTACACTATATAAAGGTGGAAATTTACATTGGAAACGTTTGGTTTAGCTGTTATAAAAGTTTGGTTTTTTAGTGCTGAAAATGCATTTTCAGCTCGCACTGTACACATTTGCTATGTGAGGCATTATCTCATAAGGGAAATACTGGACAATCAAATTAATGACTTCCCAGGCTTCAGGATGCCTTTTTACACTCTATAAATGTGGAAATTTACATTGGAAACGTTTGGTTTAGCTGTTAATGAAGTTTCGTTTTTTTAGTGCTGAAAATTCATTGTCTGCTGGCGCTGTACACTTTTTCTAAGTGTTGCAATATCTCATGAAGGAAATACTGGACAATCAAATTAATGACTTTCCAGGCTTCAGGATGCCTTTCTACACTATATAAAGGTGGAAATTTACATTGGAAACGTTTGGTTTAGCTGTTATAAAAGTTTGTTTTTTTAGTGCTGTAAATGCATTTTCAGCTCGCGCTGTACACATTTGCTATGTGAGGCATTATCTCATAAGGGAAATACTGGACAATCAAATTAATGACTGCCCAGGCTTCAGGATGTCTTTTTACACTATATAAAGGTGGAAATTTACATTGGAAACGTTTGGTTTAGCTGTTATAAAAGTTTGGTTTTTTTAGTGCTGAAAATTCATTGTCTGCTGGCGCTGTACACTTTTTCTAAGTGTTGCAATATCTCATGAAGGAAATACTGGACAATCAAATTAATGACTTTCCAGGCTCCAGGATGCCTTTCTACACTATATAAAGGTGGAAATTTACATTGGAAACGTTTGGTTTAGCTGTTATAAAAGTTTGGTGTTTTAGTGCTGTAAATGCATTTTCAGCTCGCGCTGTACACATTTGCTATGAGAGGCATTATCTCATAAGGGAAATATTGGACAATCAAATTAATGACTGCCCAGGCTTCAGGATGTCTTTTTACACTATATAAAGGTGGAAATTTACATTGGAAACGTTTAGTTTAGCTGTTAATGAAGTTTCGTTTTTTTAGTGCTGAAAATTCATTGTCTACTGGCGCTGTACACTTTTTCTAAGTGTTGCAATATCTCATGAAGGAAATACTGGACAATCAAATTAATGACTTTCCAGGCTTCAGGATGCCTTTCTACACTATATAAAGGTGGAAATTTACATTGGAAACGTTTGGTTTAGCTGTTATAAAAGTTTGGTTTTTTAGTGCTGTAAATGCATTTTCAGCTCGCGCTGTACACATTTGCTATGAGAGGCATTATCTCATAAGGGAAATATTGGACAATCAAATTAATGACTGCCCAGGCTTCAGGATGTCTTTTTACACTATATAAAGGTGGAAATTTACATTGGAAACGTTTGGTTTAGCTGTTATAAAAGTTTGGTTTTTTAGTGCTGAAAATGCATTTTCAGCTCGCACTGTACACATTTGCTATGTGAGGCATTATCTCATAAGGGAAATACTGGACAATCAAATTAATGACTTCCCAGGCTTCAGGATGCATTTTTACACTCTATAAATGTGGATATTTACATTGGAAACGTTTGGTTTAGCTGTTATAAAAGTTTGTTTTTTTAGTGCTGAAAATTCATTGTCTGCTGGCGCTGTACACTTTTTCTAAGTGTTGCAATATCTCATGAAGGAAATACTGGACAATCAAATTAATGACTTTCCAGGCTTCAGGATGCCTTTCTACACTATATAAAGGTGGAAATTTACATTGGAAACGTTTGGTTTAGCTGTTATAAAAGTTTGGTTTTTTAGTGCTGTAAATGCATTTTCAGCTCGCGCTGTACACATTTGCTATGAGAGGCATTATCTCATAAGGGAAATATTGGACAATCAAATTAATGACTGCCCAGGCTTCAGGATGTCCTTTTACACTATATAAAGGTGGAAATTTACATTTGAAACGTTTGGTTTAGCTGTTATAAAAGTTTGGTTTTTTAGTGCTGAAAATGCATTTTCAGCTCGCGCTGTACACATTTGCTATGAGAGGCATTATCTCATAAGGGAAATATTGGACAATCAAATTAATGACTGCCCAGGCTTCAGGATGTCTTTTTACACTATATAAAGGTGGAAATTTACATTGGAAACGTTTGGTTTAGCTGTTATAAAAGTTTGGTTTTTTAGTGCTGTAAATGCATTTTCAGCTCGCGCTGTACACATTTGCTATGAGAGGCATTATCTCATAAGGGAAATATTGGACAATCAAATTAATGACTGCCCAGGCTTCAGGATGTCTTTTTACACTATATAAAGGTGGAAATTTACATTGGAAACGTTTGGTTTAGGTGTTATATAAGTTTGGTTTTTTAGTGCTGAAAATGCATTTTCAGCTCGCACTGTACACATTTGCTATGTGAGGCATTATCTCATAAGGGAAATACTGGACAATCAAATTAATGACTTCCCAGGCTTCAGGATGCCTTTTTACACTCTATAAATGTGGAAATTTACATTGGAAACGTTTGGTTTAGCTGTTAATGAAGTTTCGTTTTTTTAGTGCTGAAAATTCATTGTCTGCTGGCGCTGTACACTTTTTCTAAGTTTTGCAATATCTCATGTAGGAAATACTGGACAATCAAATTAATGACTTTCCAGGCTTCAGGATGCCTTTCTACACTATATAAAGGTGGAAATTTACATTGGAAACGTTTGGTTTAGCTGTTATAAAAGTTTGTTTTTTTAGTGCTGTAAATGCATTTTCAGCTCGCGCTGTACACATTTGCTATGTGAGGCATTATCTCATAAGGGAAATACTGGACAATCAAATTAATGACTGCCCAGGCTTCAGGATGTCTTTTTACACTATATAAAGGTGGAAATTTACATTGGAAACGTTTGGTTTAGCTGTTATAAAAGTTTGGTTTTTTTAGTGCTGAAAATTCATTGTCTGCTGGCGCTGTACACTTTTTCTAAGTGTTGCAATATCTCATGAAGGAAATACTGGACAATCAAATTAATGACTTTCCAAGCTCCAGGATGCCTTTCTACACTATATAAAGGTGGAAATTTACATTGGAAACGTTTGGTTTAGCTGTTATAAAAGTTTGGTGTTTTAGTGCTGTAAATGCATTTTCAGCTCGCGCTGTACACATTTGCTATGAGAGGCATTATCTCATAAGGGAAATATTGGACAATCAAATTAATGACTGCCCAGGCTTCAGGATGTCTTTTTACACTATATAAAGGTGGAAATTTACATTGGAAACGTTTAGTTTAGCTGTTAATGAAGTTTCGTTTTTTTAGTGCTGAAAATTCATTGTCTGCTGGCGCTGTACACTTTTTCTAAGTGTTGCAATATCTCATGAAGGAAATACTGGACAATCAAATTAATGACTTTCCAGGCTTCAGGATGTCCTTTTACACTATATAAAGGTGGAAATTTACATTTGAAACGTTTGGTTTAGCTGTTATAAAAGTTTGGTTTTTTAGTGCTGAAAATGCATTTTCAGCTCGCGCTGTACACATTTGCTATGAGAGGCATTATCTCATAAGGGAAATATTGGACAATCAAATTAATGACTGCCCAGGCTTCAGGATGTCTTTTTACACTATATAAAGGTGGAAATTTACATTGGAAACGTTTGGTTTAGCTGTTATAAAAGTTTGGTTTTTTAGTGCTGTAAATGCATTTTCAGCTCGCGCTGTACACATTTGCTATGAGAGGCATTATCTCATAAGGGAAATATTGGACAATCAAATTAATGACTGCCCAGGCTTCAGGATGTCTTTTTACACTATATAAAGGTGGAAATTTACATTGGAAACGTTTGGTTTAGGTGTTATATAAGTTTGGTTTTTTAGTGCTGAAAATGCATTTTCAGCTCGCACTGTACACATTTGCTATGTGAGGCATTATCTCATAAGGGAAATACTGGACAATCAAATTAATGACTTCCCAGGCTTCAGGATGCCTTTTTACACTCTATAAATGTGGAAATTTACATTGGAAACGTTTGGTTTAGCTGTTAATGAAGTTTCGTTTTTTTAGTGCTGAAAATTCATTGTCTGCTGGCGCTGTACACTTTTTCTAAGTTTTGCAATATCTCATGTAGGAAATACTGGACAATCAAATTAATGACTTTCCAGGCTTCAGGATGCCTTTCTACACTATATAAAGGTGGAAATTTACATTGGAAACGTTTGGTTTAGCTGTTATAAAAGTTTGTTTTTTTAGTGCTGTAAATGCATTTTCAGCTCGCGCTGTACACATTTGCTATGTGAGGCATTATCTCATAAGGGAAATACTGGACAATCAAATTAATGACTGCCCAGGCTTCAGGATGTCTTTTTACACTATATAAAGGTGGAAATTTACATTGGAAACGTTTGGTTTAGCTGTTATAAAAGTTTGGTTTTTTTAGTGCTGAAAATTCATTGTCTGCTGGCGCTGTACACTTTTTCTAAGTGTTGCAATATCTCATGAAGGAAATACTGGACAATCAAATTAATGACTTTCCAAGCTCCAGGATGCCTTTCTACACTATATAAAGGTGGAAATTTACATTGGAAACGTTTGGTTTAGCTGTTATAAAAGTTTGGTGTTTTAGTGCTGTAAATGCATTTTCAGCTCGCGCTGTACACATTTGCTATGAGAGGCATTATCTCATAAGGGAAATATTGGACAATCAAATTAATGACTGCCCAGGCTTCAGGATGTCTTTTTACACTATATAAAGGTGGAAATTTACATTGGAAACGTTTGGTTTAGCTGTTATAAAAGTTTGGTTTTTTAGTGCTGAAAATGCATTTTCAGCTCGCACTGTACACATTTGCTATGTGAGGCATTATCTCATAAGGGAAATACTGGACAATCAAATTAATGACTTCCCAGGCTTCAGGATGCATTTTTACACTCTATAAATGTGGAAATTTACATTGGAAACGTTTGGTTTAGCTGTTATAAAAGTTTGTTTTTTTAGTGCTGTAAATGCATTTTCAGCTCGCGCTGTACACATTTGCTATGTGAGGCATTATCTCATAAGGGAAATACTGGACAATCAAATTAATGACTGCCCAGGCTTCAGGATGTCTTTTTACACTATATAAAGGTGGAAATTTACATTGGAAACGTTTGGTTTAGCTGTTATAAAAGTTTGGTTTTTTAGTGCTGAAAATGCATTTTCAGCTCGCACTGTACACATTTGCTATGTGAGGCATTATCTCATAAGGGAAATACTGGACAATCAAATTAATGACTTCCCAGGCTTCAGGATGCCTTTTTACACTCTATAAATGTGGAAATTTACATTGGAAACGTTTGGTTTAGCTGTTAATGAAGTTTCGTTTTTTTAGTGCTGAAAATTCATTGTCTGCTGGCGCTGTACACTTTTTCTAAGTGTTGCAATATCTCATGAAGGAAATACTGGACAATCAAATTAATGACTTTCCAGGCTTCAGGATGCCTTTCTACACTATATAAAGGTGGAAATTTACATTGGAAACGTTTGGTTTAGCTGTTATAAAAGTTTGTTTTTTTAGTGCTGTAAATGCATTTTCAGCTCGCGCTGTACACATTTGCTATGTGAGGCATTATCTCATAAGGGAAATACTGGACAATCAAATTAATGACTGCCCAGGCTTCAGGATGTCTTTTTACACTATATAAAGGTGGAAATTTACATTGGAAACGTTTGGTTTAGCTGTTATAAAAGTTTGGTTTTTTTAGTGCTGAAAATTCATTGTCTGCTGGCGCTGTACACTTTTTCTAAGTGTTGCAATATCTCATGAAGGAAATACTGGACAATCAAATTAATGACTTTCCAGGCTCCAGGATGCCTTTCTACACTATATAAAGGTGGAAATTTACATTGGAAACGTTTGGTTTAGCTGTTATAAAAGTTTGGTGTTTTAGTGCTGTAAATGCATTTTCAGCTCGCGCTGTACACATTTGCTATGAGAGGCATTATCTCATAAGGGAAATATTGGACAATCAAATTAATGACTGCCCAGGCTTCAGGATGTCTTTTTACACTATATAAAGGTGGAAATTTACATTGGAAACGTTTAGTTTAGCTGTTAATGAAGTTTCGTTTTTTTAGTGCTGAAAATTCATTGTCTACTGGCGCTGTACACTTTTTCTAAGTGTTGCAATATCTCATGAAGGAAATACTGGACAATCAAATTAATGACTTTCCAGGCTTCAGGATGCCTTTCTACACTATATAAAGGTGGAAATTTACATTGGAAACGTTTGGTTTAGCTGTTATAAAAGTTTGGTTTTTTAGTGCTGTAAATGCATTTTCAGCTCGCGCTGTACACATTTGCTATGAGAGGCATTATCTCATAAGGGAAATATTGGACAATCAAATTAATGACTGCCCAGGCTTCAGGATGTCTTTTTACACTATATAAAGGTGGAAATTTACATTGGAAACGTTTGGTTTAGCTGTTATAAAAGTTTGGTTTTTTAGTGCTGAAAATGCATTTTCAGCTCGCACTGTACACATTTGCTATGTGAGGCATTATCTCATAAGGGAAATACTGGACAATCAAATTAATGACTTCCCAGGCTTCAGGATGCATTTTTACACTCTATAAATGTGGATATTTACATTGGAAACGTTTGGTTTAGCTGTTATAAAAGTTTGTTTTTTTAGTGCTGTAAATGCATTTTCAGCTCGCGCTGTACACATTTGCTATGTGAGGCATTATCTCATAAGGGAAATACTGGACAATCAAATTAATGACTGTCCAGGCTTCAGGATGTCTTTTTACACTATATAAAGGTGGAAATTTACATTGGAAACGTTTGGTTTAGCTGTTATAAAAGTTTGGTTTTTTAGTGCTGAAAATGCATTTTCAGCTCGCACTGTACACATTTGCTATGTGAGGCATTATCTCATAAGGGAAATACTGGACAATCAAATTAATGACTTCCCAGGCTTCAGGATGCCTTTTTACACTCTATAAATGTGGAAATTTACATTGGAAACGTTTGGTTTAGCTGTTAATGAAGTTTCGTTTTTTTAGTGCTGAAAATTCATTGTCTGCTGGCGCTGTACACTTTTTCTAAGTGTTGCAATATCTCATGAAGGAAATACTGGACAATCAAATTAATGACTTTCCAGGCTTCAGGATGCCTTTCTACACTATATAAAGGTGGAAATTTACATTGGAAACGTTTGGTTTAGCTGTTATAAAAGTTTGGTTTTTTAGTGCTGTAAATGCATTTTCAGCTCGCGCTGTACACATTTGCTATGAGAGGCATTATCTCATAAGGGAAATATTGGACAATCAAATTAATGACTGCCCAGGCTTCAGGATGTCTTTTTACACTATATAAAGGTGGAAATTTACATTGGAAACGTTTAGTTTAGCTGTTAATGAAGTTTCGTTTTTTTAGTGCTGGAAATTCATTGTCTGCTGGCGCTGTACACTTTTTCTAAGTGTTGCAATATCTCATGAAGGAAATACTGGACAATCAAATTAAAGACTTTCCAGGCTTCAGGATGCCTTTTTACACTATATAAAGGTGGAAATTTACATTGGAAACGTTTGGTTTAGCTGTTATAAAAGTTTGGTTTTTTAGTGCTGTAAATGCATTTTCAGCTCGCGCTGTACACATTTGCTATGAGAGGCATTATCTCATAAGGGAAATATTGGACAATCAAATTAATGACTGCCCAGGCTTCAGGATGTCTTTTTACACTATATAAAGGTGGAAATTTACATTGGAAACATTTAGTTTAGCTGTTAATGAAGTTTCGTTTTTTTAGTGCTGAAAATTCATTGTCTGCTGGCGCTGTACACTTTTTCTAAGTGTTGCAATATCTCATGAAGGAAATACTGGACAATCAAATTAATGACTTTCCAGGCTTCAGGATGCCTTTCTACACTATATAAAGGTGGAAATTTACATTGGAAACGTTTGGTTTAGCTGTTATAAAAGTTTGTTTTTTTAGTGCTGTAAATGCATTTTCAGCTCGCGCTGTACACATTTGCTATGAGAGGCATTATCTCATAAGGGAAATATTGGACAATCAAATTAATGACTGCCCAGGCTTCAGGATGTCTTTTTACACTATATAAAGGTGGAAATTTACATTGGAAACGTTTGGTTTAGCTGTTATAAAAGTTTGGTTTTTTAGTGCTGTAAATGCATTTTCAGCTCGCGCTGTACACATTTGCTATGAGAGGCATTATCTCATAAGGGAAATATTGGACAATCAAATTAATGACTGCCCATGCTTGAGGATGTCTTTTTACACTATATAAAGGTGGAAATTTACATTGGAAACGTTTGGTTTAGCTGTTATAAAAGTTTGGTTTTTTAGTGCTGAAAATGCATTTTCAGCTCGCACTGTACACATTTGCTATGTGAGGCATTATCTCATAAGGGAAATACTGGACAATCAAATTAATGACTTCCCAGGCTTCAGGATGCATTTTTACACTCTATAAATGTGGAAATTTACATTGGAAACGTTTGGTTTAGCTGTTATAAAAGTTTGTTTTTTTTAGTGCTGTAAATGCATTTTCAGCTCGCGCTGTACACATTTGCTATGTGAGGCATTATCTCATAAGGGAAATACTGGACAATCAAATTAATGACTGCCCAGGCTTCAGGATGTCTTTTTACACTATATAAAGGTGGAAATTTACATTGGAAACGTTTGGTTTAGCTGTTATAAAAGTTTGGTTTTTTAGTGCTGAAAATGCATTTTCAGCTCGCACTGTACACATTTGCTATGTGAGGCATTATCTCATAAGGTAAATACTGGACAATCAAATTAATGACTTCCCAGGCTTCAGGATGCCTTTTTACACTCTATAAATGTGGAAATTTACATTGGAAACGTTTGGTTTAGCTGTTAATGAAGTTTCGTTTTTTTAGTGCTGAAAATTCATTGTCTGCTGGCGCTGTACATTTTTTCTAAGTGTTGCAATATCTCATGAAGGAAATACTGGACAATCAAATTAATGACTTTCCAGGCTTCAGGATGCCTTTCTACACTATATAAAGGTGGAAATTTACATTGGAAACGTTTGGTTTAGCTGTTATAAAAGTTTGGTTTTTTAGTGCTGTAAATGCATTTTCAGCTCGCGCTGTACACATTTGCTATGAGAGGCATTATCTCATAAGGGAAATATTGGACAATCAAATTAATGACTGCCCAGGCTTCAGGATGTCTTTTTACACTATATAAAGGTGGAAATTTACATTGGAAACGTTTAGTTTAGCTGTTAATGAAGTTTCGTTTTTTTCGTGCTGGAAATTCATTGTCTGCTGGCGCTGTACACTTTTTCTAAGTGTTGCAATATCTCATGAAGGAAATACTGGACAATCAAATTAAAGACTTTCCAGGCTTCAGGATGCCTTTTTACACTATATAAAGGTGGAAATTTACATTGGAAACGTTTGGTTTAGCTGTTATAAAAGTTTGGTTTTTTAGTGCTGTAAATGCATTTTCAGCTCGCGCTGTACACATTTGCTATGAGAGGCATTATCTCATAAGGGAAATATTGGACAATCAAATTAATGACTGCCCAGGCTTCAGGATGTCTTTTTACACTATATAAAGGTGGAAATTTACATTGGAAACATTTAGTTTAGCTGTTAATGAAGTTTCGTTTTTTTAGTGCTGAAAATTCATTGTCTGCTGGCGCTGTACACTTTTTCTAAGTGTTGCAATATCTCATGAAGGAAATACTGGACAATCAAATTAATGACTTTCCAGGCTTCAGGATGCCTTTCTACACTATATAAAGGTGGAAATTTACATTGGAAACGTTTGGTTTAGCTGTTATAAAAGTTTGGTTTTTTAGTGCTGTAAATGCATTTTCAGCTCGCGCTGTACACATTTGCTATGAGAGGCATTATCTCATAAGGGAAATATTGGACAATCAAATTAATGGCTGCCCGGGCTTCAGGATGTCTTTTTACACTATATAAAGGTGGAAATTTACATTGGAAACATTTAGTTTAGCTGTTAATGAAGTTTCGTTTTTTTAGTGCTGAAAATTCATTGTCTGCTGGCGCTGTACACTTTTTCTAAGTGTTGCAATATCTCATGAAGGAAATACTGGACAATCAAATTAATGACTTTCCAGGCTTCAGGATGCCTTTCTACACTATATAAAGGTGGAAATTTACATTGGAAACGTTTGGTTTAGCTGTTATAAAAGTTTGTTTTTTTAGTGCTGTAAATGCATTTTCAGCTCGCGCTGTACACATTTGCTATGAGAGGCATTATCTCATAAGGGAAATATTGGACAATCAAATTAATGACTGCCCAGGCTTCAGGATGTCTTTTTACACTATATAAAGGTGGAAATTTACATTGGAAACGTTTGGTTTAGCTGTTATAAAAGTTTGGTTTTTTAGTGCTGTAAATGCATTTTCAGCTCGCGCTGTACACATTTGCTATGAGAGGCATTATCTCATAAGGGAAATATTGGACAATCAAATTAATGGCTGCCCGGGCTTCAGGATGTCTTTTTACACTATATAAAGGTGGAAATTTACATTGGAAACGTTTAGTTTAGCTGTTAATGAAGTTTCGTTTTTTTAGTGCTGAAAATTCATTGTCTGCTGGCGCTGTACACTTTTTCTAAATGTTGCAATATCTCATGAAGGAAATACTGGACAATCAAATTAATGACTTTCCAGGCTTCAGGATGCCTTTCTACACTATATAAAGGTGGAAATTTACATTGGAAACGTTTGGTTTAGCTGTTATAAAAGTTTGGTTTTTTAGTGCTGTAAATGCATTTTCAGCTCGCGCTGTACACATTTGCTATGAGAGGCATTATCTCATAAGGGAAATATTGGACAATCAAATTAATGACTGCCCAGGCTTCAGGATGTCTTTTTACACTATATAAAGGAGGAAATTTACATTGGAAACGTTTGGTTTAGGTGTTATAAAAGTTTGGTTTTTTAGTGCTGAAAATGCATTTTCAGCTCGCGCTGTACACATTTGCAATGAGAGGCATTATCTCATAAGGGAAATACTGGACAATCAAATTAATGACTTCCCAGGCTTCAGGATGCCTTTTTACACTCTATAAATGTGGAAATTTACATTGGAAACGTTTGGTTTAGCTGTTAATGAAGTTTCGTTTTTTTTAGTGCTGAAAATTCATTGTCTGCTGGCGCTGTACACTTTTTCTAAGTGTTGCAATATCTCATGAAGGAAATACTGGACAATCAAATTAATGACTTTCCAGGCTTCAGGATGCCTTTCTACACTATATAAAGGTGGAAATTTACATTGGAAACGTTTGGTTTAGCTGTTATAAAAGTTTGGTTTTTTAGTGCTGTAAATGCATTTTCAGCTCGCGCTGTACACATTTGCTATGAGAGGCATTATCTCATAAGGGAAATATTGGACAATCAAATTAATGACTGCCCAGGCTTCAGGATGTCTTTTTACACTATATAAAGGTGGAAATTTACATTGGAAACGTTTGGTTTAGCTGTTATAAAAGTTTGGTTTTTTAGTGCTGAAAATGCATTTTCAGCTCGCACTGTACACATTTGCTATGTGAGGCATTATCTCATAAGGGAAATACTGGACAATCAAATTAATGACTTCCCAGGCTTCAGGATGCATTTTTACACTCTATAAATGTGGAAATTTACATTGGAAACGTTTGGTTTAGCTGTTATAAAAGTTTGTTTTTTTAGTGCTGTAAATGCATTTTCAGCTCGCGCTGTACACATTTGCTATGTGAGGCATTATCTCATAAGGGAAATACTGGACAATCAAATTAATGACTGCCCAGGCTTCAGGATGTCTTTTTACACTATATAAAGGTGGAAATTTACATTGGAAACGTTTGGTTTAGCTGTTATAAAAGTTTGGTTTTTTAGTGCTGAAAATGCATTTTCAGCTCGCACTGTACACATTTGCTATGTGAGGCATTATCTCATAAGGGAAATACTGGACAATCAAATTAATGACTTCCCAGGCTTCAGGATGCCTTTTTACACTCTATAAATGTGGAAATTTACATTGGAAACGTTTGGTTTAGCTGTTAATGAAGTTTCGTTTTTTTAGTGCTGAAAATTCATTGTCTGCTGGCGCTGTACACTTTTTCTAAGTGTTGCAATATCTCATGAAGGAAATACTGGACAATCAAATTAATGACTTTCCAGGCTTCAGGATGCCTTTCTACACTATATAAAGGTGGAAATTTACATTGGAAACGTTTGGTTTAGCTGTTATAAAAGTTTGGTTTTTTAGTGCTGTAAATGCATTTTCAGCTCGCGCTGTACACATTTGCTATGAGAGGTATTATCTCATAAGGGAAATATTGGACAATCAAATTAATGACTGCCCAGGCTTCAGGATGTCTTTTTACACTATATAAAGGTGGAAATTTACATTGGAAACGTTTAGTTTAGCTGTTAATGAAGTTTCGTTTTTTTAGTGCTGGAAATTCATTGTCTGCTGGCGCTGTACACTTTTTCTAAGTGTTGCAATATCTCATGAAGGAAATACTGGACAATCAAATTAAAGACTTTCCAGGCTTCAGGATGCCTTTTTACACTATATAAAGGTGGAAATTTACATTGGAAACGTTTGGTTTAGCTGTTATAAAAGTTTGGTTTTTTAGTGCTGTAAATGCATTTTCAGCTCGCGCTGTACACATTTGCTATGAGAGGCATTATCTCATAAGGGAAATATTGGACAATCAAATTAATGACTGCCCAGGCTTCAGGATGTCTTTTTACACTATATAAAGGTGGAAATTTACATTGGAAACATTTAGTTTAGCTGTTAATGAAGTTTCGTTTTTTTAGTGCTGAAAATTCATTGTCTGCTGGCGCTGTACACTTTTTCTAAGTGTTGCAATATCTCATGAAGGAAATACTGGACAATCAAATTAATGACTTTCCAGGCTTCAGGATGCCTTTCTACACTATATAAAGGTGGAAATTTACATTGGAAACGTTTGGTTTAGCTGTTATAAAAGTTTGTTTTTTTAGTGCTGTAAATGCATTTTCAGCTCGCGCTGTACACATTTGCTATGAGAGGCATTATCTCATAAGGGAAATATTGGACAATCAAATTAATGACTGCCCAGGCTTCAGGATGTCTTTTTACACTATATAAAGGTGGAAATTTACATTGGAAACGTTTGGTTTAGCTGTTATAAAAGTTTGGTTTTTTAGTGCTGTAAATGCATTTTCAGCTCGCGCTGTACACATTTGCTATGAGAGGCATTATCTCATAAGGGAAATATTGGACAATCAAATTAATGACTGCCCAGGCTTCAGGATGTCTTTTTACACTATATAAAGGTGGAAATTTACATTGGAAACGTTTGGTTTAGCTGTTATAAAAGTTTGGTTTTTTAGTGCTGAAAATGCATTTTCAGCTCGCACTGTACACATTTGCTATGTGAGGCATTATCTCATAAGGGAAATACTGGACAATCAAATTAATGACTTCCCAGGCTTCAGGATGCATTTTTACACTCTATAAATGTGGAAATTTACATTGGAAACGTTTGGTTTAGCTGTTATAAAAGTTTGTTTTTTTTAGTGCTGTAAATGCATTTTCAGCTCGCGCTGTACACATTTGCTATGTGAGGCATTATCTCATAAGGGAAATACTGGACAATCAAATTAATGACTGCCCAGGCTTCAGGATGTCTTTTTACACTCTATAAATGTGGAAATTTACATTGGAAACGTTTGGTTTAGCTGTTATAAAAGTTTGGTTTTTTAGTGCTGAAAATGCATTTTCAGCTCGCACTGTACACATTTGCTATGTGAGGCATTATCTCATAAGGGAAATACTGGACAATCAAATTAATGACTTCCCAGGCTTCAGGATGCCTTTTTACACTCTATAAATGTGGAAATTTACATTGGAAACGTTTGGTTTAGCTGTTAATGAAGTTTCGTTTTTTTAGTGCTGAAAATTCATTGTCTGCTGGCGCTGTACACTTTTTCTAAGTGTTGCAATATCTCATGAAGGAAATACTGGACAATCAAATTAATGACTTTCCAGGCTTCAGGATGCCTTTCTACACTATATAAAGGTGGAAATTTACATTGGAAACGTTTGGTTTAGCTGTTATAAAAGTTTGGTTTTTTAGTGCTGTAAATGCATTTTCAGCTCGCGCTGTACACATTTGCTATGAGAGGCATTATCTCATAAGGGAAATATTGGACAATCAAATTAATGACTGCCCAGGCTTCAGGATGTCTTTTTACACTATATAAAGGTGGAAATTTACATTGGAAACGTTTAGTTTAGCTGTTAATGAAGTTTCGTTTTTTTCGTGCTGGAAATTCATTGTCTGCTCGCGCTGTACACTTTTTCTAAGTGTTGCAATATCTCATGAAGGAAATACTGGACAATCAAATTAAAGACTTTCCAGGCTTCAGGATGCCTTTTTACACTATATAAAGGTGGAAATTTACATTGGAAACGTTTGGTTTAGCTGTTATAAAAGTTTGGTTTTTTAGTGCTGTAAATGCATTTTCAGCTCGCGCTGTACACATTTGCTATGAGAGGCATTATCTCATAAGGGAAATATTGGACAATCAAATTAATGACTGCCCAGGCTTCAGGATGTCTTTTTACACTATATAAAGGTGGAAATTTACATTGGAAACATTTAGTTTAGCTGTTAATGAAGTTTCGTTTTTTTAGTGCTGAAAATTCATTGTCTGCTGGCGCTGTACACTTTTTCTAAGTGTTGCAATATCTCATGAAGGAAATACTGGACAATCAAATTAATGACTTTCCAGGCTTCAGGATGCCTTTCTACACTATATAAAGGTGGAAATTTACATTGGAAACGTTTGGTTTAGCTGTTATAAAAGTTTGTTTTTTTAGTGCTGTAAATGCATTTTCAGCTCGCGCTGTACACATTTGCTATGAGAGGCATTATCTCATAAGGGAAATATTGGACAATCAAATTAATGACTGCCCAGGCTTCAGGATGTCTTTTTACACTATATAAAGGTGGAAATTTACATTGGAAACGTTTGGTTTAGCTGTTATAAAAGTTTGGTTTTTTAGTGCTGTAAATGCATTTTCAGCTCGCGCTGTACACATTTGCTATGAGAGGCATTATCTCATAAGGGAAATATTGGACAATCAAATTAATGGCTGCCCGGGCTTCAGGATGTCTTTTTACACTATATAAAGGTGGAAATTTACATTGGAAACGTTTAGTTTAGCTGTTAATGAAGTTTCGTTTTTTTAGTGCTGAAAATTCATTGTCTGCTGGCGCTGTACACTTTTTCTAAATGTTGCAATATCTCATGAAGGAAATACTGGACAATCAAATTAATGACTTTCCAGGCTTCAGGATGCCTTTCTACACTATATAAAGGTGGAAATTTACATTGGAAACGTTTGGTTTAGCTGTTATAAAAGTTTGGTTTTTTAGTGCTGTAAATGCATTTTCAGCTCGCGCTGTACACATTTGCTATGAGAGGCATTATCTCATAAGGGAAATATTGGACAATCAAATTAATGACTGCCCAGGCTTCAGGATGTCTTTTTACACTATATAAAGGAGGAAATTTACATTGGAAACGTTTGGTTTAGGTGTTATAAAAGTTTGGTTTTTTAGTGCTGAAAATGCATTTTCAGCTCGCGCTGTACACATTTGCAATGAGAGGCATTATCTCATAAGGGAAATACTGGACAATCAAATTAATGACTTCCCAGGCTTCAGGATGCCTTTTTACACTCTATAAATGTGGAAATTTACATTGGAAACGTTTGGTTTAGCTGTTAATGAAGTTTCGTTTTTTTTAGTGCTGAAAATTCATTGTCTGCTGGCGCTGTACACTTTTTCTAAGTGTTGCAATATCTCATGAAGGAAATACTGGACAATCAAATTAATGACTTTCCAGGCTTCAGGATGCCTTTCTACACTATATAAAGGTGGAAATTTACATTGGAAACGTTTGGTTTAGCTGTTATAAAAGTTTGGTTTTTTAGTGCTGTAAATGCATTTTCAGCTCGCGCTGTACACATTTGCTATGAGAGGCATTATCTCATAAGGGAAATATTGGACAATCAAATTAATGACTGCCCAGGCTTCAGGATGTCTTTTTACACTATATAAAGGTGGAAATTTACATTGGAAACGTTTGGTTTAGCTGTTATAAAAGTTTGGTTTTTTAGTGCTGAAAATGCATTTTCAGCTCGCACTGTACACATTTGCTATGTGAGGCATTATCTCATAAGGGAAATACTGGACAATCAAATTAATGACTTCCCAGGCTTCAGGATGCATTTTTACACTCTATAAATGTGGAAATTTACATTGGAAACGTTTGGTTTAGCTGTTATAAAAGTTTGTTTTTTTAGTGCTGTAAATGCATTTTCAGCTCGCGCTGTACACATTTGCTATGTGAGGCATTATCTCATAAGGGAAATACTGGACAATCAAATTAATGACTGCCCAGGCTTCAGGATGTCTTTTTACACTATATAAAGGTGGAAATTTACATTGGAAACGTTTGGTTTAGCTGTTATAAAAGTTTGGTTTTTTAGTGCTGAAAATGCATTTTCAGCTCGCACTGTACACATTTGCTATGTGAGGCATTATCTCATAAGGGAAATACTGGACAATCAAATTAATGACTTCCCAGGCTTCAGGATGCCTTTTTACACTCTATAAATGTGGAAATTTACATTGGAAACGTTTGGTTTAGCTGTTAATGAAGTTTCGTTTTTTTAGTGCTGAAAATTCATTGTCTGCTGGCGCTGTACACTTTTTCTAAGTGTTGCAATATCTCATGAAGGAAATACTGGACAATCAAATTAATGACTTTCCAGGCTTCAGGATGCCTTTCTACACTATATAAAGGTGGAAATTTACATTGGAAACGTTTGGTTTAGCTGTTATAAAAGTTTGGTTTTTTAGTGCTGTAAATGCATTTTCAGCTCGCGCTGTACACATTTGCTATGAGAGGCATTATCTCATAAGGGAAATATTGGACAATCAAATTAATGACTGCCCAGGCTTCAGGATGTCTTTTTACACTATATAAAGGTGGAAATTTACATTGGAAACATTTAGTTTAGCTGTTAATGAAGTTTCGTTTTTTTAGTGCTGAAAATTCATTGTCTGCTGGCGCTGTACACTTTTTCTAAGTGTTGCAATATCTCATGAAGGAAATACTGGACAATCAAATTAATGACTTTCCAGGCTTCAGGATGCCTTTCTACACTATATAAAGGTGGAAATTTACATTGGAAACGTTTGGTTTAGCTGTTATAAAAGTTTGTTTTTTTAGTGCTGTAAATGCATTTTCAGCTCGCGCTGTACACATTTGCTATGAGAGGCATTATCTCATAAGGGAAATATTGGACAATCAAATTAATGACTGCCCAGGCTTCAGGATGTCTTTTTACACTATATAAAGGTGGAAATTTACATTGGAAACGTTTGGTTTAGCTGTTATAAAAGTTTGGTTTTTTAGTGCTGTAAATGCATTTTCAGCTCGCGCTGTACACATTTGCTATGAGAGGCATTATCTCATAAGGGAAATATTGGACAATCAAATTAATGGCTGCCCGGGCTTCAGGATGTCTTTTTACACTATATAAAGGTGGAAATTTACATTGGAAACGTTTAGTTTAGCTGTTAATGAAGTTTCGTTTTTTAGTGCTGAAAATTCATTGTCTGCTGGCGCTGTACACTTTTTCTAAATGTTGCAATATCTCATGAAGGAAATACTGGACAATCAAATTAATGACTTTCCAGGCTTCAGGATGCCTTTCTACACTATATAAAGGTGGAAATTTACATTGGAAACGTTTGGTTTAGCTGTTATAAAAGTTTGGTTTTTTAGTGCTGTAAATGCATTTTCAGCTCGCGCTGTACACATTTGCTATGAGAGGCATTATCTCATAAGGGAAATATTGGACAATCAAATTAATGACTGCCCAGGCTTCAGGATGTCTTTTTACACTATATAAAGGAGGAAATTTACATTGGAAACGTTTGGTTTAGGTGTTATAAAAGTTTGGTTTTTTAGTGCTGAAAATGCATTTTCAGCTCGCGCTGTACACATTTGCAATGAGAGGCATTATCTCATAAGGGAAATATTGGACAATCAAATTAATGACTGCCCAGGCTTCAGGATGTCTTTTTACACTATATAAAGGTGGAAATTTACATTGGAAACGTTTGGTTTAGCTGTTATAAAAGTTTGTTTTTTTAGTGCTGTAAATGCATTTTCAGCTCGCACTGTACACATTTGCTATGAGAGGCATTATCTCATAAGGGAAATATTGGACAATCAAATTAATGACTGCCCAGGCTTCAGGATGTCTTTTTACACTATATAAAGGTGGAAATTTACATTGGAAACGTTTACTTTAGCTGTTAATGAAGTTTCGTTTATTTAGTGCTGAAAATTCATTGTCTGCTGGCGCTGTACACTTTTTCTAAGTGTTGCAATATCTCATGAAGGAAATACTGGACAATCAAATTAATGACTTTCCAGGCTTCAGGATGCCTTTCTACACTATATAAAGGTGGAAATTTACATTGGAAACGTTTGGTTTAGCTGTTATAAAAGTTTGTTTTTTTAGTGCTGTAAATGCATTTTCAGCTCGCACTGTACACATTTGCTATGTGAGGCATTATCTCATAAGGGAAATACTGGACAATCAAATTAATGACTTCCCAGGCTTCAGGATGCCTTTTTACACTCTATAAATGTGGAAATTTACATTGGAAACGTTTGGTTTAGCTGTTAATGAAGTTTCGTTTTTTTTAGTGCTGAAAATTCATTGTCTGCTGGCGCTGTACACTTTTTCTAAGTGTTGCAATATCTCATGAAGGAAATACTGGACAATCAAATTAATGACTTTCCAGGCTTCAGGATGCCTTTCTACACTATATAAAGGTGGAAATTTACATTGGAAACGTTTGGTTTAGCTGTTATAAATGTTTGGTTTTTTAGTGCTGTAAATGCATTTTCAGCTCGCGCTGTACACATTTGCTATGAGAGGCATTATCTCATAAGGGAAATATTGGACAATCAAATTAATGACTGCCCAGGCTTCAGGATGTCTTTTTACACTATATAAAGGTGGAAATTTACATTGGAAACGTTTGGTTTAGCTGTTATAAAAGTTTGTTTTTTTAGTGCTGTAAATGCATTTTCAGCTCGCACTGTACACATTTGCTATGAGAGGCATTATCTCATAAGGGAAATATTGGACAATCAAATTAATGACTGCCCAGGCTTCAGGATGTCTTTTTACACTATATAAAGGTGGAAATTTACATTGGAAACGTTTACTTTAGCTGTTAATGAAGTTTCGTTTATTTAGTGCTGAAAATTCATTGTCTGCTGGCGCTGTACACTTTTTCTAAGTGTTGCAATATCTCATGAAGGAAATACTGGACAATCAAATTAATGACTTTCCAGGCTTCAGGATGCCTTTCTACACTATATAAAGGTGGAAATTTACATTGGAAACGTTTGGTTTAGCTGTTATAAAAGTTTGTTTTTTTAGTGCTGTAAATGCATTTTCAGCTCGCACTGTACACATTTGCTATGTGAGGCATTATCTCATAAGGGAAATACTGGACAATCAAATTAATGACTTCCCAGGCTTCAGGATGCCTTTTTACACTCTATAAATGTGGAAATTTACATTGGAAACGTTTGGTTTAGCTGTTAATGAAGTTTCGTTTTTTTAGTGCTGAAAATTCATTGTCTGCTGGCGCTGTACACTTTTTCTAAGTGTTGCAATATCTCATGAAGGAAATACTGGACAATCAAATTAATGACTTTCCAGGCTTCAGGATGCCTTTCTACACTATATAAAGGTGGAAATTTACATTGGAAACGTTTGGTTTAGCTGTTATAAAAGTTTGGTTTTTTAGTGCTGTAAATGCATTTTCAGCTCGCGCTGTACACATTTGCTATGAGAGGCATTATCTCATAAGGGAAATATTGGACAATCAAATTAATGACTGCCCAGGCTTCAGGATGTCTTTTTACACTATATAAAGGTGGAAATTTACATTGGAAACGTTTGGTTTAGCTGTTATAAAAGTTTGTTTTTTTAGTGCTGTAAATGCATTTTCAGCTCGCACTGTACACATTTGCTATGAGAGGCATTATCTCATAAGGGAAATATTGGACAATCAAATTAATGACTGCCCAGGCTTCAGGATGTCTTTTTACACTATATAAAGGTGGAAATTTACATTGGAAACGTTTGGTTTAGCTGTTATAAAAGTTTGTTTTTTTAGTGCTGTAAATGCATTTTCAGCTCGCACTGTACACATTTGCTATGAGAGGCATTATCTCATAAGGGAAATATTGGACAATCAAATTAATGACTGCCCAGGCTTCAGGATGTCTTTTTACACTATATAAAGGTGGAAATTTACATTTGAAACGTTTGGTTTAGCTGTTATAAAAGTTTGGTTTTTTAGTGCTGAAAATGCATTTTCAGCTCGCGCTGTACACATTTGCTATGAGAGGCATTATCTCATAAGGGAAATATTGGACAATCAAATTAATGACTGCCCAGGCTTCAGGATGTCTTTTTACACTATATAAAGGTGGAAATTTACATTGGAAACGTTTGGTTTAGCTGTTATAAAAGTTTGGTTTTTTAGTGCTGTAAATGCATTTTCAGCTCGCGCTGTACACATTTGCTATGAGAGGCATTATCTCATAAGGGAAATATTGGACAATCAAATTAATGACTGCCCAGGCTTCAGGATGTCTTTTTACACTATATAAAGGTGGAAATTTACATTGGAAACGTTTGGTTTAGGTGTTATATAAGTTTGTTTTTTTAGTGCTGAAAATGCATTTTCAGCTCGCACTGTACACATTTGCTATGTGAGGCATTATCTCATAAGGGAAATACTGGACAATCAAATTAATGACTTCCCAGGCTTCAGGATGCCTTTTTACACTATATAAAGGTGGAAATTTACATTGGAAACGTTTGGTTTAGCTGTTATAAAAGTTTGGTTTTTTTAGTGCTGAAAATTCATTGTCTGCTGGCGCTGTACACTTTTTCTAAGTGTTGCAATATCTCATGAAGGAAATACTGGACAATCAAATTAATGACTTTCCAGGCTCCAGGATGCCTTTCTACACTATATAAAGGTGGAAATTTACATTGGAAACGTTTGGTTTAGCTGTTATAAAAGTTTGGTTTTTTAGTGCTGTAAATGCATTTTCAGCTCGCGCTGTACACATTTGCTATGAGAGGCATTATCTCATAAGGGAAATATTGGACAATCAAATTAATGACTGCCCAGGCTTCAGGATGTCTTTTTACACTATATAAAGGTGGAAATTTACATTGGAAACGTTTGGTTTAGCTGTTATAAAAGTTTGGTTTTTTAGTGCTGAAAATGCATTTTCAGCTCGCACTGTACACATTTGCTATGTGAGGCATTATCTCATAAGGGAAATACTGGACAATCAAATTAATGACTTCCCAGGCTTCAGGATGCATTTTTACACTCTATAAATGTGGAAATTTACATTGGAAACGTTTGGTTTAGCTGTTATAAAAGTTTGTTTTTTTAGTGCTGTAAATGCATTTTCAGCTCGCGCTGTACACATTTGCTATGTGAGGCATTATCTCATAAGGGAAATACTGGACAATCAAATTAATGACTGCCCAGGCTTCAGGATGTCTTTTTACACTATATAAAGGTGGAAATTTACATTGGAAACGTTTGGTTTAGCTGTTATAAAAGTTTGGTTTTTTAGTGCTGTAAATGCATTTTCAGCTCGCGCTGTACACATTTGCTATGAGAGGCATTATCTCATAAGGGAAATATTGGACAATCATATTAATGACTGCCCAGGCTTCAGGATGTCTTTTTACACTATATAAAGGTGGAAATTTACATTGGAAACGTTTAGTTTAGCTGTTAATGAAGTATCGTTTTTTTAGTGCTGAAAATTCATTGTCTACTGGCGCTGTACACTTTTTCTAAGTGTTGCAATATCTCATGAAGGAAATACTGGACAATCAAATTAATGACTTTCCAGGCTTCAGGATGCCTTTCTACACTATATAAAGGTGGAAATTTACATTGGAAACGTTTGGTTTAGCTGTTATAAAAGTTTGGTTTTTTAGTGCTGTAAATGCATTTTCAGCTCGCGCTGTACACATTTGCTATGAGAGGCATTATCTCATAAGGGAAATATTGGACAATCAAATTAATGACTGCCCAGGCTTCAGGATGTCTTTTTACACTATATAAAGGTGGAAATTTACATTGGAAACGTTTGGTTTAGCTGTTATAAAAGTTTGGTTTTTTAGTGCTGAAAATGCATTTTCAGCTCGCACTGTACACATTTGCTATGTGAGGCATTATCTCATAAGGGAAATACTGGACAATCAAATTAATGACTTCCCAGGCTTCAGGATGCATTTTTACACTCTATAAATGTGGAAATTTACATTGGAAACGTTTGGTTTAGCTGTTATAAAAGTTTGTTTTTTTAGTGCTGTAAATGCATTTTCAGCTCGCGCTGTACACATTTGCTATGTGAGGCATTATCTCATAAGGGAAATACTGGACAATCAAATTAATGACTGCCCAGGCTTCAGGATGTCTTTTTACACTATATAAAGGTGGAAATTTACATTGGAAACGTTTGGTTTAGCTGTTATAAAAGTTTGGTTTTTTTAGTGCTGAAAATGCATTTTCAGCTCGCACTGTACACATTTGCTATGTGAGGCATTATCTCATAAGGGAAATACTGGACAATCAAATTAATGACTTCCCAGGCTTCAGGATGCCTTTTTACACTCTATAAATGTGGAAATTTACATTGGAAACGTTTGGTTTAGCTGTTAATGAAGTTTCGTTTTTTTAGTGCTGAAAATTCATTGTCTGCTGGCGCTGTACACTTTTTCTAAGTGTTGCAATATCTCATGAAGGAAATACTGGACAATCAAATTAATGACTTTCCAGGCTTCATGATGCCTTTCTACACTATATAAAGGTGGAAATTTACATTGGAAACGTTTGGTTTAGCTGTTATAAAAGTTTGTTTTTTTAGTGCTGTAAATGCATTTTCAGCTCGCGCTGTACACATTTGCTATGAGAGGCATTATCTCATAAGGGAAATATTGGACAATCAAATTAATGACTGCCCAGGCTTCAGGATGTCTTTTTACACTATATAAAGGTGGAAATTTACATTGGAAACGTTTAGTTTAGCTGTTAATGAAGTTTCGTTTTTTTAGTGCTGGAAATTCATTGTCTGCTGGCGCTGTACACTTTTTCTAAGTGTTGCAATATCTCATGAAGGAAATACTGGACAATCAAATTAATGACTTTCCAGGCTTCAGGATGCCTTTCTACACTATATAAAGGTGGAAATTTACATTGGAAACGTTTGGTTTAGCTGTTATAAAAGTTTGGTTTTTTAGTGCTGTAAATGCATTTTCAGCTCGCGCTGTACACATTTGCTATGAGAGGCATTATCTCATAAGGGAAATATTGGACAATCAAATTAATGACTGCCCAGGCTTCAGGATGTCTTTTTACACTATATAAAGGTGGAAATTTACATTGGAAACGTTTGGTTTAGCTGTTATAAAAGTTTGGTTTTTTAGTGCTGTAAATGCATTTTCAGCTCGCGCTGTACACATTTGCTATGAGAGGCATTATCTCATAAGGGAAATATTGGACAATCAAATTAATGGCTGCCCGGGCTTCAGGATGTCTTTTTACACTATATAAAGGTGGAAATTTACATTGGAAACGTTTAGTTTAGCTGTTAATGAAGTTTCGTTTTTTAGTGCTGAAAATTCATTGTCTGCTGGCGCTGTACACTTTTTCTAAATGTTGCAATATCTCATGAAGGAAATACTGGACAATCAAATTAATGACTTTCCAGGCTTCAGGATGCCTTTCTACACTATATAAAGGTGGAAATTTACATTGGAAACGTTTGGTTTAGCTGTTATAAAAGTTTGGTTTTTTAGTGCTGTAAATGCATTTTCAGCTCGCGCTGTACACATTTGCTATGAGAGGCATTATCTCATAAGGGAAATATTGGACAATCAAATTAATGACTGCCCAGGCTTCAGGATGTCTTTTTACACTATATAAAGGAGGAAATTTACATTGGAAACGTTTGGTTTAGGTGTTATAAAAGTTTGGTTTTTTAGTGCTGAAAATGCATTTTCAGCTCGCGCTGTACACATTTGCAATGAGAGGCATTATCTCATAAGGGAAATATTGGACAATCAAATTAATGACTGCCCAGGCTTCAGGATGTCTTTTTACACTATATAAAGGTGGAAATTTACATTGGAAACGTTTAGTTTAGCTGTTAATGAAGTTTCGGTTTTTTAGTGCTGAAAATTCATTGTCTGCTGGCGCTGTACACTTTTTCTAAGTGTTGCAATATCTCATGAAGGAAATACTGGACAATCAAATTAATCACTTTCCAGGCTTCAGGATGCCTTTCTACACTATATAAAGGTGGAAATTTACATTGGAAACGTTTGGTTTAGCTGTTATAAAAGTTTGGTTTTTTAGTGCTGTAAATGCATTTTCAGCTCGCGCTGTACACATTTGCTATGTGAGGCATTATATCATAAGGGAAATACTGGACAATCAAATTAATGACTTCCCAGGCTTCAGGATGCCTTTTTACACTCTATAAATGTGGAAATTTACATTGGAAACGTTTGGTTTAGCTGTTAATGAAGTTTCGTTTTTTTAGTGCTGAAAAAACATTGTCTGCTGGCGCTGTACACTTTTTCTAAGTGTTGCAATATCTCATGAAGGAAATACTGGACAATCAAATTAATGACTTTCCAGGCTTCAGGATGCCTTTCTACACTATATAAAGGTAGAAATTTACATTGGAAACGTTTGGTTTAGCTGTTATAAAAGTTTGGTTTTTTAGTGCTGTAAATGCATTTTCAGCTCGCGCTGTACACATTTGCTATGAGAGGCATTATCTCATAAGGGAAATATTGGACAATCAAATTAATGACTGCCCAGGCTTCAGGATGTCTTTTTACACTCTATAAAGGTGGAAATTTACATTGGAAACGTTTGGTTTAGCTGTTATAAAAGTTTGGTTTTTTAGTGCTGTAAATGCATTTTCAGCTCGCGCTGTACACATTTGCCATGAGAGGCATTATCTCATAAGGGAAATATTGGACAATCAAATTAATGGCTGCCCAGGCTTCAGGATGTCTTTTTACACTATATAAAGGTGGAAATTTACATTGGAAACGTTTAGTTTAGCTGTTAATGAAGTTTCGGTTTTTTAGTGCTGAAAATTCATTGTCTGCTGGCGCTGTACACTTTTTCTAAGTGTTGCAATATCTCATGAAGGAAATACTGGACAATCAAATTAAAGACTTTCCAGGCTTCAGGATGCCTTTTTACACTATATAAAGGTGGAAATTTACATTGGAAACGTTTGGTTTAGCTGTTATAAAAGTTTGGTTTTTTAGTGCTGTAAATGCATTTTCAGCTCGCGCTGTACACATTTGCTATGAGAGGCATTATCTCATAAGGGAAATATTGGACAATCAAATTAATGACTGCCCAGGCTTCAGGATGTCTTTTTACACTATATAAAGGTGGAAATTTACATTGGAAACATTTAGTTTAGCTGTTAATGAAGTTTCGTTTTTTTAGTGCTGAAAATTCATTGTCTGCTGGCGCTGTACACTTTTTCTAAGTGTTGCAATATCTCATGAAGGAAATACTGGACAATCAAATTAATGACTTTCCAGGCTTCAGGATGCCTTTCTACACTATATAAAGGTGGAAATTTACATTGGAAACGTTTGGTTTAGCTGTTATAAAAGTTTGGTTTTTTAGTGCTGTAAATGCATTTTCAGCTCGCGCTGTACACATTTGCTATGAGAGGCATTATCTCATAAGGGAAATATTGGACAATCAAATTAATGACTGCCCAGGCTTCAGGATGTCTTTTTACACTATATAAAGGTGGAAATTTACATTGGAAACGTTTGGTTTAGCTGTTATAAAAGTTTGGTTTTTTAGTGCTGTAAATGCATTTTCAGCTCGCGCTGTACACATTTGCTATGAGAGGCATTATCTCATAAGGGAAATATTGGACAATCAAATTAATGGCTGCCCGGGCTTCAGGATGTCTTTTTACACTATATAAAGGTGGAAATTTACATTGGAAACGTTTAGTTTAGCTGTTAATGAAGTTTCGTTTTTTTAGTGCTGAAAATTCATTGTCTGCTGGCGCTGTACACTTTTTCTAAATGTTGCAATATCTCATGAAGGAAATACTGGACAATCAAATTAATGACTTTCCAGGCTTCAGGATGCCTTTCTACACTATATAAAGGTGGAAATTTACATTGGAAACGTTTGGTTTAGCTGTTATAAAAGTTTGGTTTTTTAGTGCTGTAAATGCATTTTCAGCTCGCGCTGTACACATTTGCTATGAGAGGCATTATCTCATAAGGGAAATATTGGACAATCAAATTAATGACTGCCCAGGCTTCAGGATGTCTTTTTACACTATATAAAGGTGGAAATTTACATTGGAAACGTTTGGTTTAGCTGTTATAAAAGTTTGTTTTTTTAGTGCTGTAAATGCATTTTCAGCTCGCACTGTACACATTTGCTATGAGAGGCATTATCTCATAAGGGAAATATTGGACAATCAAATTAATGACTGCCCAGGCTTCAGGATGTCTTTTTACACTATATAAAGGTGGAAATTTACATTGGAAACGTTTACTTTAGCTGTTAATGAAGTTTCGTTTATTTAGTGCTGAAAATTCATTGTCTGCTGGCGCTGTACACTTTTTCTAAGTGTTGCAATATCTCATGAAGGAAATACTGGACAATCAAATTAATGACTTTCCAGGCTTCAGGATGCCTTTCTACACTATATAAAGGTGGAAATTTACATTGGAAACGTTTGGTTTAGCTGTTATAAAAGTTTGTTTTTTTAGTGCTGTAAATGCATTTTCAGCTCGCACTGTACACATTTGCTATGTGAGGCATTATCTCATAAGGGAAATACTGGACAATCAAATTAATGACTTCCCAGGCTTCAGGATGCCTTTTTACACTCTATAAATGTGGAAATTTACATTGGAAACGTTTGGTTTAGCTGTTAATGAAGTTTCGTTTTTTTAGTGCTGAAAATTCATTGTCTGCTGGCGCTGTACACTTTTTCTAAGTGTTGCAATATCTCATGAAGGAAATACTGGACAATCAAATTAATGACTTTCCAGGCTTCAGGATGCCTTTCTACACTATATAAAGGTGGAAATTTATATTGGAAACGTTTGGTTTAGCTGTTATAAAAGTTTGGTTTTTTAGTGCTGTAAATGCATTTTCAGCTCGCGCTGTGCACATTTGCTATGAGAGGCATTATCTCATAAGGGAAATATTGGACAATCAAATTAATGACTGCCCAGGCTTCAGGATGTCTTTTTACACTATATAAAGGTGGAAATTTACATTGGAAACGTTTGGTTTAGCTGTTATAAAAGTTTGTTTTTTTAGTGCTGTAAATGCATTTTCAGCTCGCACTGTACACATTTGCTATGAGAGGCATTATCTCATAAGGGAAATATTGGACAATCAAATTAATGACTGCCCAGGCTTCAGGATGTCTTTTTACACTATATAAAGGTGGAAATTTACATTGGAAACGTTTGGTTTAGCTGTTATAAAAGTTTGTTTTTTTAGTGCTGTAAATGCATTTTCAGCTCGCACTGTACACATTTGCTATGAGAGGCATTATCTCATAAGGGAAATATTGGACAATCAAATTAATGACTGCCCAGGCTTCAGGATGTCTTTTTACACTATATAAAGGTGGAAATTTACATTTGAAACGTTTGGTTTAGCTGTTATAAAAGTTTGGTTTTTTAGTGCTGAAAATGCATTTTCAGCTCGCGCTGTACACATTTGCTATGAGAGGCATTATCTCATAAGGGAAATATTGGACAATCAAATTAATGACTGCCCAGGCTTCAGGATGTCTTTTTACACTATATAAAGGTGGAAATTTACATTGGAAACGTTTGGTTTAGCTGTTATAAAAGTTTGGTTTTTTAGTGCTGTAAATGCATTTTCAGCTCGCGCTGTACACATTTGCTATGAGAGGCATTATCTCATAAGGGAAATATTGGACAATCAAATTAATGACTGCCCAGGCTTCAGGATGTCTTTTTACACTATATAAAGGTGGAAATTTACATTGGAAACGTTTGGTTTAGGTGTTATATAAGTTTGTTTTTTTAGTGCTGAAAATGCATTTTCAGCTCGCACTGTACACATTTGCTATGTGAGGCATTATCTCATAAGGGAAATACTGGACAATCAAATTAATGACTTCCCAGGCTTCAGGATGCCTTTTTACACTATATAAAGGTGGAAATTTACATTGGAAACGTTTGGTTTAGCTGTTATAAAAGTTTGGTTTTTTTAGTGCTGAAAATTCATTGTCTGCTGGCGCTGTACACTTTTTCTAAGTGTTGCAATATCTCATGAAGGAAATACTGGACAATCAAATTAATGACTTTCCAGGCTCCAGGATGCCTTTCTACACTATATAAAGGTGGAAATTTACATTGGAAACGTTTGGTTTAGCTGTTATAAAAGTTTGGTTTTTTAGTGCTGTAAATGCATTTTCAGCTCGCGCTGTACACATTTGCTATGAGAGGCATTATCTCATAAGGGAAATATTGGACAATCAAATTAATGACTGCCCAGGCTTCAGGATGTCTTTTTACACTATATAAAGGTGGAAATTTACATTGGAAACGTTTGGTTTAGCTGTTATAAAAGTTTGGTTTTTTAGTGCTGAAAATGCATTTTCAGCTCGCACTGTACACATTTGCTATGTGAGGCATTATCTCATAAGGGAAATACTGGACAATCAAATTAATGACTTCCCAGGCTTCAGGATGCATTTTTACACTCTATAAATGTGGAAATTTACATTGGAAACGTTTGGTTTAGCTGTTATAAAAGTTTGTTTTTTTAGTGCTGTAAATGCATTTTCAGCTCGCGCTGTACACATTTGCTATGTGAGGCATTATCTCATAAGGGAAATACTGGACAATCAAATTAATGACTGCCCAGGCTTCAGGATGTCTTTTTACACTATATAAAGGTGGAAATTTACATTGGAAACGTTTGGTTTAGCTGTTATAAAAGTTTGGTTTTTTAGTGCTGTAAATGCATTTTCAGCTCGCGCTGTACACATTTGCTATGAGAGGCATTATCTCATAAGGGAAATATTGGACAATCATATTAATGACTGCCCAGGCTTCAGGATGTCTTTTTACACTATATAAAGGTGGAAATTTACATTGGAAACGTTTAGTTTAGCTGTTAATGAAGTATCGTTTTTTTAGTGCTGAAAATTCATTGTCTACTGGCGCTGTACACTTTTTCTAAGTGTTGCAATATCTCATGAAGGAAATACTGGACAATCAAATTAATGACTTTCCAGGCTTCAGGATGCCTTTCTACACTATATAAAGGTGGAAATTTACATTGGAAACGTTTGGTTTAGCTGTTATAAAAGTTTGGTTTTTTAGTGCTGTAAATGCATTTTCAGCTCGCGCTGTACACATTTGCTATGAGAGGCATTATCTCATAAGGGAAATATTGGACAATCAAATTAATGACTGCCCAGGCTTCAGGATGTCTTTTTACACTATATAAAGGTGGAAATTTACATTGGAAACGTTTGGTTTAGCTGTTATAAAAGTTTGGTTTTTTAGTGCTGAAAATGCATTTTCAGCTCGCACTGTACACATTTGCTATGTGAGGCATTATCTCATAAGGGAAATACTGGACAATCAAATTAATGACTTCCCAGGCTTCAGGATGCATTTTTACACTCTATAAATGTGGAAATTTACATTGGAAACGTTTGGTTTAGCTGTTATAAAAGTTTGTTTTTTTAGTGCTGTAAATGCATTTTCAGCTCGCGCTGTACACATTTGCTATGTGAGGCATTATCTCATAAGGGAAATACTGGACAATCAAATTAATGACTGCCCAGGCTTCAGGATGTCTTTTTACACTATATAAAGGTGGAAATTTACATTGGAAACGTTTGGTTTAGCTGTTATAAAAGTTTGGTTTTTTTAGTGCTGAAAATGCATTTTCAGCTCGCACTGTACACATTTGCTATGTGAGGCATTATCTCATAAGGGAAATACTGGACAATCAAATTAATGACTTCCCAGGCTTCAGGATGCCTTTTTACACTCTATAAATGTGGAAATTTACATTGGAAACGTTTGGTTTAGCTGTTAATGAAGTTTCGTTTTTTTAGTGCTGAAAATTCATTGTCTGCTGGCGCTGTACACTTTTTCTAAGTGTTGCAATATCTCATGAAGGAAATACTGGACAATCAAATTAATGACTTTCCAGGCTTCATGATGCCTTTCTACACTATATAAAGGTGGAAATTTACATTGGAAACGTTTGGTTTAGCTGTTATAAAAGTTTGTTTTTTTAGTGCTGTAAATGCATTTTCAGCTCGCGCTGTACACATTTGCTATGAGAGGCATTATCTCATAAGGGAAATATTGGACAATCAAATTAATGACTGCCCAGGCTTCAGGATGTCTTTTTACACTATATAAAGGTGGAAATTTACATTGGAAACGTTTAGTTTAGCTGTTAATGAAGTTTCGTTTTTTTAGTGCTGGAAATTCATTGTCTGCTGGCGCTGTACACTTTTTCTAAGTGTTGCAATATCTCATGAAGGAAATACTGGACAATCAAATTAATGACTTTCCAGGCTTCAGGATGCCTTTCTACACTATATAAAGGTGGAAATTTACATTGGAAACGTTTGGTTTAGCTGTTATAAAAGTTTGGTTTTTTAGTGCTGTAAATGCATTTTCAGCTCGCGCTGTACACATTTGCTATGAGAGGCATTATCTCATAAGGGAAATATTGGACAATCAAATTAATGACTGCCCAGGCTTCAGGATGTCTTTTTACACTATATAAAGGTGGAAATTTACATTGGAAACGTTTGGTTTAGCTGTTATAAAAGTTTGGTTTTTTAGTGCTGTAAATGCATTTTCAGCTCGCGCTGTACACATTTGCTATGAGAGGCATTATCTCATAAGGGAAATATTGGACAATCAAATTAATGGCTGCCCGGGCTTCAGGATGTCTTTTTACACTATATAAAGGTGGAAATTTACATTGGAAACGTTTAGTTTAGCTGTTAATGAAGTTTCGTTTTTTAGTGCTGAAAATTCATTGTCTGCTGGCGCTGTACACTTTTTCTAAATGTTGCAATATCTCATGAAGGAAATACTGGACAATCAAATTAATGACTTTCCAGGCTTCAGGATGCCTTTCTACACTATATAAAGGTGGAAATTTACATTGGAAACGTTTGGTTTAGCTGTTATAAAAGTTTGGTTTTTTAGTGCTGTAAATGCATTTTCAGCTCGCGCTGTACACATTTGCTATGAGAGGCATTATCTCATAAGGGAAATATTGGACAATCAAATTAATGACTGCCCAGGCTTCAGGATGTCTTTTTACACTATATAAAGGAGGAAATTTACATTGGAAACGTTTGGTTTAGGTGTTATAAAAGTTTGGTTTTTTAGTGCTGAAAATGCATTTTCAGCTCGCGCTGTACACATTTGCAATGAGAGGCATTATCTCATAAGGGAAATATTGGACAATCAAATTAATGACTGCCCAGGCTTCAGGATGTCTTTTTACACTATATAAAGGTGGAAATTTACATTGGAAACGTTTAGTTTAGCTGTTAATGAAGTTTCGGTTTTTTAGTGCTGAAAATTCATTGTCTGCTGGCGCTGTACACTTTTTCTAAGTGTTGCAATATCTCATGAAGGAAATACTGGACAATCAAATTAATCACTTTCCAGGCTTCAGGATGCCTTTCTACACTATATAAAGGTGGAAATTTACATTGGAAACGTTTGGTTTAGCTGTTATAAAAGTTTGGTTTTTTAGTGCTGTAAATGCATTTTCAGCTCGCGCTGTACACATTTGCTATGTGAGGCATTATATCATAAGGGAAATACTGGACAATCAAATTAATGACTTCCCAGGCTTCAGGATGCCTTTTTACACTCTATAAATGTGGAAATTTACATTGGAAACGTTTGGTTTAGCTGTTAATGAAGTTTCGTTTTTTTAGTGCTGAAAAAACATTGTCTGCTGGCGCTGTACACTTTTTCTAAGTGTTGCAATATCTCATGAAGGAAATACTGGACAATCAAATTAATGACTTTCCAGGCTTCAGGATGCCTTTCTACACTATATAAAGGTAGAAATTTACATTGGAAACGTTTGGTTTAGCTGTTATAAAAGTTTGGTTTTTTAGTGCTGTAAATGCATTTTCAGCTCGCGCTGTACACATTTGCTATGAGAGGCATTATCTCATAAGGGAAATATTGGACAATCAAATTAATGACTGCCCAGGCTTCAGGATGTCTTTTTACACTCTATAAAGGTGGAAATTTACATTGGAAACGTTTGGTTTAGCTGTTATAAAAGTTTGGTTTTTTAGTGCTGTAAATGCATTTTCAGCTCGCGCTGTACACATTTGCCATGAGAGGCATTATCTCATAAGGGAAATATTGGACAATCAAATTAATGGCTGCCCAGGCTTCAGGATGTCTTTTTACACTATATAAAGGTGGAAATTTACATTGGAAACGTTTAGTTTAGCTGTTAATGAAGTTTCGGTTTTTTAGTGCTGAAAATTCATTGTCTGCTGGCGCTGTACACTTTTTCTAAGTGTTGCAATATCTCATGAAGGAAATACTGGACAATCAAATTAAAGACTTTCCAGGCTTCAGGATGCCTTTTTACACTATATAAAGGTGGAAATTTACATTGGAAACGTTTGGTTTAGCTGTTATAAAAGTTTGGTTTTTTAGTGCTGTAAATGCATTTTCAGCTCGCGCTGTACACATTTGCTATGAGAGGCATTATCTCATAAGGGAAATATTGGACAATCAAATTAATGACTGCCCAGGCTTCAGGATGTCTTTTTACACTATATAAAGGTGGAAATTTACATTGGAAACATTTAGTTTAGCTGTTAATGAAGTTTCGTTTTTTTAGTGCTGAAAATTCATTGTCTGCTGGCGCTGTACACTTTTTCTAAGTGTTGCAATATCTCATGAAGGAAATACTGGACAATCAAATTAATGACTTTCCAGGCTTCAGGATGCCTTTCTACACTATATAAAGGTGGAAATTTACATTGGAAACGTTTGGTTTAGCTGTTATAAAAGTTTGGTTTTTTAGTGCTGTAAATGCATTTTCAGCTCGCGCTGTACACATTTGCTATGAGAGGCATTATCTCATAAGGGAAATATTGGACAATCAAATTAATGACTGCCCAGGCTTCAGGATGTCTTTTTACACTATATAAAGGTGGAAATTTACATTGGAAACGTTTGGTTTAGCTGTTATAAAAGTTTGGTTTTTTAGTGCTGTAAATGCATTTTCAGCTCGCGCTGTACACATTTGCTATGAGAGGCATTATCTCATAAGGGAAATATTGGACAATCAAATTAATGGCTGCCCGGGCTTCAGGATGTCTTTTTACACTATATAAAGGTGGAAATTTACATTGGAAACGTTTAGTTTAGCTGTTAATGAAGTTTCGTTTTTTTAGTGCTGAAAATTCATTGTCTGCTGGCGCTGTACACTTTTTCTAAATGTTGCAATATCTCATGAAGGAAATACTGGACAATCAAATTAATGACTTTCCAGGCTTCAGGATGCCTTTCTACACTATATAAAGGTGGAAATTTACATTGGAAACGTTTGGTTTAGCTGTTATAAAAGTTTGGTTTTTTAGTGCTGTAAATGCATTTTCAGCTCGCGCTGTACACATTTGCTATGAGAGGCATTATCTCATAAGGGAAATATTGGACAATCAAATTAATGACTGCCCAGGCTTCAGGATGTCTTTTTACACTATATAAAGGTGGAAATTTACATTGGAAACGTTTGGTTTAGCTGTTATAAAAGTTTGTTTTTTTAGTGCTGTAAATGCATTTTCAGCTCGCACTGTACACATTTGCTATGAGAGGCATTATCTCATAAGGGAAATATTGGACAATCAAATTAATGACTGCCCAGGCTTCAGGATGTCTTTTTACACTATATAAAGGTGGAAATTTACATTGGAAACGTTTACTTTAGCTGTTAATGAAGTTTCGTTTATTTAGTGCTGAAAATTCATTGTCTGCTGGCGCTGTACACTTTTTCTAAGTGTTGCAATATCTCATGAAGGAAATACTGGACAATCAAATTAATGACTTTCCAGGCTTCAGGATGCCTTTCTACACTATATAAAGGTGGAAATTTACATTGGAAACGTTTGGTTTAGCTGTTATAAAAGTTTGTTTTTTTAGTGCTGTAAATGCATTTTCAGCTCGCACTGTACACATTTGCTATGTGAGGCATTATCTCATAAGGGAAATACTGGACAATCAAATTAATGACTTCCCAGGCTTCAGGATGCCTTTTTACACTCTATAAATGTGGAAATTTACATTGGAAACGTTTGGTTTAGCTGTTAATGAAGTTTCGTTTTTTTAGTGCTGAAAATTCATTGTCTGCTGGCGCTGTACACTTTTTCTAAGTGTTGCAATATCTCATGAAGGAAATACTGGACAATCAAATTAATGACTTTCCAGGCTTCAGGATGCCTTTCTACACTATATAAAGGTGGAAATTTATATTGGAAACGTTTGGTTTAGCTGTTATAAAAGTTTGGTTTTTTAGTGCTGTAAATGCATTTTCAGCTCGCGCTGTGCACATTTGCTATGAGAGGCATTATCTCATAAGGGAAATATTGGACAATCAAATTAATGACTGCCCAGGCTTCAGGATGTCTTTTTACACTATATAAAGGTGGAAATTTACATTGGAAACGTTTGGTTTAGCTGTTATAAAAGTTTGTTTTTTTAGTGCTGTAAATGCATTTTCAGCTCGCACTGTACACATTTGCTATGAGAGGCATTATCTCATAAGGGAAATATTGGACAATCAAATTAATGACTGCCCAGGCTTCAGGATGTCTTTTTACACTATATAAAGGTGGAAATTTACATTGGAAACGTTTACTTTAGCTGTTAATGAAGTTTCGTTTATTTAGTGCTGAAAATTCATTGTCTGCTGGCGCTGTACACTTTTTCTAAGTGTTGCAATATCTCATGAAGGAAATACTGGACAATCAAATTAATGACTTTCCAGGCTTCAGGATGCCTTTCTACACTATATAAAGGTGGAAATTTACATTGGAAACGTTTGGTTTAGCTGTTATAAAAGTTTGTTTTTTTAGTGCTGTAAATGCATTTTCAGCTCGCACTGTACACATTTGCTATGTGAGGCATTATCTCATAAGGGAAATACTGGACAATCAAATTAATGACTTCCCAGGCTTCAGGATGCCTTTTTACACTCTATAAATGTGGAAATTTACATTGGAAACGTTTGGTTTAGCTGTTAATGAAGTTTCGTTTTTTTAGTGCTGAAAATTCATTGTCTGCTGGCGCTGTACACTTTTTCTAAGTGTTGCAATATCTCATGAAGGAAATACTGGACAATCAAATTAATGACTTTCCAGGCTTCAGGATGCCTTTCTACACTATATAAAGGTGGAAATTTACATTGGAAACGTTTGGTTTAGCTGTTATAAAAGTTTGGTTTTTTAGTGCTGTAAATGCATTTTCAGCTCGCGCTGTACACATTTGCTATGAGAGGCATTATCTCATAAGGGAAATATTGGACAATCAAATTAATGACTGCCCAGGCTTCAGGATGTCTTTTTACACTATATAAAGGTGGAAATTTACATTGGAAACGTTTGGTTTAGCTGTTATAAAAGTTTGTTTTTTTAGTGCTGTAAATGCATTTTCAGCTCGCACTGTACACATTTGCTATGAGAGGCATTATCTCATAAGGGAAATATTGGACAATCAAATTAATGACTGCCCAGGCTTCAGGATGTCTTTTTACACTATATAAGGGTGGAAATTTACATTGGAAACGTTTAGTTTAGCTGTTAATGAAGTTTCGTTTTTTTAGTGCTGAAAATTCATTGTCTGCTGGCGCTGTACACATTTGCTATGTGAGGCATTATCTCATAAGGGAAATACTGGACAATCAAATTAATGACTGCCCAGGCTTCAGGATGTCTTTTTACACTATATAAAGGTGGAAATTTACATTGGAAACGTTTGGTTTAGCTGTTATAAAAGTTTGGTTTTTTAGTGCTGAAAATGCATTTTCAGCTCGCACTGTACACATTTGCTATGTGAGGCATTATCTCATAAGGGAAATACTGGACAATCAAATTAATGACTGCCCAGGCTTCAGGATGCCTTTTTACACTCTATAAATGTGGAAATTTACATTGGAAACGTTTGGTTTAGCTGTTAATGAAGTTTCGTTTTTTTAGTGCTGAAAATTCATTGTCTGCTGGCGCTGTACACTTTTTCTAAGTGTTGCAATATCTCATGAAGGAAATACTGGACAATCAAATTAATGACTTTCCAGGCTTCAGGATGCCTTTCTACACTATATAAAGGTGGAAATTTACAATTGAAACGTTTGGTTTAGCTGTTATAAAAGTTTGGTTTTTTAGTGCTGTAAATGCATTTTCAGCTCGCGCTGTACACATTTGCTATGAGAGGCATTATCTCATAAGGGAAATATTGGACAATCAAATTAATGACTGCCCAGGCTTCAGGATGTCTTTTTACACTATATAAAGGTGGAAATTTACATTGGAAACGTTTGGTTTAGCTGTTATAAAAGTTTGGTTTTTTAGTGCTGAAAATGCATTTTCAGCTCGCACTGTACACATTTGCTATGTGAGGCATTATCTCATAAGGGAAATACTGGACAATCAAATTAATGACTTCCCAGGCTTCAGGATGCCTTTTTACACTCTATAAATGTGGAAATTTACATTGGAAACGTTTGGTTTAGCTGTTAATGAAGTTTCGTTTTTTTAGTGCTGAAAATTCATTGTCTGCTGGCGCTGTACACTTTTTCTAAGTGTTGCAATATCTCATGAAGGAAATACTGGACAATCAAATTAATGACTGCCCAGGCTTCAGGATGCCTTTCTACACTATATAAAGGTGGAAATTTACATTGGAAACGTTTGGTTTAGCTGTTATAAAAGTTTGTTTTTTTAGTGCTGTAAATGCATTTTCAGCTCGCGCTGTACACATTTGCTATGAGAGGCATTATCTCATAAGGGAAATATTGGACAATCAAATTAATGACTGCCCAGGCTTCAGGATGTCTTTTTACACTATATAAAGGTGGAAATTTACATTGGAAACGTTTAGTTTAGCTGTTAATGAAGTTTCGTTTTTTTAGTGCTGGAAATTCATTGTCTGCTGGCGCAGTACACTTTTTCTAAGTGTTGCAATATCTCATGAAGGAAATACTGGACAATCAAATTAATGACTTTCCAGGCTTCAGGATGCCTTTCTACACTATATAAAGGTGGAAATTTACATTGGAAACGTTTGGTTTAGCTGTTATAAAAGTTTGTTTTTTTAGTGCTGTAAATGCATTTTCAGCTCGCACTGTACACATTTGCTATGTGAGGCATTATCTCATAAGGGAAATACTGGACAATCAAATTAATGACTTCCCAGGCTTCAGGATGCCTTTTTACACTCTATAAATGTGGAAATTTACATTGGAAACGTTTGGTTTAGCTGTTAATGAAGTTTCGTTTTTTTAGTGCTGAAAATTCATTGTCTGCTGGCGCTGTACACTTTTTCTAAGTGTTGCAATATCTCATGAAGGAAATACTGGACAATCAAATTAATGACTTTCCAGGCTTCAGGATGCCTTTCTACACTATATAAAGGTGGAAATTTACATTGGAAACGTTTGGTTTAGCTGTTATAAAAGTTTGGTTTTTTAGTGCTGTAAATGCATTTTCAGCTCGCGCTGTACACATTTGCTATGAGAGGCATTATCTCATAAGGGAAATATTGGACAATCAAATTAATGACTGCCCAGGCTTCAGGATGTCTTTTTACACTATATAAAGGTGGAAATTTACATTGGAAACGTTTGGTTTAGCTGTTATAAAAGTTTGTTTTTTTAGTGCCGTAAATGCATTTTCAGCTCGCACTGTACACATTTGCTATGAGAGGCATTATCTCATAAGGGAAATATTGGACAATCAAATTAATGACTGCCCAGGCTTCAGGATGTCTTTTTACACTATATAAGGGTGGAAATTTACATTGGAAACGTTTAGTTTAGCTGTTAATGAAGTTTCGTTTTTTTAGTGCTGAAAATTCATTGTCTGCTGGCGCTGTACACATTTGCTATGTGAGGCATTATCTCATAAGGGAAATACTGGACAATCAAATTAATGACTGCCCAGGCTTCAGGATGTCTTTTTACACTATATAAAGGTGGAAATTTACATTGGAAACGTTTGGTTTAGCTGTTATAAAAGTTTGGTTTTTTAGTGCTGAAAATGCATTTTCAGCTCGCACTGTACACATTTGCTATGAGAGGCATTATCTCATAAGGGAAATATTGGACAATCAAATTAATGACTGCCCAGGCTTCAGGATGTCTTTTTACACTATATAAAGGTGGAAATTTACATTGGAAACGTTTAGTTTAGCTGTTAATGAAGTTTCGGTTTTTTAGTGCTGAAAATTCATTGTCTGCTGGCGCTGTACACTTTTTCTAAGTGTTGCAATATCTCATGAAGGAAATACTGGACAATCAAATTAATCACTTTCCAGGCTTCAGGATGCCTTTCTACACTATATAAAGGTGGAAATTTACATTGGAAACGTTTGGTTTAGCTGTTATAAAAGTTTGGTTTTTTAGTGCTGTAAATGCATTTTCAGCTCGCGCTGTACACATTTGCTATGTGAGGCATTATATCATAAGGGAAATACTGGACAATCAAATTAATGACTTCCCAGGCTTCAGGATGCCTTTTTACACTCTATAAATGTGGAAATTTACATTGGAAACGTTTGGTTTAGCTGTTAATGAAGTTTCGTTTTTTTAGTGCTGAAAATTCATTGTCTGCTGGCGCTGTACACTTTTTCTAAGTGTTGCAATATCTCATGAAGGAAATACTGGACAATCAAATTAATGACTTTCCAGGCTTCAGGATGCCTTTCTACACTATATAAAGGTGGAAATTTACATTGGAAACGTTTGGTTTAGCTGTTATAAAAGTTTGTTTTTTAGTGCTGTAAATGCATTTTCAGCTCGCGCTGTACACATTTGCTATGAGAGGCATTATCTCATAAGGGAAATATTGGACAATCAAATTAATGACTGCCCAGGCTTCAGGATGTCTTTTTACACTATATAAAGGTGGAAATTTACATTGGAAACGTTTAGTTTAGCTGTTAATGAAGTTTCGTTTTTTTAGTGCTGGAAATTCATTGTCTGCTGGCGCTGTACACTTTTTCTAAGTGTTGCAATATCTCATGAAGGAAATACTGGACAATCAAATTAATGACTGCCCAGGCTTCAGGATGTCTTTTTACACTATATAAAGGTGGAAATTTACATTGGAAACGTTTGGTTTAGCTGTTATAAATGTTTGGTTTTTGAGTGCTGAAAATGCATTTTCAGCTCGCACTGTACACATTTGCTATGTGAGGCATTATCTCATAAGGGAAATACTGGACAATCAAATTAATGACTTCCCAGGCTTCAGGATGCATTTTTACACTCTATAAATGTGGAAATTTACATTGGAAACGTTTGGTTTAGCTGTTATAAAAGTTTGTTTTTTTAGTGCTGTAAATGCATTTTCAGCTCGCGCTGTACACATTTGCTATGTGAGGCATTATCTCATAAGGGAAATACTGGACAATCAAATTAATGACTGCCCAGGCTTCAGGATGTCTTTTTACACTATATAAAGGTGGAAATTTACATTGGAAACGTTTGGTTTAGCTGTTATAAAAGTTTGGTTTTTTAGTGCTGAAAATGCATTTTCAGCTCGCACTGTACACATTTGCTATGTGAGGCATTATCTCATAAGGGAAATACTGGACAATCAAATTAATGACTTCCCAGGCTTCAGGATGCCTTTTTACACTCTATAAATGTGGAAATTTACATTGGAAACGTTTGGTTTAGCTGTTAATGAAGTTTCGTTTTTTTAGTGCTGAAAATTCATTGTCTGCTGGCGCTGTACACTTTTTCTAAGTGTTGCAATATCTCATGAAGGAAATACTGGACAATCAAATTAATGACTTTCCAGGCTTCAGGATGCCTTTCTACACTATATAAAGGTGGAAATTTACATTGGAAACGTTTGGTTTAGCTGTTATAAAAGTTTGGTTTTTTAGTGCTGTAAATGCATTTTCAGCTCGCGCTGTACACATTTGCTATGAGAGGCATTATCTCATAAGGGAAATATTGGACAATCAAATTAATGACTGCCCAGGCTTCAGGATGTCTTTTTACACTATATAAAGGTGGAAATTTACATTGGAAACGTTTAGTTTAGCTGTTAATGAAGTTTCGTTTTTTTAGTGCTGGAAATTCATTGTCTGCTGGCGCTGTACACTTTTTCTAAGTGTTGCAATATCTCATGAAGGAAATACTGGACAATCAAATTAAAGACTTTCCAGGCTTCAGGATGCCTTTTTACACTATATAAAGGTGGAAATTTACATTGGAAACGTTTGGTTTAGCTGTTATAAAAGTTTGGTTTTTTAGTGCTGTAAATGCATTTTCAGCTCGCGCTGTACACATTTGCTATGAGAGGCATTATCTCATAAGGGAAATATTGGACAATCAAATTAATGACTGCCCAGGCTTCAGGATGTCTTTTTACACTATATAAAGGTGGAAATTTACATTGGAAACATTTAGTTTAGCTGTTAATGAAGTTTCGTTTTTTTAGTGCTGAAAATTCATTGTCTGCTGGCGCTGTACACTTTTTCTAAGTGTTGCAATATCTCATGAAGGAAATACTGGACAATCAAATTAATGACTTTCCAGGCTTCAGGATGCCTTTCTACACTATATAAAGGTGGAAATTTACATTGGAAACGTTTGGTTTAGCTGTTATAAAAGTTTGTTTTTTTAGTGCTGTAAATGCATTTTCAGCTCGCGCTGTACACATTTGCTATGAGAGGCATTATCTCATAAGGGAAATATTGGACAATCAAATTAATGACTGCCCAGGCTTCAGGATGTCTTTTTACACTATATAAAGGTGGAAATTTACATTGGAAACGTTTGGTTTAGCTGTTATAAAAGTTTGGTTTTTTAGTGCTGTAAATGCATTTTCAGCTCGCGCTGTACACATTTGCTATGAGAGGCATTATCTCATAAGGGAAATATTGGACAATCAAATTAATGACTGCCCAGGCTTCAGGATGTCTTTTTACACTATATAAAGGTGGAAATTTACATTGGAAACGTTTGGTTTAGCTGTTATAAAAGTTTGGTTTTTTAGTGCTGAAAATGCATTTTCAGCTCGCACTGTACACATTTGCTATGTGAGGCATTATCTCATAAGGGAAATACTGGACAATCAAATTAATGACTTTCCAGGCTTCAGGATGCCTTTCTACACTATATAAAGGTGGAAATTTACATTGGAAACGTTTGGTTTAGCTGTTATAAAAGTTTGTTTTTTTAGTGCTGTAAATGCATTTTCAGCTCGCGCTGTACACATTTGCTATGAGAGGCATTATCTCATAAGGGAAATATTGGACAATCAAATTAATGACTGCCCAGGCTTCAGGATGTCTTTTTACACTATATAAAGGTGGAAATTTACATTGGAAACGTTTAGTTTAGCTGTCAATGAAGTTTCGGTTTTTTAGTGCTGAAAATTCATTGTCTGCTGGCGCTGTACACTTTTTCTAAGTGTTGCAATATCTCATGAAGGAAATACTGGACAATCAAATTAATCACTTTCCAGGCTTCAGGATGCCTTTCTACACTATATAAAGGTGGAAATTTACATTGGAAACGTTTGGTTTAGCTGTTATAAAAGTTTGGTTTTTTAGTGCTGTAAATGCATTTTCAGCTCGCGCTGTACACATTTGCTATGTGAGGCATTATATCATAAGGGAAATACTGGACAATCAAATTAATGACTTCCCAGGCTTCAGGATGCCTTTTTACACTCTATAAATGTGGAAATTTACATTGGAAACGTTTGGTTTAGCTGTTAATGAAGTTTCGTTTTTTTAGTGCTGAAAATTCATTGTCTGCTGGCGCTGTACACCTTTTCTAAGTGTTGCAATATCTCATGAAGGAAATACTGGACAATCAAATTAATGACTTTCCAGGCTTCAGGATGCCTTTCTACACTATATAAAGGTGGAAATTTACATTGGAAACGTTTGGTTTAGCTGTTATAAAAGTTTGTTTTTTAGTGCTGTAAATGCATTTTCAGCTCGCGCTGTACACATTTGCTATGAGAGGCATTATCTCATAAGGGAAATATTGGACAATCAAATTAATGACTGCCCAGGCTTCAGGATGTCTTTTTACACTATATAAAGGTGGAAATTTACATTGGAAACGTTTAGTTTAGCTGTTAATGAAGTTTCGTTTTTTTAGTGCTGGAAATTCATTGTCTGCTGGCGCTGTACACTTTTTCTAAGTGTTGCAATATCTCATGAAGGAAATACTGGACAATCAAATTAATGACTGCCCAGGCTTCAGGATGTCTTTTTACACTATATAAAGGTGGAAATTTACATTGGAAACGTTTGGTTTAGCTGTTATAAATGTTTGGTTTTTGAGTGCTGAAAATGCATTTTCAGCTCGCACTGTACACATTTGCTATGTGAGGCATTATCTCATAAGGGAAATACTGGACAATCAAATTAATGACTTCCCAGGCTTCAGGATGCATTTTTACACTCTATAAATGTGGAAATTTACATTGGAAACGTTTGGTTTAGCTGTTATAAAAGTTTGTTTTTTTAGTGCTGTAAATGCATTTTCAGCTCGCGCTGTACACATTTGCTATGTGAGGCATTATCTCATAAGGGAAATACTGGACAATCAAATTAATGACTGCCCAGGCTTCAGGATGTCTTTTTACACTATATAAAGGTGGAAATTTACATTGGAAACGTTTGGTTTAGCTGTTATAAAAGTTTGGTTTTTTAGTGCTGAAAATGCATTTTCAGCTCGCACTGTACACATTTGCTATGTGAGGCATTATCTCATAAGGGAAATACTGGACAATCAAATTAATGACTTCCCAGGCTTCAGGATGCCTTTTTACACTCTATAAATGTGGAAATTTACATTGGAAACGTTTGGTTTAGCTGTTAATGAAGTTTCGTTTTTTTAGTGCTGAAAATTCATTGTCTGCTGGCGCTGTACACTTTTTCTAAGTGTTGCAATATCTCATGAAGGAAATACTGGACAATCAAATTAATGACTTTCCAGGCTTCAGGATGCCTTTCTACACTATATAAAGGTGGAAATTTACATTGGAAACGTTTGGTTTAGCTGTTATAAAAGTTTGGTTTTTTAGTGCTGTAAATGCATTTTCAGCTCGCGCTGTACACATTTGCTATGAGAGGCATTATCTCATAAGGGAAATATTGGACAATCAAATTAATGACTGCCCAGGCTTCAGGATGTCTTTTTACACTATATAAAGGTGGAAATTTACATTGGAAACGTTTAGTTTAGCTGTTAATGAAGTTTCGTTTTTTTAGTGCTGGAAATTCATTGTCTGCTGGCGCTGTACACTTTTTCTAAGTGTTGCAATATCTCATGAAGGAAATACTGGACAATCAAATTAAAGACTTTCCAGGCTTCAGGATGCCTTTTTACACTATATAAAGGTGGAAATTTACATTGGAAACGTTTGGTTTAGCTGTTATAAAAGTTTGGTTTTTTAGTGCTGTAAATGCATTTTCAGCTCGCGCTGTACACATTTGCTATGAGAGGCATTATCTCATAAGGGAAATATTGGACAATCAAATTAATGACTGCCCAGGCTTCAGGATGTCTTTTTACACTATATAAAGGTGGAAATTTACATTGGAAACATTTAGTTTAGCTGTTAATGAAGTTTCGTTTTTTTAGTGCTGAAAATTAATTGTCTGCTGGCGCTGTACACTTTTTCTAAGTGTTGCAATATCTCATGAAGGAAATACTGGACAATCAAATTAATGACTTTCCAGGCTTCAGGATGCCTTTCTACACTATATAAAGGTGGAAATTTACATTGGAAACGTTTGGTTTAGCTGTTATAAAAGTTTGTTTTTTTAGTGCTGTAAATGCATTTTCAGCTCGCGCTGTACACATTTGCTATGAGAGGCATTATCTCATAAGGGAAATATTGGACAATCAAATTAATGACTGCCCAGGCTTCAGGATGTCTTTTTACACTATATAAAGGTGGAAATTTACATTGGAAACGTTTGGTTTAGCTGTTATAAAAGTTTGGTTTTTTAGTGCTGTAAATGCATTTTCAGCTCGCGCTGTACACATTTGCTATGAGAGGCATTATCTCATAAGGGAAATATTGGACAATCAAATTAATGACTGCCCAGGCTTCAGGATGTCTTTTTACACTATATAAAGGTGGAAATTTACATTGGAAACGTTTGGTTTAGCTGTTATAAAAGTTTGGTTTTTTAGTGCTGAAAATGCATTTTCAGCTCGCACTGTACACATTTGCTATGTGAGGCATTATCTCATAAGGGAAATACTGGACAATCAAATTAATGACTTCCCAGGCTTCAGGATGCATTTTTACACTCTATAAATGTGGAAATTTACATTGGAAACGTTTGGTTTAGCTGTTATAAAAGTTTGTTTTTTTAGTGCTGTAAATGCATTTTCAGCTCGCGCTGTACACATTTGCTATGTGAGGCATTATCTCATAAGGGAAATACTGGACAATCAAATTAATGACTGCCCAGGCTTCAGGATGTCTTTTTACACTATATAAAGGTGGAAATTTACATTGGAAACGTTTGGTTTAGCTGTTATAAAAGTTTGGTTTTTTAGTGCTGAAAATGCATTTTCAGCTCGCACTGTACACATTTGCTATGTGAGGCATTATCTCATAAGGGAAATACTGGACAATCAAATTAATGACTTCCCAGGCTTCAGGATGCCTTTTTACACTCTATAAATGTGGAAATTTACATTGGAAACGTTTGGTTTAGCTGTTAATGAAGTTTCGTTTTTTTAGTGCTGAAAATTCATTGTCTGCTGGCGCTGTACACTTTTTCTAAGTGTTGCAATATCTCATGAAGGAAATACTGGACAATCAAATTAATGACTTTCCAGGCTTCAGGATGCCTTTCTACACTATATAAAGGTGGAAATTTACATTGGAAACGTTTGGTTTAGCTGTTATAAAAGTTTGGTTTTTTAGTGCTGTAAATGCATTTTCAGCTCGCGCTGTACACATTTGCTATGAGAGGCATTATCTCATAAGGGAAATATTGGACAATCAAATTAATGACTGCCCAGGCTTCAGGATGTCTTTTTACACTATATAAAGGTGGAAATTTACATTGGAAACATTTAGTTTAGCTGTTAATGAAGTTTCGTTTTTTTAGTGCTGAAAATTCATTGTCTGCTGGCGCTGTACACTTTTTCTAAGTGTTGCAATATCTCATGAAGGAAATACTGGACAATCAAATTAATGACTTTCCAGGCTTCAGGATGCCTTTCTACACTATATAAAGGTGGAAATTTACATTGGAAACGTTTGGTTTAGCTGTTATAAAAGTTTGTTTTTTTAGTGCTGTAAATGCATTTTCAGCTCGCGCTGTACACATTTGCTATGAGAGGCATTATCTCATAAGGGAAATATTGGACAATCAAATTAATGACTGCCCAGGCTTCAGGATGTCTTTTTACACTATATAAAGGTGGAAATTTACATTGGAAACGTTTGGTTTAGCTGTTATAAAAGTTTGGTTTTTTAGTGCTGTAAATGCATTTTCAGCTCGCGCTGTACACATTTGCTATGAGAGGCATTATCTCATAAGGGAAATATTGGACAATCAAATTAATGGCTGCCCGGGCTTCAGGATGTCTTTTTACACTATATAAAGGTGGAAATTTACATTGGAAACGTTTAGTTTAGCTGTTAATGAAGTTTCGTTTTTTAGTGCTGAAAATTCATTGTCTGCTGGCGCTGTACACTTTTTCTAAATGTTGCAATATCTCATGAAGGAAATACTGGACAATCAAATTAATGACTTTCCAGGCTTCAGGATGCCTTTCTACACTATATAAAGGTGGAAATTTACATTGGAAACGTTTGGTTTAGCTGTTATAAAAGTTTGGTTTTTTAGTGCTGTAAATGCATTTTCAGCTCGCGCTGTACACATTTGCTATGAGAGGCATTATCTCATAAGGGAAATATTGGACAATCAAATTAATGACTGCCCAGGCTTCAGGATGTCTTTTTACACTATATAAAGGAGGAAATTTACATTGGAAACGTTTGGTTTAGGTGTTATAAAAGTTTGGTTTTTTAGTGCTGAAAATGCATTTTCAGCTCGCGCTGTACACATTTGCAATGAGAGGCATTATCTCATAAGGGAAATATTGGACAATCAAATTAATGACTGCCCAGGCTTCAGGATGTCTTTTTACACTATATAAAGGTGGAAATTTACATTGGAAACGTTTGGTTTAGCTGTTATAAAAGTTTGTTTTTTTAGTGCTGTAAATGCATTTTCAGCTCGCACTGTACACATTTGCTATGAGAGGCATTATCTCATAAGGGAAATATTGGACAATCAAATTAATGACTGCCCAGGCTTCAGGATGTCTTTTTACACTATATAAAGGTGGAAATTTACATTGGAAACGTTTACTTTAGCTGTTAATGAAGTTTCGTTTATTTAGTGCTGAAAATTCATTGTCTGCTGGCGCTGTACACTTTTTCTAAGTGTTGCAATATCTCATGAAGGAAATACTGGACAATCAAATTAATGACTTTCCAGGCTTCAGGATGCCTTTCTACACTATATAAAGGTGGAAATTTACATTGGAAACGTTTGGTTTAGCTGTTATAAAAGTTTGTTTTTTTAGTGCTGTAAATGCATTTTCAGCTCGCACTGTACACATTTGCTATGTGAGGCATTATCTCATAAGGGAAATACTGGACAATCAAATTAATGACTTCCCAGGCTTCAGGATGCCTTTTTACACTCTATAAATGTGGAAATTTACATTGGAAACGTTTGGTTTAGCTGTTAATGAAGTTTCGTTTTTTTTAGTGCTGAAAATTCATTGTCTGCTGGCGCTGTACACTTTTTCTAAGTGTTGCAATATCTCATGAAGGAAATACTGGACAATCAAATTAATGACTTTCCAGGCTTCAGGATGCCTTTCTACACTATATAAAGGTGGAAATTTACATTGGAAACGTTTGGTTTAGCTGTTATAAATGTTTGGTTTTTTAGTGCTGTAAATGCATTTTCAGCTCGCGCTGTACACATTTGCTATGAGAGGCATTATCTCATAAGGGAAATATTGGACAATCAAATTAATGACTGCCCAGGCTTCAGGATGTCTTTTTACACTATATAAAGGTGGAAATTTACATTGGAAACGTTTGGTTTAGCTGTTATAAAAGTTTGTTTTTTTAGTGCTGTAAATGCATTTTCAGCTCGCACTGTACACATTTGCTATGAGAGGCATTATCTCATAAGGGAAATATTGGACAATCAAATTAATGACTGCCCAGGCTTCAGGATGTCTTTTTACACTATATAAAGGTGGAAATTTACATTGGAAACGTTTACTTTAGCTGTTAATGAAGTTTCGTTTATTTAGTGCTGAAAATTCATTGTCTGCTGGCGCTGTACACTTTTTCTAAGTGTTGCAATATCTCATGAAGGAAATACTGGACAATCAAATTAATGACTTTCCAGGCTTCAGGATGCCTTTCTACACTATATAAAGGTGGAAATTTACATTGGAAACGTTTGGTTTAGCTGTTATAAAAGTTTGTTTTTTTAGTGCTGTAAATGCATTTTCAGCTCGCACTGTACACATTTGCTATGTGAGGCATTATCTCATAAGGGAAATACTGGACAATCAAATTAATGACTTCCCAGGCTTCAGGATGCCTTTTTACACTCTATAAATGTGGAAATTTACATTGGAAACGTTTGGTTTAGCTGTTAATGAAGTTTCGTTTTTTTAGTGCTGAAAATTCATTGTCTGCTGGCGCTGTACACTTTTTCTAAGTGTTGCAATATCTCATGAAGGAAATACTGGACAATCAAATTAATGACTTTCCAGGCTTCAGGATGCCTTTCTACACTATATAAAGGTGGAAATTTACATTGGAAACGTTTGGTTTAGCTGTTATAAAAGTTTGGTTTTTTAGTGCTGTAAATGCATTTTCAGCTCGCGCTGTACACATTTGCTATGAGAGGCATTATCTCATAAGGGAAATATTGGACAATCAAATTAATGACTGCCCAGGCTTCAGGATGTCTTTTTACACTATATAAAGGTGGAAATTTACATTGGAAACGTTTGGTTTAGCTGTTATAAAAGTTTGTTTTTTTAGTGCTGTAAATGCATTTTCAGCTCGCACTGTACACATTTGCTATGAGAGGCATTATCTCATAAGGGAAATATTGGACAATCAAATTAATGACTGCCCAGGCTTCAGGATGTCTTTTTACACTATATAAAGGTGGAAATTTACATTGGAAACGTTTGGTTTAGCTGTTATAAAAGTTTGTTTTTTTAGTGCTGTAAATGCATTTTCAGCTCGCACTGTACACATTTGCTATGAGAGGCATTATCTCATAAGGGAAATATTGGACAATCAAATTAATGACTGCCCAGGCTTCAGGATGTCTTTTTACACTATATAAAGGTGGAAATTTACATTTGAAACGTTTGGTTTAGCTGTTATAAAAGTTTGGTTTTTTAGTGCTGAAAATGCATTTTCAGCTCGCGCTGTACACATTTGCTATGAGAGGCATTATCTCATAAGGGAAATATTGGACAATCAAATTAATGACTGCCCAGGCTTCAGGATGTCTTTTTACACTATATAAAGGTGGAAATTTACATTGGAAACGTTTGGTTTAGCTGTTATAAAAGTTTGGTTTTTTAGTGCTGTAAATGCATTTTCAGCTCGCGCTGTACACATTTGCTATGAGAGGCATTATCTCATAAGGGAAATATTGGACAATCAAATTAATGACTGCCCAGGCTTCAGGATGTCTTTTTACACTATATAAAGGTGGAAATTTACATTGGAAACGTTTGGTTTAGGTGTTATATAAGTTTGTTTTTTTAGTGCTGAAAATGCATTTTCAGCTCGCACTGTACACATTTGCTATGTGAGGCATTATCTCATAAGGGAAATACTGGACAATCAAATTAATGACTTCCCAGGCTTCAGGATGCCTTTTTACACTATATAAAGGTGGAAATTTACATTGGAAACGTTTGGTTTAGCTGTTATAAAAGTTTGGTTTTTTTAGTGCTGAAAATTCATTGTCTGCTGGCGCTGTACACTTTTTCTAAGTGTTGCAATATCTCATGAAGGAAATACTGGACAATCAAATTAATGACTTTCCAGGCTCCAGGATGCCTTTCTACACTATATAAAGGTGGAAATTTACATTGGAAACGTTTGGTTTAGCTGTTATAAAAGTTTGGTTTTTTAGTGCTGTAAATGCATTTTCAGCTCGCGCTGTACACATTTGCTATGAGAGGCATTATCTCATAAGGGAAATATTGGACAATCAAATTAATGACTGCCCAGGCTTCAGGATGTCTTTTTACACTATATAAAGGTGGAAATTTACATTGGAAACGTTTGGTTTAGCTGTTATAAAAGTTTGGTTTTTTAGTGCTGAAAATGCATTTTCAGCTCGCACTGTACACATTTGCTATGTGAGGCATTATCTCATAAGGGAAATACTGGACAATCAAATTAATGACTTCCCAGGCTTCAGGATGCATTTTTACACTCTATAAATGTGGAAATTTACATTGGAAACGTTTGGTTTAGCTGTTATAAAAGTTTGTTTTTTTAGTGCTGTAAATGCATTTTCAGCTCGCGCTGTACACATTTGCTATGTGAGGCATTATCTCATAAGGGAAATACTGGACAATCAAATTAATGACTGCCCAGGCTTCAGGATGTCTTTTTACACTATATAAAGGTGGAAATTTACATTGGAAACGTTTGGTTTAGCTGTTATAAAAGTTTGGTTTTTTAGTGCTGTAAATGCATTTTCAGCTCGCGCTGTACACATTTGCTATGAGAGGCATTATCTCATAAGGGAAATATTGGACAATCATATTAATGACTGCCCAGGCTTCAGGATGTCTTTTTACACTATATAAAGGTGGAAATTTACATTGGAAACGTTTAGTTTAGCTGTTAATGAAGTATCGTTTTTTTAGTGCTGAAAATTCATTGTCTACTGGCGCTGTACACTTTTTCTAAGTGTTGCAATATCTCATGAAGGAAATACTGGACAATCAAATTAATGACTTTCCAGGCTTCAGGATGCCTTTCTACACTATATAAAGGTGGAAATTTACATTGGAAACGTTTGGTTTAGCTGTTATAAAAGTTTGGTTTTTTAGTGCTGTAAATGCATTTTCAGCTCGCGCTGTACACATTTGCTATGAGAGGCATTATCTCATAAGGGAAATATTGGACAATCAAATTAATGACTGCCCAGGCTTCAGGATGTCTTTTTACACTATATAAAGGTGGAAATTTACATTGGAAACGTTTGGTTTAGCTGTTATAAAAGTTTGGTTTTTTAGTGCTGAAAATGCATTTTCAGCTCGCACTGTACACATTTGCTATGTGAGGCATTATCTCATAAGGGAAATACTGGACAATCAAATTAATGACTTCCCAGGCTTCAGGATGCATTTTTACACTCTATAAATGTGGAAATTTACATTGGAAACGTTTGGTTTAGCTGTTATAAAAGTTTGTTTTTTTAGTGCTGTAAATGCATTTTCAGCTCGCGCTGTACACATTTGCTATGTGAGGCATTATCTCATAAGGGAAATACTGGACAATCAAATTAATGACTGCCCAGGCTTCAGGATGTCTTTTTACACTATATAAAGGTGGAAATTTACATTGGAAACGTTTGGTTTAGCTGTTATAAAAGTTTGGTTTTTTTAGTGCTGAAAATGCATTTTCAGCTCGCACTGTACACATTTGCTATGTGAGGCATTATCTCATAAGGGAAATACTGGACAATCAAATTAATGACTTCCCAGGCTTCAGGATGCCTTTTTACACTCTATAAATGTGGAAATTTACATTGGAAACGTTTGGTTTAGCTGTTAATGAAGTTTCGTTTTTTTAGTGCTGAAAATTCATTGTCTGCTGGCGCTGTACACTTTTTCTAAGTGTTGCAATATCTCATGAAGGAAATACTGGACAATCAAATTAATGACTTTCCAGGCTTCATGATGCCTTTCTACACTATATAAAGGTGGAAATTTACATTGGAAACGTTTGGTTTAGCTGTTATAAAAGTTTGTTTTTTTAGTGCTGTAAATGCATTTTCAGCTCGCGCTGTACACATTTGCTATGAGAGGCATTATCTCATAAGGGAAATATTGGACAATCAAATTAATGACTGCCCAGGCTTCAGGATGTCTTTTTACACTATATAAAGGTGGAAATTTACATTGGAAACGTTTAGTTTAGCTGTTAATGAAGTTTCGTTTTTTTAGTGCTGGAAATTCATTGTCTGCTGGCGCTGTACACTTTTTCTAAGTGTTGCAATATCTCATGAAGGAAATACTGGACAATCAAATTAATGACTTTCCAGGCTTCAGGATGCCTTTCTACACTATATAAAGGTGGAAATTTACATTGGAAACGTTTGGTTTAGCTGTTATAAAAGTTTGGTTTTTTAGTGCTGTAAATGCATTTTCAGCTCGCGCTGTACACATTTGCTATGAGAGGCATTATCTCATAAGGGAAATATTGGACAATCAAATTAATGACTGCCCAGGCTTCAGGATGTCTTTTTACACTATATAAAGGTGGAAATTTACATTGGAAACGTTTGGTTTAGCTGTTATAAAAGTTTGGTTTTTTAGTGCTGTAAATGCATTTTCAGCTCGCGCTGTACACATTTGCTATGAGAGGCATTATCTCATAAGGGAAATATTGGACAATCAAATTAATGGCTGCCCGGGCTTCAGGATGTCTTTTTACACTATATAAAGGTGGAAATTTACATTGGAAACGTTTAGTTTAGCTGTTAATGAAGTTTCGTTTTTTAGTGCTGAAAATTCATTGTCTGCTGGCGCTGTACACTTTTTCTAAATGTTGCAATATCTCATGAAGGAAATACTGGACAATCAAATTAATGACTTTCCAGGCTTCAGGATGCCTTTCTACACTATATAAAGGTGGAAATTTACATTGGAAACGTTTGGTTTAGCTGTTATAAAAGTTTGGTTTTTTAGTGCTGTAAATGCATTTTCAGCTCGCGCTGTACACATTTGCTATGAGAGGCATTATCTCATAAGGGAAATATTGGACAATCAAATTAATGACTGCCCAGGCTTCAGGATGTCTTTTTACACTATATAAAGGAGGAAATTTACATTGGAAACGTTTGGTTTAGGTGTTATAAAAGTTTGGTTTTTTAGTGCTGAAAATGCATTTTCAGCTCGCGCTGTACACATTTGCAATGAGAGGCATTATCTCATAAGGGAAATATTGGACAATCAAATTAATGACTGCCCAGGCTTCAGGATGTCTTTTTACACTATATAAAGGTGGAAATTTACATTGGAAACGTTTAGTTTAGCTGTTAATGAAGTTTCGGTTTTTTAGTGCTGAAAATTCATTGTCTGCTGGCGCTGTACACTTTTTCTAAGTGTTGCAATATCTCATGAAGGAAATACTGGACAATCAAATTAATCACTTTCCAGGCTTCAGGATGCCTTTCTACACTATATAAAGGTGGAAATTTACATTGGAAACGTTTGGTTTAGCTGTTATAAAAGTTTGGTTTTTTAGTGCTGTAAATGCATTTTCAGCTCGCGCTGTACACATTTGCTATGTGAGGCATTATATCATAAGGGAAATACTGGACAATCAAATTAATGACTTCCCAGGCTTCAGGATGCCTTTTTACACTCTATAAATGTGGAAATTTACATTGGAAACGTTTGGTTTAGCTGTTAATGAAGTTTCGTTTTTTTAGTGCTGAAAAAACATTGTCTGCTGGCGCTGTACACTTTTTCTAAGTGTTGCAATATCTCATGAAGGAAATACTGGACAATCAAATTAATGACTTTCCAGGCTTCAGGATGCCTTTCTACACTATATAAAGGTAGAAATTTACATTGGAAACGTTTGGTTTAGCTGTTATAAAAGTTTGGTTTTTTAGTGCTGTAAATGCATTTTCAGCTCGCGCTGTACACATTTGCTATGAGAGGCATTATCTCATAAGGGAAATATTGGACAATCAAATTAATGACTGCCCAGGCTTCAGGATGTCTTTTTACACTCTATAAAGGTGGAAATTTACATTGGAAACGTTTGGTTTAGCTGTTATAAAAGTTTGGTTTTTTAGTGCTGTAAATGCATTTTCAGCTCGCGCTGTACACATTTGCCATGAGAGGCATTATCTCATAAGGGAAATATTGGACAATCAAATTAATGGCTGCCCAGGCTTCAGGATGTCTTTTTACACTATATAAAGGTGGAAATTTACATTGGAAACGTTTAGTTTAGCTGTTAATGAAGTTTCGGTTTTTTAGTGCTGAAAATTCATTGTCTGCTGGCGCTGTACACTTTTTCTAAGTGTTGCAATATCTCATGAAGGAAATACTGGACAATCAAATTAAAGACTTTCCAGGCTTCAGGATGCCTTTTTACACTATATAAAGGTGGAAATTTACATTGGAAACGTTTGGTTTAGCTGTTATAAAAGTTTGGTTTTTTAGTGCTGTAAATGCATTTTCAGCTCGCGCTGTACACATTTGCTATGAGAGGCATTATCTCATAAGGGAAATATTGGACAATCAAATTAATGACTGCCCAGGCTTCAGGATGTCTTTTTACACTATATAAAGGTGGAAATTTACATTGGAAACATTTAGTTTAGCTGTTAATGAAGTTTCGTTTTTTTAGTGCTGAAAATTCATTGTCTGCTGGCGCTGTACACTTTTTCTAAGTGTTGCAATATCTCATGAAGGAAATACTGGACAATCAAATTAATGACTTTCCAGGCTTCAGGATGCCTTTCTACACTATATAAAGGTGGAAATTTACATTGGAAACGTTTGGTTTAGCTGTTATAAAAGTTTGGTTTTTTAGTGCTGTAAATGCATTTTCAGCTCGCGCTGTACACATTTGCTATGAGAGGCATTATCTCATAAGGGAAATATTGGACAATCAAATTAATGACTGCCCAGGCTTCAGGATGTCTTTTTACACTATATAAAGGTGGAAATTTACATTGGAAACGTTTGGTTTAGCTGTTATAAAAGTTTGGTTTTTTAGTGCTGTAAATGCATTTTCAGCTCGCGCTGTACACATTTGCTATGAGAGGCATTATCTCATAAGGGAAATATTGGACAATCAAATTAATGGCTGCCCGGGCTTCAGGATGTCTTTTTACACTATATAAAGGTGGAAATTTACATTGGAAACGTTTAGGTTAGCTGTTAATGAAGTTTCGTTTTTTTAGTGCTGAAAATTCATTGTCTGCTGGCGCTGTACACTTTTTCTAAATGTTGCAATATCTCATGAAGGAAATACTGGACAATCAAATTAATGACTTTCCAGGCTTCAGGATGCCTTTCTACACTATATAAAGGTGGAAATTTACATTGGAAACGTTTGGTTTAGCTGTTATAAAAGTTTGGTTTTTTAGTGCTGTAAATGCATTTTCAGCTCGCGCTGTACACATTTGCTATGAGAGGCATTATCTCATAAGGGAAATATTGGACAATCAAATTAATGACTGCCCAGGCTTCAGGATGTCTTTTTACACTATATAAAGGTGGAAATTTACATTGGAAACGTTTGGTTTAGCTGTTATAAAAGTTTGTTTTTTTAGTGCTGTAAATGCATTTTCAGCTCGCACTGTACACATTTGCTATGAGAGGCATTATCTCATAAGGGAAATATTGGACAATCAAATTAATGACTGCCCAGGCTTCAGGATGTCTTTTTACACTATATAAAGGTGGAAATTTACATTGGAAACGTTTACTTTAGCTGTTAATGAAGTTTCGTTTATTTAGTGCTGAAAATTCATTGTCTGCTGGCGCTGTACACTTTTTCTAAGTGTTGCAATATCTCATGAAGGAAATACTGGACAATCAAATTAATGACTTTCCAGGCTTCAGGATGCCTTTCTACACTATATAAAGGTGGAAATTTACATTGGAAACGTTTGGTTTAGCTGTTATAAAAGTTTGTTTTTTTAGTGCTGTAAATGCATTTTCAGCTCGCACTGTACACATTTGCTATGTGAGGCATTATCTCATAAGGGAAATACTGGACAATCAAATTAATGACTTCCCAGGCTTCAGGATGCCTTTTTACACTCTATAAATGTGGAAATTTACATTGGAAACGTTTGGTTTAGCTGTTAATGAAGTTTCGTTTTTTTAGTGCTGAAAATTCATTGTCTGCTGGCGCTGTACACTTTTTCTAAGTGTTGCAATATCTCATGAAGGAAATACTGGACAATCAAATTAATGACTTTCCAGGCTTCAGGATGCCTTTCTACACTATATAAAGGTGGAAATTTATATTGGAAACGTTTGGTTTAGCTGTTATAAAAGTTTGGTTTTTTAGTGCTGTAAATGCATTTTCAGCTCGCGCTGTGCACATTTGCTATGAGAGGCATTATCTCATAAGGGAAATATTGGACAATCAAATTAATGACTGCCCAGGCTTCAGGATGTCTTTTTACACTATATAAAGGTGGAAATTTACATTGGAAACGTTTGGTTTAGCTGTTATAAAAGTTTGTTTTTTTAGTGCTGTAAATGCATTTTCAGCTCGCACTGTACACATTTGCTATGAGAGGCATTATCTCATAAGGGAAATATTGGACAATCAAATTAATGACTGCCCAGGCTTCAGGATGTCTTTTTACACTATATAAAGGTGGAAATTTACATTGGAAACGTTTACTTTAGCTGTTAATGAAGTTTCGTTTATTTAGTGCTGAAAATTCATTGTCTGCTGGCGCTGTACACTTTTTCTAAGTGTTGCAATATCTCATGAAGGAAATACTGGACAATCAAATTAATGACTTTCCAGGCTTCAGGATGCCTTTCTACACTATATAAAGGTGGAAATTTACATTGGAAACGTTTGGTTTAGCTGTTATAAAAGTTTGTTTTTTTAGTGCTGTAAATGCATTTTCAGCTCGCACTGTACACATTTGCTATGTGAGGCATTATCTCATAAGGGAAATACTGGACAATCAAATTAATGACTTCCCAGGCTTCAGGATGCCTTTTTACACTCTATAAATGTGGAAATTTACATTGGAAACGTTTGGTTTAGCTGTTAATGAAGTTTCGTTTTTTTAGTGCTGAAAATTCATTGTCTGCTGGCGCTGTACACTTTTTCTAAGTGTTGCAATATCTCATGAAGGAAATACTGGACAATCAAATTAATGACTTTCCAGGCTTCAGGATGCCTTTCTACACTATATAAAGGTGGAAATTTATATTGGAAACGTTTGGTTTAGCTGTTATAAAAGTTTGGTTTTTTAGTGCTGTAAATGCATTTTCAGCTCGCGCTGTGCACATTTGCTATGAGAGGCATTATCTCATAAGGGAAATATTGGACAATCAAATTAATGACTGCCCAGGCTTCAGGATGTCTTTTTACACTATATAAAGGTGGAAATTTACATTGGAAACGTTTGGTTTAGCTGTTATAAAAGTTTGTTTTTTTAGTGCTGTAAATGCATTTTCAGCTCGCACTGTACACATTTGCTATGAGAGGCATTATCTCATAAGGGAAATATTGGACAATCAAATTAATGACTGCCCAGGCTTCAGGATGTCTTTTTACACTATATAAAGGTGGAAATTTACATTGGAAACGTTTACTTTAGCTGTTAATGAAGTTTCGTTTATTTAGTGCTGAAAATTCATTGTCTGCTGGCGCTGTACACTTTTTCTAAGTGTTGCAATATCTCATGAAGGAAATACTGGACAATCAAATTAATGACTTTCCAGGCTTCAGGATGCCTTTCTACACTATATAAAGGTGGAAATTTACATTGGAAACGTTTGGTTTAGCTGTTATAAAAGTTTGTTTTTTTAGTGCTGTAAATGCATTTTCAGCTCGCACTGTACACATTTGCTATGTGAGGCATTATCTCATAAGGGAAATACTGGACAATCAAATTAATGACTTCCCAGGCTTCAGGATGCCTTTTTACACTCTATAAATGTGGAAATTTACATTGGAAACGTTTGGTTTAGCTGTTAATGAAGTTTCGTTTTTTTAGTGCTGAAAATTCATTGTCTGCTGGCGCTGTACACTTTTTCTAAGTGTTGCAATATCTCATGAAGGAAATACTGGACAATCAAATTAATGACTTTCCAGGCTTCAGGATGCCTTTCTACACTATATAAAGGTGGAAATTTACATTGGAAACGTTTGGTTTAGCTGTTATAAAAGTTTGGTTTTTTAGTGCTGTAAATGCATTTTCAGCTCGCGCTGTACACATTTGCTATGAGAGGCATTATCTCATAAGGGAAATATTGGACAATCAAATTAATGACTGCCCAGGCTTCAGGATGTCTTTTTACACTATATAAAGGTGGAAATTTACATTGGAAACGTTTGGTTTAGCTGTTATAAAAGTTTGTTTTTTTAGTGCTGTAAATGCATTTTCAGCTCGCACTGTACACATTTGCTATGAGAGGCATTATCTCATAAGGGAAATATTGGACAATCAAATTAATGACTGCCCAGGCTTCAGGATGTCTTTTTACACTATATAAGGGTGGAAATTTACATTGGAAACGTTTAGTTTAGCTGTTAATGAAGTTTCGTTTTTTTAGTGCTGAAAATTCATTGTCTGCTGGCGCTGTACACATTTGCTATGTGAGGCATTATCTCATAAGGGAAATACTGGACAATCAAATTAATGACTGCCCAGGCTTCAGGATGTCTTTTTACACTATATAAAGGTGGAAATTTACATTGGAAACGTTTGGTTTAGCTGTTATAAAAGTTTGGTTTTTTAGTGCTGAAAATGCATTTTCAGCTCGCACTGTACACATTTGCTATGTGAGGCATTATCTCATAAGGGAAATACTGGACAATCAAATTAATGACTGCCCAGGCTTCAGGATGCCTTTTTACACTCTATAAATGTGGAAATTTACATTGGAAACGTTTGGTTTAGCTGTTAATGAAGTTTCGTTTTTTTAGTGCTGAAAATTCATTGTCTGCTGGCGCTGTACACTTTTTCTAAGTGTTGCAATATCTCATGAAGGAAATACTGGACAATCAAATTAATGACTTTCCAGGCTTCAGGATGCCTTTCTACACTATATAAAGGTGGAAATTTACAATTGAAACGTTTGGTTTAGCTGTTATAAAAGTTTGGTTTTTTAGTGCTGTAAATGCATTTTCAGCTCGCGCTGTACACATTTGCTATGAGAGGCATTATCTCATAAGGGAAATATTGGACAATCAAATTAATGACTGCCCAGGCTTCAGGATGTCTTTTTACACTATATAAAGGTGGAAATTTACATTGGAAACGTTTGGTTTAGCTGTTATAAAAGTTTGGTTTTTTAGTGCTGAAAATGCATTTTCAGCTCGCACTGTACACATTTGCTATGTGAGGCATTATCTCATAAGGGAAATACTGGACAATCAAATTAATGACTTCCCAGGCTTCAGGATGCCTTTTTACACTCTATAAATGTGGAAATTTACATTGGAAACGTTTGGTTTAGCTGTTAATGAAGTTTCGTTTTTTTAGTGCTGAAAATTCATTGTCTGCTGGCGCTGTACACTTTTTCTAAGTGTTGCAATATCTCATGAAGGAAATACTGGACAATCAAATTAATGACTTTCCAGGCTTCAGGATGCCTTTCTACACTATATAAAGGTGGAAATTTACATTGGAAACGTTTGGTTTAGCTGTTATAAAAGTTTGTTTTTTTAGTGCTGTAAATGCATTTTCAGCTCGCGCTGTACACATTTGCTATGAGAGGCATTATCTCATAAGGGAAATATTGGACAATCAAATTAATGACTGCCCAGGCTTCAGGATGTCTTTTTACACTATATAAAGGTGGAAATTTACATTGGAAACGTTTAGTTTAGCTGTTAATGAAGTTTCGTTTTTTTAGTGCTGGAAATTCATTGTCTGCTGGCGCAGTACACTTTTTCTAAGTGTTGCAATATCTCATGAAGGAAATACTGGACAATCAAATTAATGACTTTCCAGGCTTCAGGATGCCTTTCTACACTATATAAAGGTGGAAATTTACATTGGAAACGTTTGGTTTAGCTGTTATAAAAGTTTGTTTTTTTAGTGCTGTAAATGCATTTTCAGCTCGCACTGTACACATTTGCTATGTGAGGCATTATCTCATAAGGGAAATACTGGACAATCAAATTAATGACTTCCCAGGCTTCAGGATGCCTTTTTACACTCTATAAATGTGGAAATTTACATTGGAAACGTTTGGTTTAGCTGTTAATGAAGTTTCGTTTTTTTAGTGCTGAAAATTCATTGTCTGCTGGCGCTGTACACTTTTTCTAAGTGTTGCAATATCTCATGAAGGAAATACTGGACAATCAAATTAATGACTTTCCAGGCTTCAGGATGCCTTTCTACACTATATAAAGGTGGAAATTTACATTGGAAACGTTTGGTTTAGCTGTTATAAAAGTTTGGTTTTTTAGTGCTGTAAATGCATTTTCAGCTCGCGCTGTACACATTTGCTATGAGAGGCATTATCTCATAAGGGAAATATTGGACAATCAAATTAATGACTGCCCAGGCTTCAGGATGTCTTTTTACACTATATAAAGGTGGAAATTTACATTGGAAACGTTTGGTTTAGCTGTTATAAAAGTTTGTTTTTTTAGTGCTGTAAATGCATTTTCAGCTCGCACTGTACACATTTGCTATGAGAGGCATTATCTCATAAGGGAAATATTGGACAATCAAATTAATGACTGCCCAGGCTTCAGGATGTCTTTTTACACTATATAAGGGTGGAAATTTACATTGGAAACGTTTAGTTTAGCTGTTAATGAAGTTTCGTTTTTTTAGTGCTGAAAATTCATTGTCTGCTGGCGCTGTACACATTTGCTATGTGAGGCATTATCTCATAAGGGAAATACTGGACAATCAAATTAATGACTGCCCAGGCTTCAGGATGTCTTTTTACACTATATAAAGGTGGAAATTTACATTGGAAACGTTTGGTTTAGCTGTTATAAAAGTTTGGTTTTTTAGTGCTGAAAATGCATTTTCAGCTCGCACTGTACACATTTGCTATGTGAGGCATTATCTCATAAGGGAAATACTGGACAATCAAATTAATGACTGCCCAGGCTTCAGGATGCCTTTTTACACTCTATAAATGTGGAAATTTACATTGGAAACGTTTGGTTTAGCTGTTAATGAAGTTTCGTTTTTTTAGTGCTGAAAATTCATTGTCTGCTGGCGCTGTACACTTTTTCTAAGTGTTGCAATATCTCATGAAGGAAATACTGGACAATCAAATTAATGACTTTCCAGGCTTCAGGATGCCTTTCTACACTATATAAAGGTGGAAATTTACAATTGAAACGTTTGGTTTAGCTGTTATAAAAGTTTGGTTTTTTAGTGCTGTAAATGCATTTTCAGCTCGCGCTGTACACATTTGCTATGAGAGGCATTATCTCATAAGGGAAATATTGGACAATCAAATTAATGACTGCCCAGGCTTCAGGATGTCTTTTTACACTATATAAAGGTGGAAATTTACATTGGAAACGTTTGGTTTAGCTGTTATAAAAGTTTGGTTTTTTAGTGCTGAAAATGCATTTTCAGCTCGCACTGTACACATTTGCTATGTGAGGCATTATCTCATAAGGGAAATACTGGACAATCAAATTAATGACTTCCCAGGCTTCAGGATGCCTTTTTACACTCTATAAATGTGGAAATTTACATTGGAAACGTTTGGTTTAGCTGTTAATGAAGTTTCGTTTTTTTAGTGCTGAAAATTCATTGTCTGCTGGCGCTGTACACTTTTTCTAAGTGTTGCAATATCTCATGAAGGAAATACTGGACAATCAAATTAATGACTTTCCAGGCTTCAGGATGCCTTTCTACACTATATAAAGGTGGAAATTTACATTGGAAACGTTTGGTTTAGCTGTTATAAAAGTTTGTTTTTTTAGTGCTGTAAATGCATTTTCAGCTCGCGCTGTACACATTTGCTATGAGAGGCATTATCTCATAAGGGAAATATTGGACAATCAAATTAATGACTGCCCAGGCTTCAGGATGTCTTTTTACACTATATAAAGGTGGAAATTTACATTGGAAACGTTTAGTTTAGCTGTTAATGAAGTTTCGGTTTTTTAGTGCTGAAAATTCATTGTCTGCTGGCGCTGTACACTTTTTCTAAGTGTTGCAATATCTCATGAAGGAAATACTGGACAATCAAATTAATCACTTTCCAGGCTTCAGGATGCCTTTCTACACTATATAAAGGTGGAAATTTACATTGGAAACGTTTGGTTTAGCTGTTATAAAAGTTTGGTTTTTTAGTGCTGTAAATGCATTTTCAGCTCGCGCTGTACACATTTGCTATGTGAGGCATTATATCATAAGGGAAATACTGGACAATCAAATTAATGACTTCCCAGGCTTCAGGATGCCTTTTTACACTCTATAAATGTGGAAATTTACATTGGAAACGTTTGGTTTAGCTGTTAATGAAGTTTCGTTTTTTTAGTGCTGAAAATTCATTGTCTGCTGGCGCTGTACACTTTTTCTAAGTGTTGCAATATCTCATGAAGGAAATACTGGACAATCAAATTAATGACTTTCCAGGCTTCAGGATGCCTTTCTACACTATATAAAGGTGGAAATTTACATTGGAAACGTTTGGTTTAGCTGTTATAAAAGTTTGTTTTTTAGTGCTGTAAATGCATTTTCAGCTCGCGCTGTACACATTTGCTATGAGAGGCATTATCTCATAAGGGAAATATTGGACAATCAAATTAATGACTGCCCAGGCTTCAGGATGTCTTTTTACACTATATAAAGGTGGAAATTTACATTGGAAACGTTTAGTTTAGCTGTTAATGAAGTTTCGTTTTTTTAGTGCTGGAAATTCATTGTCTGCTGGCGCTGTACACTTTTTCTAAGTGTTGCAATATCTCATGAAGGAAATACTGGACAATCAAATTAATGACTGCCCAGGCTTCAGGATGTCTTTTTACACTATATAAAGGTGGAAATTTACATTGGAAACGTTTGGTTTAGCTGTTATAAATGTTTGGTTTTTGAGTGCTGAAAATGCATTTTCAGCTCGCACTGTACACATTTGCTATGTGAGGCATTATCTCATAAGGGAAATACTGGACAATCAAATTAATGACTTCCCAGGCTTCAGGATGCATTTTTACACTCTATAAATGTGGAAATTTACATTGGAAACGTTTGGTTTAGCTGTTATAAAAGTTTGTTTTTTTAGTGCTGTAAATGCATTTTCAGCTCGCGCTGTACACATTTGCTATGTGAGGCATTATCTCATAAGGGAAATACTGGACAATCAAATTAATGACTGCCCAGGCTTCAGGATGTCTTTTTACACTATATAAAGGTGGAAATTTACATTGGAAACGTTTGGTTTAGCTGTTATAAAAGTTTGGTTTTTTAGTGCTGAAAATGCATTTTCAGCTCGCACTGTACACATTTGCTATGTGAGGCATTATCTCATAAGGGAAATACTGGACAATCAAATTAATGACTTCCCAGGCTTCAGGATGCCTTTTTACACTCTATAAATGTGGAAATTTACATTGGAAACGTTTGGTTTAGCTGTTAATGAAGTTTCGTTTTTTTAGTGCTGAAAATTCATTGTCTGCTGGCGCTGTACACTTTTTCTAAGTGTTGCAATATCTCATGAAGGAAATACTGGACAATCAAATTAATGACTTTCCAGGCTTCAGGATGCCTTTCTACACTATATAAAGGTGGAAATTTACATTGGAAACGTTTGGTTTAGCTGTTATAAAAGTTTGGTTTTTTAGTGCTGTAAATGCATTTTCAGCTCGCGCTGTACACATTTGCTATGAGAGGCATTATCTCATAAGGGAAATATTGGACAATCAAATTAATGACTGCCCAGGCTTCAGGATGTCTTTTTACACTATATAAAGGTGGAAATTTACATTGGAAACGTTTAGTTTAGCTGTTAATGAAGTTTCGTTTTTTTAGTGCTGGAAATTCATTGTCTGCTGGCGCTGTACACTTTTTCTAAGTGTTGCAATATCTCATGAAGGAAATACTGGACAATCAAATTAAAGACTTTCCAGGCTTCAGGATGCCTTTTTACACTATATAAAGGTGGAAATTTACATTGGAAACGTTTGGTTTAGCTGTTATAAAAGTTTGGTTTTTTAGTGCTGTAAATGCATTTTCAGCTCGCGCTGTACACATTTGCTATGAGAGGCATTATCTCATAAGGGAAATATTGGACAATCAAATTAATGACTGCCCAGGCTTCAGGATGTCTTTTTACACTATATAAAGGTGGAAATTTACATTGGAAACATTTAGTTTAGCTGTTAATGAAGTTTCGTTTTTTTAGTGCTGAAAATTCATTGTCTGCTGGCGCTGTACACTTTTTCTAAGTGTTGCAATATCTCATGAAGGAAATACTGGACAATCAAATTAATGACTTTCCAGGCTTCAGGATGCCTTTCTACACTATATAAAGGTGGAAATTTACATTGGAAACGTTTGGTTTAGCTGTTATAAAAGTTTGTTTTTTTAGTGCTGTAAATGCATTTTCAGCTCGCGCTGTACACATTTGCTATGAGAGGCATTATCTCATAAGGGAAATATTGGACAATCAAATTAATGACTGCCCAGGCTTCAGGATGTCTTTTTACACTATATAAAGGTGGAAATTTACATTGGAAACGTTTGGTTTAGCTGTTATAAAAGTTTGGTTTTTTAGTGCTGTAAATGCATTTTCAGCTCGCGCTGTACACATTTGCTATGAGAGGCATTATCTCATAAGGGAAATATTGGACAATCAAATTAATGACTGCCCAGGCTTCAGGATGTCTTTTTACACTATATAAAGGTGGAAATTTACATTGGAAACGTTTGGTTTAGCTGTTATAAAAGTTTGGTTTTTTAGTGCTGAAAATGCATTTTCAGCTCGCACTGTACACATTTGCTATGTGAGGCATTATCTCATAAGGGAAATACTGGACAATCAAATTAATGACTTCCCAGGCTTCAGGATGCATTTTTACACTCTATAAATGTGGAAATTTACATTGGAAACGTTTGGTTTAGCTGTTATAAAAGTTTGTTTTTTTAGTGCTGTAAATGCATTTTCAGCTCGCGCTGTACACATTTGCTATGTGAGGCATTATCTCATAAGGGAAATACTGGACAATCAAATTAATGACTGCCCAGGCTTCAGGATGTCTTTTTACACTATATAAAGGTGGAAATTTACATTGGAAACGTTTGGTTTAGCTGTTATAAAAGTTTGGTTTTTTAGTGCTGAAAATGCATTTTCAGCTCGCACTGTACACATTTGCTATGTGAGGCATTATCTCATAAGGGAAATACTGGACAATCAAATTAATGACTTCCCAGGCTTCAGGATGCCTTTTTACACTCTATAAATGTGGAAATTTACATTGGAAACGTTTGGTTTAGCTGTTAATGAAGTTTCGTTTTTTTAGTGCTGAAAATTCATTGTCTGCTGGCGCTGTACACTTTTTCTAAGTGTTGCAATATCTCATGAAGGAAATACTGGACAATCAAATTAATGACTTTCCAGGCTTCAGGATGCCTTTCTACACTATATAAAGGTGGAAATTTACATTGGAAACGTTTGGTTTAGCTGTTATAAAAGTTTGGTTTTTTAGTGCTGTAAATGCATTTTCAGCTCGCGCTGTACACATTTGCTATGAGAGGCATTATCTCATAAGGGAAATATTGGACAATCAAATTAATGACTGCCCAGGCTTCAGGATGTCTTTTTACACTATATAAAGGTGGAAATTTACATTGGAAACGTTTAGTTTAGCTGTTAATGAAGTTTCGTTTTTTTAGTGCTGGAAATTCATTGTCTGCTGGCGCTGTACACTTTTTCTAAGTGTTGCAATATCTCATGAAGGAAATACTGGACAATCAAATTAAAGACTTTCCAGGCTTCAGGATGCCTTTTTACACTATATAAAGGTGGAAATTTACATTGGAAACGTTTGGTTTAGCTGTTATAAAAGTTTGGTTTTTTAGTGCTGTAAATGCATTTTCAGCTCGCGCTGTACACATTTGCTATGAGAGGCATTATCTCATAAGGGAAATATTGGACAATCAAATTAATGACTGCCCAGGCTTCAGGATGTCTTTTTACACTATATAAAGGTGGAAATTTACATTGGAAACATTTAGTTTAGCTGTTAATGAAGTTTCGTTTTTTTAGTGCTGAAAATTCATTGTCTGCTGGCGCTGTACACTTTTTCTAAGTGTTGCAATATCTCATGAAGGAAATACTGGACAATCAAATTAATGACTTTCCAGGCTTCAGGATGCCTTTCTACACTATATAAAGGTGGAAATTTACATTGGAAACGTTTGGTTTAGCTGTTATAAAAGTTTGTTTTTTTAGTGCTGTAAATGCATTTTCAGCTCGCGCTGTACACATTTGCTATGAGAGGCATTATCTCATAAGGGAAATATTGGACAATCAAATTAATGACTGCCCAGGCTTCAGGATGTCTTTTTACACTATATAAAGGTGGAAATTTACATTGGAAACGTTTGGTTTAGCTGTTATAAAAGTTTGGTTTTTTAGTGCTGTAAATGCATTTTCAGCTCGCGCTGTACACATTTGCTATGAGAGGCATTATCTCATAAGGGAAATATTGGACAATCAAATTAATGACTGCCCAGGCTTCAGGATGTCTTTTTACACTATATAAAGGTGGAAATTTACATTGGAAACGTTTGGTTTAGCTGTTATAAAAGTTTGGTTTTTTAGTGCTGAAAATGCATTTTCAGCTCGCACTGTACACATTTGCTATGTGAGGCATTATCTCATAAGGGAAATACTGGACAATCAAATTAATGACTTCCCAGGCTTCAGGATGCATTTTTACACTCTATAAATGTGGAAATTTACATTGGAAACGTTTGGTTTAGCTGTTATAAAAGTTTGTTTTTTTAGTGCTGTAAATGCATTTTCAGCTCGCGCTGTACACATTTGCTATGTGAGGCATTATCTCATAAGGGAAATACTGGACAATCAAATTAATGACTGCCCAGGCTTCAGGATGTCTTTTTACACTATATAAAGGTGGAAATTTACATTGGAAACGTTTGGTTTAGCTGTTATAAAAGTTTGGTTTTTTAGTGCTGAAAATGCATTTTCAGCTCGCACTGTACACATTTGCTATGTGAGGCATTATCTCATAAGGGAAATACTGGACAATCAAATTAATGACTTCCCAGGCTTCAGGATGCCTTTTTACACTCTATAAATGTGGAAATTTACATTGGAAACGTTTGGTTTAGCTGTTAATGAAGTTTCGTTTTTTTAGTGCTGAAAATTCATTGTCTGCTGGCGCTGTACACTTTTTCTAAGTGTTGCAATATCTCATGAAGGAAATACTGGACAATCAAATTAATGACTTTCCAGGCTTCAGGATGCCTTTCTACACTATATAAAGGTGGAAATTTACATTGGAAACGTTTGGTTTAGCTGTTATAAAAGTTTGGTTTTTTAGTGCTGTAAATGCATTTTCAGCTCGCGCTGTACACATTTGCTATGAGAGGCATTATCTCATAAGGGAAATATTGGACAATCAAATTAATGACTGCCCAGGCTTCAGGATGTCTTTTTACACTATATAAAGGTGGAAATTTACATTGGAAACGTTTAGTTTAGCTGTTAATGAAGTTTCGTTTTTTTAGTGCTGGAAATTCATTGTCTGCTGGCGCTGTACACTTTTTCTAAGTGTTGCAATATCTCATGAAGGAAATACTGGACAATCAAATTAAAGACTTTCCAGGCTTCAGGATGCCTTTTTACACTATATAAAGGTGGAAATTTACATTGGAAACGTTTGGTTTAGCTGTTATAAAAGTTTGGTTTTTTAGTGCTGTAAATGCATTTTCAGCTCGCGCTGTACACATTTGCTATGAGAGGCATTATCTCATAAGGGAAATATTGGACAATCAAATTAATGACTGCCCAGGCTTCAGGATGTCTTTTTACACTATATAAAGGTGGAAATTTACATTGGAAACATTTAGTTTAGCTGTTAATGAAGTTTCGTTTTTTTAGTGCTGAAAATTCATTGTCTGCTGGCGCTGTACACTTTTTCTAAGTGTTGCAATATCTCATGAAGGAAATACTGGACAATCAAATTAATGACTTTCCAGGCTTCAGGATGCCTTTCTACACTATATAAAGGTGGAAATTTACATTGGAAACGTTTGGTTTAGCTGTTATAAAAGTTTGTTTTTTTAGTGCTGTAAATGCATTTTCAGCTCGCGCTGTACACATTTGCTATGAGAGGCATTATCTCATAAGGGAAATATTGGACAATCAAATTAATGACTGCCCAGGCTTCAGGATGTCTTTTTACACTATATAAAGGTGGAAATTTACATTGGAAACGTTTGGTTTAGCTGTTATAAAAGTTTGGTTTTTTAGTGCTGTAAATGCATTTTCAGCTCGCGCTGTACACATTTGCTATGAGAGGCATTATCTCATAAGGGAAATATTGGACAATCAAATTAATGGCTGCCCGGGCTTCAGGATGTCTTTTTACACTATATAAAGGTGGAAATTTACATTGGAAACGTTTAGTTTAGCTGTTAATGAAGTTTCGTTTTTTAGTGCTGAAAATTCATTGTCTGCTGGCGCTGTACACTTTTTCTAAATGTTGCAATATCTCATGAAGGAAATACTGGACAATCAAATTAATGACTTTCCAGGCTTCAGGATGCCTTTCTACACTATATAAAGGTGGAAATTTACATTGGAAACGTTTGGTTTAGCTGTTATAAAAGTTTGGTTTTTTAGTGCTGTAAATGCATTTTCAGCTCGCGCTGTACACATTTGCTATGAGAGGCATTATCTCATAAGGGAAATATTGGACAATCAAATTAATGACTGCCCAGGGTTCAGGATGTCTTTTTACACTATATAAAGGAGGAAATTTACATTGGAAACGTTTGGTTTAGGTGTTATAAAAGTTTGGTTTTTTAGTGCTGAAAATGCATTTTCAGCTCGCGCTGTACACATTTGCAATGAGAGGCATTATCTCATAAGGGAAATATTGGACAATCAAATTAATGACTGCCCAGGCTTCAGGATGTCTTTTTACACTATATAAAGGTGGAAATTTACATTGGAAACGTTTGGTTTAGCTGTTATAAAAGTTTGTTTTTTTAGTGCTGTAAATGCATTTTCAGCTCGCACTGTACACATTTGCTATGAGAGGCATTATCTCATAAGGGAAATATTGGACAATCAAATTAATGACTGCCCAGGCTTCAGGATGTCTTTTTACACTATATAAAGGTGGAAATTTACATTGGAAACGTTTACTTTAGCTGTTAATGAAGTTTCGTTTATTTAGTGCTGAAAATTCATTGTCTGCTGGCGCTGTACACTTTTTCTAAGTGTTGCAATATCTCATGAAGGAAATACTGGACAATCAAATTAATGACTTTCCAGGCTTCAGGATGCCTTTCTACACTATATAAAGGTGGAAATTTACATTGGAAACGTTTGGTTTAGCTGTTATAAAAGTTTGTTTTTTTAGTGCTGTAAATGCATTTTCAGCTCGCACTGTACACATTTGCTATGTGAGGCATTATCTCATAAGGGAAATACTGGACAATCAAATTAATGACTTCCCAGGCTTCAGGATGCCTTTTTACACTCTATAAATGTGGAAATTTACATTGGAAACGTTTGGTTTAGCTGTTAATGAAGTTTCGTTTTTTTTAGTGCTGAAAATTCATTGTCTGCTGGCGCTGTACACTTTTTCTAAGTGTTGCAATATCTCATGAAGGAAATACTGGACAATCAAATTAATGACTTTCCAGGCTTCAGGATGCCTTTCTACACTATATAAAGGTGGAAATTTACATTGGAAACGTTTGGTTTAGCTGTTATAAATGTTTGGTTTTTTAGTGCTGTAAATGCATTTTCAGCTCGCGCTGTACACATTTGCTATGAGAGGCATTATCTCATAAGGGAAATATTGGACAATCAAATTAATGACTGCCCAGGCTTCAGGATGTCTTTTTACACTATATAAAGGTGGAAATTTACATTGGAAACGTTTGGTTTAGCTGTTATAAAAGTTTGTTTTTTTAGTGCTGTAAATGCATTTTCAGCTCGCACTGTACACATTTGCTATGAGAGGCATTATCTCATAAGGGAAATATTGGACAATCAAATTAATGACTGCCCAGGCTTCAGGATGTCTTTTTACACTATATAAAGGTGGAAATTTACATTGGAAACGTTTACTTTAGCTGTTAATGAAGTTTCGTTTATTTAGTGCTGAAAATTCATTGTCTGCTGGCCCTGTACACTTTTTCTAAGTGTTGCAATATCTCATGAAGGAAATACTGGACAATCAAATTAATGACTTTCCAGGCTTCAGGATGCCTTTCTACACTATATAAAGGTGGAAATTTACATTGGAAACGTTTGGTTTAGCTGTTATAAAAGTTTGTTTTTTTAGTGCTGTAAATGCATTTTCAGCTCGCACTGTACACATTTGCTATGTGAGGCATTATCTCATAAGGGAAATACTGGACAATCAAATTAATGACTTCCCAGGCTTCAGGATGCCTTTTTACACTCTATAAATGTGGAAATTTACATTGGAAACGTTTGGTTTAGCTGTTAATGAAGTTTCGTTTTTTTAGTGCTGAAAATTCATTGTCTGCTGGCGCTGTACACTTTTTCTAAGTGTTGCAATATCTCATGAAGGAAATACTGGACAATCAAATTAATGACTTTCCAGGCTTCAGGATGCCTTTCTACACTATATAAAGGTGGAAATTTACATTGGAAACGTTTGGTTTAGCTGTTATAAAAGTTTGGTTTTTTAGTGCTGTAAATGCATTTTCAGCTCGCGCTGTACACATTTGCTATGAGAGGCATTATCTCATAAGGGAAATATTGGACAATCAAATTAATGACTGCCCAGGCTTCAGGATGTCTTTTTACACTATATAAAGGTGGAAATTTACATTGGAAACGTTTGGTTTAGCTGTTATAAAAGTTTGTTTTTTTAGTGCTGTAAATGCATTTTCAGCTCGCACTGTACACATTTGCTATGAGAGGCATTATCTCATAAGGGAAATATTGGACAATCAAATTAATGACTGCCCAGGCTTCAGGATGTCTTTTTACACTATATAAAGGTGGAAATTTACATTGGAAACGTTTGGTTTAGCTGTTATAAAAGTTTGTTTTTTTAGTGCTGTAAATGCATTTTCAGCTCGCACTGTACACATTTGCTATGAGAGGCATTATCTCATAAGGGAAATATTGGACAATCAAATTAATGACTGCCCAGGCTTCAGGATGTCTTTTTACACTATATAAAGGTGGAAATTTACATTTGAAACGTTTGGTTTAGCTGTTATAAAAGTTTGGTTTTTTAGTGCTGAAAATGCATTTTCAGCTCGCGCTGTACACATTTGCTATGAGAGGCATTATCTCATAAGGGAAATATTGGACAATCAAATTAATGACTGCCCAGGCTTCAGGATGTCTTTTTACACTATATAAAGGTGGAAATTTACATTGGAAACGTTTGGTTTAGCTGTTATAAAAGTTTGGTTTTTTAGTGCTGTAAATGCATTTTCAGCTCGCGCTGTACACATTTGCTATGAGAGGCATTATCTCATAAGGGAAATATTGGACAATCAAATTAATGACTGCCCAGGCTTCAGGATGTCTTTTTACACTATATAAAGGTGGAAATTTACATTGGAAACGTTTGGTTTAGGTGTTATATAAGTTTGTTTTTTTAGTGCTGAAAATGCATTTTCAGCTCGCACTGTACACATTTGCTATGTGAGGCATTATCTCATAAGGGAAATACTGGACAATCAAATTAATGACTTCCCAGGCTTCAGGATGCCTTTTTACACTATATAAAGGTGGAAATTTACATTGGAAACGTTTGGTTTAGCTGTTATAAAAGTTTGGTTTTTTTAGTGCTGAAAATTCATTGTCTGCTGGCGCTGTACACTTTTTCTAAGTGTTGCAATATCTCATGAAGGAAATACTGGACAATCAAATTAATGACTTTCCAGGCTCCAGGATGCCTTTCTACACTATATAAAGGTGGAAATTTACATTGGAAACGTTTGGTTTAGCTGTTATAAAAGTTTGGTTTTTTAGTGCTGTAAATGCATTTTCAGCTCGCGCTGTACACATTTGCTATGAGAGGCATTATCTCATAAGGGAAATATTGGACAATCAAATTAATGACTGCCCAGGCTTCAGGATGTCTTTTTACACTATATAAAGGTGGAAATTTACATTGGAAACGTTTGGTTTAGCTGTTATAAAAGTTTGGTTTTTTAGTGCTGAAAATGCATTTTCAGCTCGCACTGTACACATTTGCTATGTGAGGCATTATCTCATAAGGGAAATACTGGACAATCAAATTAATGACTTCCCAGGCTTCAGGATGCATTTTTACACTCTATAAATGTGGAAATTTACATTGGAAACGTTTGGTTTAGCTGTTATAAAAGTTTGTTTTTTTAGTGCTGTAAATGCATTTTCAGCTCGCGCTGTACACATTTGCTATGTGAGGCATTATCTCATAAGGGAAATACTGGACAATCAAATTAATGACTGCCCAGGCTTCAGGATGTCTTTTTACACTATATAAAGGTGGAAATTTACATTGGAAACGTTTGGTTTAGCTGTTATAAAAGTTTGGTTTTTTAGTGCTGTAAATGCATTTTCAGCTCGCGCTGTACACATTTGCTATGAGAGGCATTATCTCATAAGGGAAATATTGGACAATCATATTAATGACTGCCCAGGCTTCAGGATGTCTTTTTACACTATATAAAGGTGGAAATTTACATTGGAAACGTTTAGTTTAGCTGTTAATGAAGTATCGTTTTTTTAGTGCTGAAAATTCATTGTCTACTGGCGCTGTACACTTTTTCTAAGTGTTGCAATATCTCATGAAGGAAATACTGGACAATCAAATTAATGACTTTCCAGGCTTCAGGATGCCTTTCTACACTATATAAAGGTGGAAATTTACATTGGAAACGTTTGGTTTAGCTGTTATAAAAGTTTGGTTTTTTAGTGCTGTAAATGCATTTTCAGCTCGCGCTGTACACATTTGCTATGAGAGGCATTATCTCATAAGGGAAATATTGGACAATCAAATTAATGACTGCCCAGGCTTCAGGATGTCTTTTTACACTATATAAAGGTGGAAATTTACATTGGAAACGTTTGGTTTAGCTGTTATAAAAGTTTGGTTTTTTAGTGCTGAAAATGCATTTTCAGCTCGCACTGTACACATTTGCTATGTGAGGCATTATCTCATAAGGGAAATACTGGACAATCAAATTAATGACTTCCCAGGCTTCAGGATGCATTTTTACACTCTATAAATGTGGAAATTTACATTGGAAACGTTTGGTTTAGCTGTTATAAAAGTTTGTTTTTTTAGTGCTGTAAATGCATTTTCAGCTCGCGCTGTACACATTTGCTATGTGAGGCATTATCTCATAAGGGAAATACTGGACAATCAAATTAATGACTGCCCAGGCTTCAGGATGTCTTTTTACACTATATAAAGGTGGAAATTTACATTGGAAACGTTTGGTTTAGCTGTTATAAAAGTTTGGTTTTTTAGTGCTGAAAATGCATTTTCAGCTCGCACTGTACACATTTGCTATGTGAGGCATTATCTCATAAGGGAAATACTGGACAATCAAATTAATGACTTCCCAGGCTTCAGGATGCCTTTTTACACTCTATAAATGTGGAAATTTACATTGGAAACGTTTGGTTTAGCTGTTAATGAAGTTTCGTTTTTTTAGTGCTGAAAATTCATTGTCTGCTGGCGCTGTACACTTTTTCTAAGTGTTGCAATATCTCATGAAGGAAATACTGGACAATCAAATTAATGACTTTCCAGGCTTCATGATGCCTTTCTACACTATATAAAGGTGGAAATTTACATTGGAAACGTTTGGTTTAGCTGTTATAAAAGTTTGTTTTTTTAGTGCTGTAAATGCATTTTCAGCTCGCGCTGTACACATTTGCTATGAGAGGCATTATCTCATAAGGGAAATATTGGACAATCAAATTAATGACTGCCCAGGCTTCAGGATGTCTTTTTACACTATATAAAGGTGGAAATTTACATTGGAAACGTTTAGTTTAGCTGTTAATGAAGTTTCGTTTTTTTAGTGCTGGAAATTCATTGTCTGCTGGCGCTGTACACTTTTTCTAAGTGTTGCAATATCTCATGAAGGAAATACTGGACAATCAAATTAATGACTTTCCAGGCTTCAGGATGCCTTTCTACACTATATAAAGGTGGAAATTTACATTGGAAACGTTTGGTTTAGCTGTTATAAAAGTTTGGTTTTTTAGTGCTGTAAATGCATTTTCAGCTCGCGCTGTACACATTTGCTATGAGAGGCATTATCTCATAAGGGAAATATTGGACAATCAAATTAATGACTGCCCAGGCTTCAGGATGTCTTTTTACACTATATAAAGGTGGAAATTTACATTGGAAACGTTTAGTTTAGCTGTTAATGAAGTTTCGGTTTTTTAGTGCTGAAAATTCATTGTCTGCTGGCGCTGTACACTTTTTCTAAGTGTTGCAATATCTCATGAAGGAAATACTGGACAATCAAATTAATCACTTTCCAGGCTTCAGGATGCCTTTCTACACTATATAAAGGTGGAAATTTACATTGGAAACGTTTGGTTTAGCTGTTATAAAAGTTTGGTTTTTTAGTGCTGTAAATGCATTTTCAGCTCGCGCTGTACACATTTGCTATGTGAGGCATTATATCATAAGGGAAATACTGGACAATCAAATTAATGACTTCCCAGGCTTCAGGATGCCTTTTTACACTCTATAAATGTGGAAATTTACATTGGAAACGTTTGGTTTAGCTGTTAATGAAGTTTCGTTTTTTTAGTGCTGAAAAAACATTGTCTGCTGGCGCTGTACACTTTTTCTAAGTGTTGCAATATCTCATGAAGGAAATACTGGACAATCAAATTAATGACTTTCCAGGCTTCAGGATGCCTTTCTACACTATATAAAGGTAGAAATTTACATTGGAAACGTTTGGTTTAGCTGTTATAAAAGTTTGGTTTTTTAGTGCTGTAAATGCATTTTCAGCTCGCGCTGTACACATTTGCTATGAGAGGCATTATCTCATAAGGGAAATATTGGACAATCAAATTAATGACTGCCCAGGCTTCAGGATGTCTTTTTACACTCTATAAAGGTGGAAATTTACATTGGAAACGTTTGGTTTAGCTGTTATAAAAGTTTGGTTTTTTAGTGCTGTAAATGCATTTTCAGCTCGCGCTGTACACATTTGCTATGAGAGGCATTATCTCATAAGGGAAATATTGGACAATCAAATTAATGGCTGCCCAGGCTTCAGGATGTCTTTTTACACTATATAAAGGTGGAAATTTACATTGGAAACGTTTAGTTTAGCTGTTAATGAAGTTTCGGTTTTTTAGTGCTGAAAATTCATTGTCTGCTGGCGCTGTACACTTTTTCTAAGTGTTGCAATATCTCATGAAGGAAATACTGGACAATCAAATTAAAGACTTTCCAGGCTTCAGGATGCCTTTTTACACTATATAAAGGTGGAAATTTACATTGGAAACGTTTGGTTTAGCTGTTATAAAAGTTTGGTTTTTTAGTGCTGTAAATGCATTTTCAGCTCGCGCTGTACACATTTGCTATGAGAGGCATTATCTCATAAGGGAAATATTGGACAATCAAATTAATGACTGCCCAGGCTTCAGGATGTCTTTTTACACTATATAAAGGTGGAAATTTACATTGGAAACATTTAGTTTAGCTGTTAATGAAGTTTCGTTTTTTTAGTGCTGAAAATTCATTGTCTGCTGGCGCTGTACACTTTTTCTAAGTGTTGCAATATCTCATGAAGGAAATACTGGACAATCAAATTAATTACTTTCCAGGCTTCAGGATGCCTTTCTACACTATATAAAGGTGGAAATTTACATTGGAAACGTTTGGTTTAGCTGTTATAAAAGTTTGGTTTTTTAGTGCTGTAAATGCATTTTCAGCTCGCGCTGTACACATTTGCTATGAGAGGCATTATCTCATAAGGGAAATATTGGACAATCAAATTAATGACTGCCCAGGCTTCAGGATGTCTTTTTACACTATATAAAGGTGGAAATTTACATTGGAAACGTTTGGTTTAGCTGTTATAAAAGTTTGGTTTTTTAGTGCTGTAAATGCATTTTCAGCTCGCGCTGTACACATTTGCTATGAGAGGCATTATCTCATAAGGGAAATATTGGACAATCAAATTAATGGCTGCCCGGGCTTCAGGATGTCTTTTTACACTATATAAAGGTGGAAATTTACATTGGAAACGTTTAGTTTAGCTGTTAATGAAGTTTCGTTTTTTTAGTGCTGAAAATTCATTGTCTGCTGGCGCTGTACACTTTTTCTAAATGTTGCAATATCTCATGAAGGAAATACTGGACAATCAAATTAATGACTTTCCAGGCTTCAGGATGCCTTTCTACACTATATAAAGGTGGAAATTTACATTGGAAACGTTTGGTTTAGCTGTTATAAAAGTTTGGTTTTTTAGTGCTGTAAATGCATTTTCAGCTCGCGCTGTACACATTTGCTATGAGAGGCATTATCTCATAAGGGAAATATTGGACAATCAAATTAATGACTGCCCAGGCTTCAGGATGTCTTTTTACACTATATAAAGGTGGAAATTTACATTGGAAACGTTTACTTTAGCTGTTAATGAAGTTTCGTTTATTTAGTGCTGAAAATTCATTGTCTGCTGGCGCTGTACACTTTTTCTAAGTGTTGCAATATCTCATGAAGGAAATACTGGACAATCAAATTAATGACTTTCCAGGCTTCAGGATGCCTTTCTACACTATATAAAGGTGGAAATTTACATTGGAAACGTTTGGTTTAGCTGTTATAAAAGTTTGTTTTTTTAGTGCTGTAAATGCATTTTCAGCTCGCACTGTACACATTTGCTATGTGAGGCATTATCTCATAAGGGAAATACTGGACAATCAAATTAATGACTTCCCAGGCTTCAGGATGCCTTTTTACACTCTATAAATGTGGAAATTTACATTGGAAACGTTTGGTTTAGCTGTTAATGAAGTTTCGTTTTTTTAGTGCTGAAAATTCATTGTCTGCTGGCGCTGTACACTTTTTCTAAGTGTTGCAATATCTCATGAAGGAAATACTGGACAATCAAATTAATGACTTTCCAGGCTTCAGGATGCCTTTCTACACTATATAAAGGTGGAAATTTATATTGGAAACGTTTGGTTTAGCTGTTATAAAAGTTTGGTTTTTTAGTGCTGTAAATGCATTTTCAGCTCGCGCTGTGCACATTTGCTATGAGAGGCATTATCTCATAAGGGAAATATTGGACAATCAAATTAATGACTGCCCAGGCTTCAGGATGTCTTTTTACACTATATAAAGGTGGAAATTTACATTGGAAACGTTTGGTTTAGCTGTTATAAAAGTTTGTTTTTTTAGTGCTGTAAATGCATTTTCAGCTCGCACTGTACACATTTGCTATGAGAGGCATTATCTCATAAGGGAAATATTGGACAATCAAATTAATGACTGCCCAGGCTTCAGGATGTCTTTTTACACTATATAAAGGTGGAAATTTACATTGGAAACGTTTACTTTAGCTGTTAATGAAGTTTCGTTTATTTAGTGCTGAAAATTCATTGTCTGCTGGCGCTGTACACTTTTTCTAAGTGTTGCAATATCTCATGAAGGAAATACTGGACAATCAAATTAATGACTTTCCAGGCTTCAGGATGCCTTTCTACACTATATAAAGGTGGAAATTTACATTGGAAACGTTTGGTTTAGCTGTTATAAAAGTTTGTTTTTTTAGTGCTGTAAATGCATTTTCAGCTCGCACTGTACACATTTGCTATGTGAGGCATTATCTCATAAGGGAAATACTGGACAATCAAATTAATGACTTCCCAGGCTTCAGGATGCCTTTTTACACTCTATAAATGTGGAAATTTACATTGGAAACGTTTGGTTTAGCTGTTAATGAAGTTTCGTTTTTTTAGTGCTGAAAATTCATTGTCTGCTGGCGCTGTACACTTTTTCTAAGTGTTGCAATATCTCATGAAGGAAATACTGGACAATCAAATTAATGACTTTCCAGGCTTCAGGATGCCTTTCTACACTATATAAAGGTGGAAATTTACATTGGAAACGTTTGGTTTAGCTGTTATAAAAGTTTGGTTTTTTAGTGCTGTAAATGCATTTTCAGCTCGCGCTGTACACATTTGCTATGAGAGGCATTATCTCATAAGGGAAATATTGGACAATCAAATTAATGACTGCCCAGGCTTCAGGATGTCTTTTTACACTATATAAAGGTGGAAATTTACATTGGAAACGTTTGGTTTAGCTGTTATAAAAGTTTGTTTTTTTAGTGCTGTAAATGCATTTTCAGCTCGCACTGTACACATTTGCTATGAGAGGCATTATCTCATAAGGGAAATATTGGACAATCAAATTAATGACTGCCCAGGCTTCAGGATGTCTTTTTACACTATATAAGGGTGGAAATTTACATTGGAAACGTTTAGTTTAGCTGTTAATGAAGTTTCGTTTTTTTAGTGCTGAAAATTCATTGTCTGCTGGCGCTGTACACATTTGCTATGTGAGGCATTATCTCATAAGGGAAATACTGGACAATCAAATTAATGACTGCCCAGGCTTCAGGATGTCTTTTTACACTATATAAAGGTGGAAATTTACATTGGAAACGTTTGGCTTAGCTGTTATAAAAGTTTGGTTTTTTAGTGCTGAAAATGCATTTTCAGCTCGCACTGTACACATTTGCTATGTGAGGCATTATCTCATAAGGGAAATACTGGACAATCAAATTAATGACTGCCCAGGCTTCAGGATGCCTTTTTACACTCTATAAATGTGGAAATTTACATTGGAAACGTTTGGTTTAGCTGTTAATGAAGTTTCGTTTTTTTAGTGCTGAAAATTCATTGTCTGCTGGCGCTGTACACTTTTTCTAAGTGTTGCAATATCTCATGAAGGAAATACTGGACAATCAAATTAATGACTTTCCAGGCTTCAGGATGCCTTTCTACACTATATAAAGGTGGAAATTTACAATTGAAACGTTTGGTTTAGCTGTTATAAAAGTTTGGTTTTTTAGTGCTGTAAATGCATTTTCAGCTCGCGCTGTACACATTTGCTATGAGAGGCATTATCTCATAAGGGAAATATTGGACAATCAAATTAATGACTGCCCAGGCTTCAGGATGTCTTTTTACACTATATAAAGGTGGAAATTTACATTGGAAACGTTTGGTTTAGCTGTTATAAAAGTTTGGTTTTTTAGTGCTGAAAATGCATTTTCAGCTCGCACTGTACACATTTGCTATGTGAGGCATTATCTCATAAGGGAAATACTGGACAATCAAATTAATGACTTCCCAGGCTTCAGGATGCCTTTTTACACTCTATAAATGTGGAAATTTACATTGGAAACGTTTGGTTTAGCTGTTAATGAAGTTTCGTTTTTTTAGTGCTGAAAATTCATTGTCTGCTGGCGCTGTACACTTTTTCTAAGTGTTGCAATATCTCATGAAGGAAATACTGGACAATCAAATTAATGACTTTCCAGGCTTCAGGATGCCTTTCTACACTATATAAAGGTGGAAATTTACATTGGAAACGTTTGGTTTAGCTGTTAATGAAGTTTCGTTTTTTTTAGTGCTGAAAATTCATTGTCTGCTGGCGCTGTACACTTTTTCTAAGTGTTGCAATATCTCATGAAGGAAATACTGGACAATCAAATTAATGACTTTCCAGGCTTCAGGATGCCTTTCTACACTATATAAAGGTGGAAATTTACATTGGAAACGTTTGGTTTAGCTGTTATAAAAGTTTGGTTTTTTAGTGCTGTAAATGCATTTTCAGCTCGCACTGTACACATTTGCTATGTGAGGCATTATCTCATAAGGGAAATACTGGACAATCAAATTAATGACTTCCCAGGCTTCAGGATGCCTTTTTACACTCTATAAATGTGGACATTTACATTGGAAACGTTTAGTTCAGCTGTTAATGAAGTTTCGTTTTTTTAGTGCTGAAAATTCATTGTCTGCTGGCGCTGTACACTTTTTCTAAGTGTTGCAATATCTCATGAAGGAAATACTGGACAATCAAATTAATGACTTTCCAGGCTTCAGGATGCCTTTCTACACTATATAAAGGTGGAAATTTACATTGGAAACGTTTGGTTTAGCTGTTATAAAAGTTTGGGTTTTTAGTGCTGTAAATGCATTTTCAGCTCGCGCTGTACACATTTGCTATGAGAGGCATTATCTCATAAGGGAAATATTGGACAATCAAATTAATGACTGCCCAGGCTTCAGGATGTCTTTTTACACTATATAAAGGTTGAAATTTACATTGGAAACGTTTGGTTTAGCTGTTATAAAAGTTTGGTTTTTTAGTGCTGTAAATGCATTTTCAGCTCGCGCTGTACACATTTGCTATGAGAGGCATTATCTCATAAGGGAAATATTGGACAATCAAATTAATGACTGCCCAGGCTTCAGGATGTCTTTTTACACTATATAAAGGTGGAAATTTACATTGGAAACGTTTAGTTTAGCTGTTAATGAAGTTTCGTTTTTTTAGTGCTGGAAATTCATTGTCTGCTGGCGCTGTACACTTTTTCTAAGTGTTGCAATATCTCATGAAGGAAATACTGGACAATCAAATTAATGACTTTCCAGGCTTCAGGATGCCTTTCTACACTATATAAAGGTGGAAATTTACATTGGAAACGTTTGGTTTAGCTGTTATAAAAGTTTGGTTTTTTAGTGCTGTAAATGCATTTTCAGCTCGCGCTGTACACATTTGCTATGAGAGGCATTATCTCAAAAGGGAAATATTGGACAATCAAATTAATGACTGCCCAGGCTTCAGGATGTCTTTTTACACTATATAAAGGTGGAAATTTACATTGGAAACGTTTGGTTTAGCTGTTATAAAAGTTTGTTTTTTTAGTGCTGTAAATGCATTTTCAGCTCGCACTGTACACATTTGCTATGAGAGGCATTATCTCATAAGGGAAATATTGGACAATCAAATTAATGACTGCCCAGGCTTCAGGATGTCTTTTTACACTATATAAAGGTGGAAATTTACATTGGAAACGTTTGGTTTAGCTGTTATAAAAGTTTGTTTTTTTAGTGCTGTAAATGCATTTTCAGCTCGCACTGTACACATTTGCTATGAGAGGCATTATCTCATAAGGGAAATATTGGACAATCAAATTAATGACTGCCCAGGCTTCAGGATGTCTTTTTACACTATATAAAGGTGGAAATTTACATTTGAAACGTTTGGTTTAGCTGTTATAAAAGTTTGGTTTTTTAGTGCTGAAAATGCATTTTCAGCTCGCGCTGTACACATTTGCTATGAGAGGCATTATCTCATAAGGGAAATATTGGACAATCAAATTAATGACTGCCCAGGCTTCAGGATGTCTTTTTACACTATATAAAGGTGGAAATTTACATTGGAAACGTTTGGTTTAGCTGTTATAAAAGTTTGGTTTTTTAGTGCTGTAAATGCATTTTCAGCTCGCGCTGTACACATTTGCTATGAGAGGCATTATCTCATAAGGGAAATATTGGACAATCAAATTAATGACTGCCCAGGCTTCAGGATGTCTTTTTACACTATATAAAGGTGGAAATTTACATTGGAAACGTTTGGTTTAGGTGTTATATAAGTTTGTTTTTTTAGTGCTGAAAATGCATTTTCAGCTCGCACTGTACACATTTGCTATGTGAGGCATTATCTCATAAGGGAAATACTGGACAATCAAATTAATGACTTCCCAGGCTTCAGGATGCCTTTTTACACTATATAAAGGTGGAAATTTACATTGGAAACGTTTGGTTTAGCTGTTATAAAAGTTTGGTTTTTTTAGTGCTGAAAATTCATTGTCTGCTGGCGCTGTACACTTTTTCTAAGTGTTGCAATATCTCATGAAGGAAATACTGGACAATCAAATTAATGACTTTCCAGGCTCCAGGATGCCTTTCTACACTATATAAAGGTGGAAATTTACATTGGAAACGTTTGGTTTAGCTGTTATAAAAGTTTGGTTTTTTAGTGCTGTAAATGCATTTTCAGCTCGCGCTGTACACATTTGCTATGAGAGGCATTATCTCATAAGGGAAATATTGGACAATCAAATTAATGACTGCCCAGGCTTCAGGATGTCTTTTTACACTATATAAAGGTGGAAATTTACATTGGAAACGTTTGGTTTAGCTGTTATAAAAGTTTGGTTTTTTAGTGCTGAAAATGCATTTTCAGCTCGCACTGTACACATTTGCTATGTGAGGCATTATCTCATAAGGGAAATACTGGACAATCAAATTAATGACTTCCCAGGCTTCAGGATGCATTTTTACACTCTATAAATGTGGAAATTTACATTGGAAACGTTTGGTTTAGCTGTTATAAAAGTTTGTTTTTTTAGTGCTGTAAATGCATTTTCAGCTCGCGCTGTACACATTTGCTATGTGAGGCATTATCTCATAAGGGAAATACTGGACAATCAAATTAATGACTGCCCAGGCTTCAGGATGTCTTTTTACACTATATAAAGGTGGAAATTTACATTGGAAACGTTTGGTTTAGCTGTTATAAAAGTTTGGTTTTTTAGTGCTGTAAATGCATTTTCAGCTCGCGCTGTACACATTTGCTATGAGAGGCATTATCTCATAAGGGAAATATTGGACAATCATATTAATGACTGCCCAGGCTTCAGGATGTCTTTTTACACTATATAAAGGTGGAAATTTACATTGGAAACGTTTAGTTTAGCTGTTAATGAAGTATCGTTTTTTTAGTGCTGAAAATTCATTGTCTACTGGCGCTGTACACTTTTTCTAAGTGTTGCAATATCTCATGAAGGAAATACTGGACAATCAAATTAATGACTTTCCAGGCTTCAGGATGCCTTTCTACACTATATAAAGGTGGAAATTTACATTGGAAACGTTTGGTTTAGCTGTTATAAAAGTTTGGTTTTTTAGTGCTGTAAATGCATTTTCAGCTCGCGCTGTACACATTTGCTATGAGAGGCATTATCTCATAAGGGAAATATTGGACAATCAAATTAATGACTGCCCAGGCTTCAGGATGTCTTTTTACACTATATAAAGGTGGAAATTTACATTGGAAACGTTTGGTTTAGCTGTTATAAAAGTTTGGTTTTTTAGTGCTGAAAATGCATTTTCAGCTCGCACTGTACACATTTGCTATGTGAGGCATTATCTCATAAGGGAAATACTGGACAATCAAATTAATGACTTCCCAGGCTTCAGGATGCATTTTTACACTCTATAAATGTGGAAATTTACATTGGAAACGTTTGGTTTAGCTGTTATAAAAGTTTGTTTTTTTAGTGCTGTAAATGCATTTTCAGCTCGCGCTGTACACATTTGCTATGTGAGGCATTATCTCATAAGGGAAATACTGGACAATCAAATTAATGACTGCCCAGGCTTCAGGATGTCTTTTTACACTATATAAAGGTGGAAATTTACATTGGAAACGTTTGGTTTAGCTGTTATAAAAGTTTGGTTTTTTAGTGCTGAAAATGCATTTTCAGCTCGCACTGTACACATTTGCTATGTGAGGCATTATCTCATAAGGGAAATACTGGACAATCAAATTAATGACTTCCCAGGCTTCAGGATGCCTTTTTACACTCTATAAATGTGGAAATTTACATTGGAAACGTTTGGTTTAGCTGTTAATGAAGTTTCGTTTTTTTAGTGCTGAAAATTCATTGTCTGCTGGCGCTGTACACTTTTTCTAAGTGTTGCAATATCTCATGAAGGAAATACTGGACAATCAAATTAATGACTTTCCAGGCTTCATGATGCCTTTCTACACTATATAAAGGTGGAAATTTACATTGGAAACGTTTGGTTTAGCTGTTATAAAAGTTTGTTTTTTTAGTGCTGTAAATGCATTTTCAGCTCGCGCTGTACACATTTGCTATGAGAGGCATTATCTCATAAGGGAAATATTGGACAATCAAATTAATGACTGCCCAGGCTTCAGGATGTCTTTTTACACTATATAAAGGTGGAAATTTACATTGGAAACGTTTAGTTTAGCTGTTAATGAAGTTTCGTTTTTTTAGTGCTGGAAATTCATTGTCTGCTGGCGCTGTACACTTTTTCTAAGTGTTGCAATATCTCATGAAGGAAATACTGGACAATCAAATTAATGACTTTCCAGGCTTCAGGATGCCTTTCTACACTATATAAAGGTGGAAATTTACATTGGAAACGTTTGGTTTAGCTGTTATAAAAGTTTGGTTTTTTAGTGCTGTAAATGCATTTTCAGCTCGCGCTGTACACATTTGCTATGAGAGGCATTATCTCATAAGGGAAATATTGGACAATCAAATTAATGACTGCCCAGGCTTCAGGATGTCTTTTTACACTATATAAAGGTGGAAATTTACATTGGAAACGTTTAGTTTAGCTGTTAATGAAGTTTCGGTTTTTTAGTGCTGAAAATTCATTGTCTGCTGGCGCTGTACACTTTTTCTAAGTGTTGCAATATCTCATGAAGGAAATACTGGACAATCAAATTAATCACTTTCCAGGCTTCAGGATGCCTTTCTACACTATATAAAGGTGGAAATTTACATTGGAAACGTTTGGTTTAGCTGTTATAAAAGTTTGGTTTTTTAGTGCTGTAAATGCATTTTCAGCTCGCGCTGTACACATTTGCTATGTGAGGCATTATATCATAAGGGAAATACTGGACAATCAAATTAATGACTTCCCAGGCTTCAGGATGCCTTTTTACACTCTATAAATGTGGAAATTTACATTGGAAACGTTTGGTTTAGCTGTTAATGAAGTTTCGTTTTTTTAGTGCTGAAAAAACATTGTCTGCTGGCGCTGTACACTTTTTCTAAGTGTTGCAATATCTCATGAAGGAAATACTGGACAATCAAATTAATAACTTTCCAGGCTTCAGGATGCCTTTCTACACTATATAAAGGTAGAAATTTACATTGGAAACGTTTGGTTTAGCTGTTATAAAAGTTTGGTTTTTTAGTGCTGTAAATGCATTTTCAGCTCGCGCTGTACACATTTGCTATGAGAGGCATTATCTCATAAGGGAAATATTGGACAATCAAATTAATGACTGCCCAGGCTTCAGGATGTCTTTTTACACTCTATAAAGGTGGAAATTTACATTGGAAACGTTTGGTTTAGCTGTTATAAAAGTTTGGTTTTTTAGTGCTGTAAATGCATTTTCAGCTCGCGCTGTACACATTTGCTATGAGAGGCATTATCTCATAAGGGAAATATTGGACAATCAAATTAATGGCTGCCCAGGCTTCAGGATGTCTTTTTACACTATATAAAGGTGGAAATTTACATTGGAAACGTTTAGTTTAGCTGTTAATGAAGTTTCGGTTTTTTAGTGCTGAAAATTCATTGTCTGCTGGCGCTGTACACTTTTTCTAAGTGTTGCAATATCTCATGAAGGAAATACTGGACAATCAAATTAAAGACTTTCCAGGCTTCAGGATGCCTTTTTACACTATATAAAGGTGGAAATTTACATTGGAAACGTTTGGTTTAGCTGTTATAAAAGTTTGGTTTTTTAGTGCTGTAAATGCATTTTCAGCTCGCGCTGTACACATTTGCTATGAGAGGCATTATCTCATAAGGGAAATATTGGACAATCAAATTAATGACTGCCCAGGCTTCAGGATGTCTTTTTACACTATATAAAGGTGGAAATTTACATTGGAAACATTTAGTTTAGCTGTTAATGAAGTTTCGTTTTTTTAGTGCTGAAAATTCATTGTCTGCTGGCGCTGTACACTTTTTCTAAGTGTTGCAATATCTCATGAAGGAAATACTGGACAATCAAATTAATTACTTTCCAGGCTTCAGGATGCCTTTCTACACTATATAAAGGTGGAAATTTACATTGGAAACGTTTGGTTTAGCTGTTATAAAAGTTTGGTTTTTTAGTGCTGTAAATGCATTTTCAGCTCGCGCTGTACACATTTGCTATGAGAGGCATTATCTCATAAGGGAAATATTGGACAATCAAATTAATGACTGCCCAGGCTTCAGGATGTCTTTTTACACTATATAAAGGTGGAAATTTACATTGGAAACGTTTGGTTTAGCTGTTATAAAAGTTTGGTTTTTTAGTGCTGTAAATGCATTTTCAGCTCGCGCTGTACACATTTGCTATGAGAGGCATTATCTCATAAGGGAAATATTGGACAATCAAATTAATGGCTGCCCGGGCTTCAGGATGTCTTTTTACACTATATAAAGGTGGAAATTTACATTGGAAACGTTTAGTTTAGCTGTTAATGAAGTTTCGTTTTTTTAGTGCTGAAAATTCATTGTCTGCTGGCGCTGTACACTTTTTCTAAATGTTGCAATATCTCATGAAGGAAATACTGGACAATCAAATTAATGACTTTCCAGGCTTCAGGATGCCTTTCTACACTATATAAAGGTGGAAATTTACATTGGAAACGTTTGGTTTAGCTGTTATAAAAGTTTGGTTTTTTAGTGCTGTAAATGCATTTTCAGCTCGCGCTGTACACATTTGCTATGAGAGGCATTATCTCATAAGGGAAATATTGGACAATCAAATTAATGACTGCCCAGGCTTCAGGATGTCTTTTTACACTATATAAAGGTGGAAATTTACATTGGAAACGTTTACTTTAGCTGTTAATGAAGTTTCGTTTATTTAGTGCTGAAAATTCATTGTCTGCTGGCGCTGTACACTTTTTCTAAGTGTTGCAATATCTCATGAAGGAAATACTGGACAATCAAATTAATGACTTTCCAGGCTTCAGGATGCCTTTCTACACTATATAAAGGTGGAAATTTACATTGGAAACGTTTGGTTTAGCTGTTATAAAAGTTTGTTTTTTTAGTGCTGTAAATGCATTTTCAGCTCGCACTGTACACATTTGCTATGTGAGGCATTATCTCATAAGGGAAATACTGGACAATCAAATTAATGACTTCCCAGGCTTCAGGATGCCTTTTTACACTCTATAAATGTGGAAATTTACATTGGAAACGTTTGGTTTAGCTGTTAATGAAGTTTCGTTTTTTTAGTGCTGAAAATTCATTGTCTGCTGGCGCTGTACACTTTTTCTAAGTGTTGCAATATCTCATGAAGGAAATACTGGACAATCAAATTAATGACTTTCCAGGCTTCAGGATGCCTTTCTACACTATATAAAGGTGGAAATTTATATTGGAAACGTTTGGTTTAGCTGTTATAAAAGTTTGGTTTTTTAGTGCTGTAAATGCATTTTCAGCTCGCGCTGTGCACATTTGCTATGAGAGGCATTATCTCATAAGGGAAATATTGGACAATCAAATTAATGACTGCCCAGGCTTCAGGATGTCTTTTTACACTATATAAAGGTGGAAATTTACATTGGAAACGTTTGGTTTAGCTGTTATAAAAGTTTGTTTTTTTAGTGCTGTAAATGCATTTTCAGCTCGCACTGTACACATTTGCTATGAGAGGCATTATCTCATAAGGGAAATATTGGACAATCAAATTAATGACTGCCCAGGCTTCAGGATGTCTTTTTACACTATATAAAGGTGGAAATTTACATTGGAAACGTTTACTTTAGCTGTTAATGAAGTTTCGTTTATTTAGTGCTGAAAATTCATTGTCTGCTGGCGCTGTACACTTTTTCTAAGTGTTGCAATATCTCATGAAGGAAATACTGGACAATCAAATTAATGACTTTCCAGGCTTCAGGATGCCTTTCTACACTATATAAAGGTGGAAATTTACATTGGAAACGTTTGGTTTAGCTGTTATAAAAGTTTGTTTTTTTAGTGCTGTAAATGCATTTTCAGCTCGCACTGTACACATTTGCTATGTGAGGCATTATCTCATAAGGGAAATACTGGACAATCAAATTAATGACTTCCCAGGCTTCAGGATGCCTTTTTACACTCTATAAATGTGGAAATTTACATTGGAAACGTTTGGTTTAGCTGTTAATGAAGTTTCGTTTTTTTAGTGCTGAAAATTCATTGTCTGCTGGCGCTGTACACTTTTTCTAAGTGTTGCAATATCTCATGAAGGAAATACTGGACAATCAAATTAATGACTTTCCAGGCTTCAGGATGCCTTTCTACACTATATAAAGGTGGAAATTTACATTGGAAACGTTTGGTTTAGCTGTTATAAAAGTTTGGTTTTTTAGTGCTGTAAATGCATTTTCAGCTCGCGCTGTACACATTTGCTATGAGAGGCATTATCTCATAAGGGAAATATTGGACAATCAAATTAATGACTGCCCAGGCTTCAGGATGTCTTTTTACACTATATAAAGGTGGAAATTTACATTGGAAACGTTTGGTTTAGCTGTTATAAAAGTTTGTTTTTTTAGTGCTGTAAATGCATTTTCAGCTCGCACTGTACACATTTGCTATGAGAGGCATTATCTCATAAGGGAAATATTGGACAATCAAATTAATGACTGCCCAGGCTTCAGGATGTCTTTTTACACTATATAAGGGTGGAAATTTACATTGGAAACGTTTAGTTTAGCTGTTAATGAAGTTTCGTTTTTTTAGTGCTGAAAATTCATTGTCTGCTGGCGCTGTACACATTTGCTATGTGAGGCATTATCTCATAAGGGAAATACTGGACAATCAAATTAATGACTGCCCAGGCTTCAGGATGTCTTTTTACACTATATAAAGGTGGAAATTTACATTGGAAACGTTTGGCTTAGCTGTTATAAAAGTTTGGTTTTTTAGTGCTGAAAATGCATTTTCAGCTCGCACTGTACACATTTGCTATGTGAGGCATTATCTCATAAGGGAAATACTGGACAATCAAATTAATGACTGCCCAGGCTTCAGGATGCCTTTTTACACTCTATAAATGTGGAAATTTACATTGGAAACGTTTGGTTTAGCTGTTAATGAAGTTTCGTTTTTTTAGTGCTGAAAATTCATTGTCTGCTGGCGCTGTACACTTTTTCTAAGTGTTGCAATATCTCATGAAGGAAATACTGGACAATCAAATTAATGACTTTCCAGGCTTCAGGATGCCTTTCTACACTATATAAAGGTGGAAATTTACAATTGAAACGTTTGGTTTAGCTGTTATAAAAGTTTGGTTTTTTAGTGCTGTAAATGCATTTTCAGCTCGCGCTGTACACATTTGCTATGAGAGGCATTATCTCATAAGGGAAATATTGGACAATCAAATTAATGACTGCCCAGGCTTCAGGATGTCTTTTTACACTATATAAAGGTGGAAATTTACATTGGAAACGTTTGGTTTAGCTGTTATAAAAGTTTGGTTTTTTAGTGCTGAAAATGCATTTTCAGCTCGCACTGTACACATTTGCTATGTGAGGCATTATCTCATAAGGGAAATACTGGACAATCAAATTAATGACTTCCCAGGCTTCAGGATGCCTTTTTACACTCTATAAATGTGGAAATTTACATTGGAAACGTTTGGTTTAGCTGTTAATGAAGTTTCGTTTTTTTAGTGCTGAAAATTCATTGTCTGCTGGCGCTGTACACTTTTTCTAAGTGTTGCAATATCTCATGAAGGAAATACTGGACAATCAAATTAATGACTTTCCAGGCTTCAGGATGCCTTTCTACACTATATAAAGGTGGAAATTTACATTGGAAACGTTTGGTTTAGCTGTTAATGAAGTTTCGTTTTTTTTAGTGCTGAAAATTCATTGTCTGCTGGCGCTGTACACTTTTTCTAAGTGTTGCAATATCTCATGAAGGAAATACTGGACAATCAAATTAATGACTTTCCAGGCTTCAGGATGCCTTTCTACACTATATAAAGGTGGAAATTTACATTGGAAACGTTTGGTTTAGCTGTTATAAAAGTTTGGTTTTTTAGTGCTGTAAATGCATTTTCAGCTCGCACTGTACACATTTGCTATGTGAGGCATTATCTCATAAGGGAAATACTGGACAATCAAATTAATGACTTCCCAGGCTTCAGGATGCCTTTTTACACTCTATAAATGTGGACATTTACATTGGAAACGTTTAGTTCAGCTGTTAATGAAGTTTCGTTTTTTTAGTGCTGAAAATTCATTGTCTGCTGGCGCTGTACACTTTTTCTAAGTGTTGCAATATCTCATGAAGGAAATACTGGACAATCAAATTAATGACTTTCCAGGCTTCAGGATGCCTTTCTACACTATATAAAGGTGGAAATTTACATTGGAAACGTTTGGTTTAGCTGTTATAAAAGTTTGGGTTTTTAGTGCTGTAAATGCATTTTCAGCTCGCGCTGTACACATTTGCTATGAGAGGCATTATCTCATAAGGGAAATATTGGACAATCAAATTAATGACTGCCCAGGCTTCAGGATGTCTTTTTACACTATATAAAGGTTGAAATTTACATTGGAAACGTTTGGTTTAGCTGTTATAAAAGTTTGGTTTTTTAGTGCTGTAAATGCATTTTCAGCTCGCGCTGTACACATTTGCTATGAGAGGCATTATCTCATAAGGGAAATATTGGACAATCAAATTAATGACTGCCCAGGCTTCAGGATGTCTTTTTACACTATATAAAGGTGGAAATTTACATTGGAAACGTTTAGTTTAGCTGTTAATGAAGTTTCGTTTTTTTAGTGCTGGAAATTCATTGTCTGCTGGCGCTGTACACTTTTTCTAAGTGTTGCAATATCTCATGAAGGAAATACTGGACAATCAAATTAAAGACTTTCCAGGCTTCAGGATGCCTTTTTACACTATATAAAGGTGGAAATTTACATTGGAAACGTTTGGTTTAGCTGTTATAAAAGTTTGGTTTTTTAGTGCTGTAAATGCATTTTCAGCTCGCGCTGTACACATTTGCTATGAGAGGCATTATCTCATAAGGGAAATATTGGACAATCAAATTAATGACTGCCCAGGCTTCAGGATGTCTTTTTACACTATATAAAGGTGGAAATTTACATTGGAAACATTTAGTTTAGCTGTTAATGAAGTTTCGTTTTTTTAGTGCTGAAAATTCATTGTCTGCTGGCGCTGTACACTTTTTCTAAGTGTTGCAATATCTCATGAAGGAAATACTGGACAATCAAATTAATGACTTTCCAGGCTTCAGGATGCCTTTCTACACTATATAAAGGTGGAAATTTACATTGGAAACGTTTGGTTTAGCTGTTATAAAAGTTTGTTTTTTTAGTGCTGTAAATGCATTTTCAGCTCGCGCTGTACACATTTGCTATGAGAGGCATTATCTCATGAGGGAAATATTGGACAATCAAATTAATGACTGCCCAGGCTTCAGGATGTCTTTTTACACTATATAAAGGTGGAAATTTACATTGGAAACGTTTGGTTTAGCTGTTATAAAAGTTTGGTTTTTTAGTGCTGTAAATGCATTTTCAGCTCGCGCTGTACACATTTGCTATGAGAGGCATTATCTCATAAGGGAAATATTGGACAATCAAATTAATGACTGCCCAGGCTTCAGGATGTCTTTTTACACTATATAAAGGTGGAAATTTACATTGGAAACGTTTGGTTTAGCTGTTATAAAAGTTTGGTTTTTTAGTGCTGAAAATGCATTTTCAGCTCGCACTGTACACATTTGCTATGTGAGGCATTATCTCATAAGGGAAATACTGGACAATCAAATTAATGACTTCCCAGGCTTCAGGATGCCTTTTTACACTCTATAAATGTGGAAATTTACATTGGAAACGTTTGGTTTAGCTGTTAATGAAGTTTCGTTTTTTTAGTGCTGAAAATTCATTGTCTGCTGGCGCTGTACACTTTTTCTAAGTGTTGCAATATCTCATGAAGGAAATACTGGACAATCAAATTAATGACTTTCCAGGCTTCAGGATGCCTTTCTACACTATATAAAGGTGGAAATTTACATTGGAAACGTTTGGTTTAGCTGTTATAAAAGTTTGGTTTTTTAGTGCTGTAAATGCATTTTCAGCTCGCGCTGTACACATTTGCTATGAGAGGCATTATCTCATAAGGGAAATATTGGACAATCAAATTAATGACTGCCCAGGCTTCAGGATGTCTTTTTACACTATATAAAGGTGGAAATTTACATTGGAAACGTTTAGTTTAGCTGTTAATGAAGTTTCGTTTTTTTAGTGCTGGAAATTCATTGTCTGCTGGCGCTGTACACTTTTTCTAAGTGTTGCAATATCTCATGAAGGAAATACTGGACAATCAAATTAAAGACTTTCCAGGCTTCAGGATGCCTTTTTACACTATATAAAGGTGGAAATTTACATTGGAAACGTTTGGTTTAGCTGTTATAAAAGTTTGGTTTTTTAGTGCTGTAAATGCATTTTCAGCTCGCGCTGTACACATTTGCTATGAGAGGCATTATCTCATAAGGGAAATATTGGACAATCAAATTAATGACTGCCCAGGCTTCAGGATGTCTTTTTACACTATATAAAGGTGGAAATTTACATTGGAAACATTTAGTTTAGCTGTTAATGAAGTTTCGTTTTTTTAGTGCTGAAAATTCATTGTCTGCTGGCGCTGTACACTTTTTCTAAGTGTTGCAATATCTCATGAAGGAAATACTGGACAATCAAATTAATGACTTTCCAGGCTTCAGGATGCCTTTCTACACTATATAAAGGTGGAAATTTACATTGGAAACGTTTGGTTTAGCTGTTATAAAAGTTTGTTTTTTTAGTGCTGTAAATGCATTTTCAGCTCGCGCTGTACACATTTGCTATGAGAGGCATTATCTCATAAGGGAAATATTGGACAATCAAATTAATGACTGCCCAGGCTTCAGGATGTCTTTTTACACTATATAAAGGTGGAAATTTACATTGGAAACGTTTGGTTTAGCTGTTATAAAAGTTTGGTTTTTTAGTGCTGTAAATGCATTTTCAGCTCGCGCTGTACACATTTGCTATGAGAGGCATTATCTCATAAGGGAAATATTGGACAATCAAATTAATGGCTGCCCGGGCTTCAGGATGTCTTTTTACACTATATAAAGGTGGAAATTTACATTGGAAACGTTTAGTTTAGCTGTTAATGAAGTTTCGTTTTTTTAGTGCTGAAAATTCATTGTCTGCTGGCGCTGTACACTTTTTCTAAATGTTGCAATATCTCATGAAGGAAATACTGGACAATCAAATTAATGACTTTCCAGGCTTCAGGATGCCTTTCTACACTATATAAAGGTGGAAATTTACATTGGAAACGTTTGGTTTAGCTGTTATAAAAGTTTGGTTTTTTAGTGCTGTAAATGCATTTTCAGCTCGCGCTGTACACATTTGCTATGAGAGGCATTATCTCATAAGGGAAATATTGGACAATCAAATTAATGACTGCCCAGGCTTCAGGATGTCTTTTTACACTATATAAAGGAGGAAATTTACATTGGAAACGTTTGGTTTAGGTGTTATAAAAGTTTGGTTTTTTAGTGCTGAAAATGCATTTTCAGCTCGCGCTGTACACATTTGCAATGAGAGGCATTATCTCATAAGGGAAATACTGGACAATCAAATTAATGACTTCCCAGGCTTCAGGATGCCTTTTTACACTCTATAAATGTGGAAATTTACATTGGAAACGTTTGGTTTAGCTGTTAATGAAGTTTCGTTTTTTTTAGTGCTGAAAATTCATTGTCTGCTGGCGCTGTACACTTTTTCTCAGTGTTGCAATATCTCATGAAGGAAATACTGGACAATCAAATTAATGACTTTCCAGGCTTCAGGATGCCTTTCTACACTATATAAAGGTGGAAATTTACATTGGAAACGTTTGGTTTAGCTGTTATAAAAGTTTGTTTTTTTAGTGCTGTAAATGCATTTTCAGCTCGCGCTGTACACATTTGCTATGAGAGGCATTATCTCATAAGGGAAATATTGGACAATCAAATTAATGACTGCCCAGGCTTCAGGATGTCTTTTTACACTATATGAAGGTGGAAATTTACATTGGAAACGTTTGGTTTAGCTGTTATAAAAGTTTGTTTTTTTAGTGCTGTAAATGCATTTTCAGCTCGCACTGTACACATTTGCTATGAGAGGCATTATCTCATAAGGGAAATATTGGACAATCAAATTAATGACTGCCCAGGCTTCAGGATGTCTTTTTACACTATATAAAGGTGGAAATTTACATTGGAAACGTTTACTTTAGCTGTTAATGAAGTTTCGTTTATTTAGTGCTGAAAATTCATTGTCTGCTGGCGCTGTACACTTTTTCTAAGTGTTGCAATATCTCATGAAGGAAATACTGGACAATCAAATTAATGACTTTCCAGGCTTCAGGATGCCTTTCTACACTATATAAAGGTGGAAATTTACATTGGAAACGTTTGGTTTAGCTGTTATAAAAGTTTGTTTTTTTAGTGCTGTAAATGCATTTTCAGCTCGCACTGTACACATTTGCTATGTGAGGCATTATCTCATAAGGGAAATATTGGACAATCAAATTAATGACTGCCCAGGCTTCAGGATGTCTTTTTACACTATATAAAGGTGGAAATTTACATTGGAAACGTTTGGTTTAGCTGTTATAAAAGTTTGGTTTTTTAGTGCTGTAAATGCATTTTCAGCTCGCGCTGTACACATTTGCTATGAGAGGCATTATCTCATAAGGGAAATATTGGACAATCAAATTAATGGCTGCCCGGGCTTCAGGATGTCTTTTTACACTATATAAAGGTGGAAATTTACATTGGAAACGTTTAGTTTAGCTGTTAATGAAGTTTCGTTTTTTTAGTGCTGAAAATTCATTGTCTGCTGGCGCTGTACACTTTTTCTAAATGTTGCAATATCTCATGAAGGAAATACTGGACAATCAAATTAATGACTTTCCAGGCTTCAGGATGCCTTTCTACACTATATAAAGGTGGAAATTTACATTGGAAACGTTTGGTTTAGCTGTTATAAAAGTTTGTTTTTTTAGTGCTGTAAATGCATTTTCAGCTCGCGCTGTACACATTTGCTATGAGAGGCATTATCTCATAAGGGAAATATTGGACAATCAAATTAATGACTGCCCAGGCTTCAGGATGTCTTTTTACACTATATAAAGGAGGAAATTTACATTGGAAACGTTTGGTTTAGGTGTTATAAAAGTTTGGTTTTTTAGTGCTGAAAATGCATTTTCAGCTCGCGCTGTACACATTTGCAATGAGAGGCATTATCTCATAAGGGAAATACTGGACAATCAAATTAATGACTTCCCAGGCTTCAGGATGCCTTTTTACACTCTATAAATGTGGAAATTTACATTGGAAACGTTTGGTTTAGCTGTTAATGAAGTTTCGTTTTTTTTAGTGCTGAAAATTCATTGTCTGCTGGCGCTGTACACTTTTTCTCAGTGTTGCAATATCTCATGAAGGAAATACTGGACAATCAAATTAATGACTTTCCAGGCTTCAGGATGCCTTTCTACACTATATAAAGGTGGAAATTTACATTGGAAACGTTTGGTTTAGCTGTTATAAAAGTTTGTTTTTTTAGTGCTGTAAATGCATTTTCAGCTCGCGCTGTACACATTTGCTATGAGAGGCATTATCTCATAAGGGAAATATTGGACAATCAAATTAATGACTGCCCAGGCTTCAGGATGTCTTTTTACACTATATAAAGGTGGAAATTTACATTGGAAACGTTTGGTTTAGCTGTTATAAAAGTTTGTTTTTTTAGTGCTGTAAATGCATTTTCAGCTCGCACTGTACACATTTGCTATGAGAGGCATTATCTCATAAGGGAAATATTGGACAATCAAATTAATGACTGCCCAGGCTTCAGGATGTCTTTTTACACTATATAAAGGTGGAAATTTACATTGGAAACGTTTACTTTAGCTGTTAATGAAGTTTCGTTTATTTAGTGCTGAAAATTCATTGTCTGCTGGCGCTGTACACTTTTTCTAAGTGTTGCAATATCTCATGAAGGAAATACTGGACAATCAAATTAATGACTTTCCAGGCTTCAGGATGCCTTTCTACACTATATAAAGGTGGAAATTTACATTGGAAACGTTTGGTTTAGCTGTTATAAAAGTTTGTTTTTTTAGTGCTGTAAATGCATTTTCAGCTCGCACTGTACACATTTGCTATGTGAGGCATTATCTCATAAGGGAAATACTGGACAATCAAATTAATGACTTCCCAGGCTTCAGGATGCCTTTTTACACTCTATAAATGTGGAAATTTACATTGGAAACGTTTGGTTTAGCTGTTAATGAAGTTTCGTTTTTTTTAGTGCTGAAAATTCATTGTCTGCTGGCGCTGTACACTTTTTCTAAGTGTTGCAATATCTCATGAAGGAAATACTGGACAATCAAATTAATGACTTTCCAGGCTTCAGGATGCCTTTCTACACTATATAAAGGTGGAAATTTACATTGGAAACGTTTGGTTTAGCTGTTATAAAAGTTTGGTTTTTTAGTGCTGTAAATGCATTTTCAGCTCGCGCTGTACACATTTGCTATGAGAGGCATTATCTCATAAGGGAAATATTGGACAATCAAATTAATGACTGCCCAGGCTTCAGGATGTCTTTTTACACTATATAAAGGTGGAAATTTACATTGGAAACGTTTGGTTTAGCTGTTATAAAAGTTTGTTTTTTTAGTGCTGTAAATGCATTTTCAGCTCGCACTGTACACATTTGCTATGAGAGGCATTATCTCATAAGGGAAATATTGGACAATCAAATTAATGACTGCCCAGGCTTCAGGATGTCTTTTTACACTATATAAAGGTGGAAATTTACATTGGAAACGTTTACTTTAGCTGTTAATGAAGTTTCGTTTATTTAGTGCTGAAAATTCATTGTCTGCTGGCGCTGTACACTTTTTCTAAGTGTTGCAATATCTCATGAAGGAAATACTGGACAATCAAATTAATGACTTTCCAGGCTTCAGGATGCCTTTCTACACTATATAAAGGTGGAAATTTACATTGGAAACGTTTGGTTTAGCTGTTATAAAAGTTTGTTTTTTTAGTGCTGTAAATGCATTTTCAGCTCGCACTGTACACATTTGCTATGTGAGGCATTATCTCATAAGGGAAATACTGGACAATCAAATTAATGACTTCCCAGGCTTCAGGATGCCTTTTTACACTCTATAAATGTGGAAATTTACATTGGAAACGTTTGGTTTAGCTGTTAATGAAGTTTCGTTTTTTTAGTGCTGAAAATTCATTGTCTGCTGGCGCTGTACACTTTTTCTAAGTGTTGCAATATCTCATGAAGGAAATACTGGACAATCAAATTAATGACTTTCCAGGCTTCAGGATGCCTTTCTACACTATATAAAGGTGGAAATTTACATTGGAAACGTTTGGTTTAGCTGTTATAAAAGTTTGGTTTTTTAGTGCTGTAAATGCATTTTCAGCTCGCGCTGTACACATTTGCTATGAGAGGCATTATCTCATAAGGGAAATATTGGACAATCAAATTAATGACTGCCCAGGCTTCAGGATGTCTTTTTACACTATATAAAGGTGGAAATTTACATTGGAAACGTTTGGTTTAGCTGTTATAAAAGTTTGTTTTTTTAGTGCTGTAAATGCATTTTCAGCTCGCACTGTACACATTTGCTATGAGAAGCATTATCTCATAAGGGAAATATTGGACAATCAAATTAATGACTGCCCAGGCTTCAGGATGTCTTTTTACACTATATAAAGGTGGAAATTTACATTGGAAACGTTTGGTTTAGCTGTTATAAAAGTTTGGTTTTTTTAGTGCTGAAAATTCATTGTCTGCTGGCGCTGTACACTTTTTCTAAGTGTTGCAATATCTCATGAAGGAAATACTGGACAATCAAATTAATGACTTTCCAGGCTCCAGGATGCCTTTCTACACTATATAAAGGTGGAAATTTACATTGGAAACGTTTGGTTTAGCTGTTATAAAAGTTTGGTTTTTTAGTGCTGTAAATGCATTTTCAGCTCGCGCTGTACACATTTGCTATGAGAGGCATTATCTCATAAGGGAAATATTGGACAATCATATTAATGACTGCCCAGGCTTCAGGATGTCTTTTTACACTATATAAAGGTGGAAATTTACATTGGAAACGTTTAGTTGAGCTGTTAATGAAGTATCGTTTTTTTAGTGCTGAAAATTCATTGTCTACTGGCGCTGTACACTTTTTCTAAGTGTTGCAATATCTCATGAAGGAAATACTGGACAATCAAATTAATGACTTTCCAGGCTTCAGGATGCCTTTCTACACTAGATAAAGGTGGAAATTTACATTGGAAACGTTTGGTTTAGCTGTTATAAAAGTTTGTTTTTTTAGTGCTGTAAATGCATTTTCAGCTCGCACTGTACACATTTGCTATGAGAGGCATTATCTCATAAGGGAAATATTGGACAATCAAATTAATGACTGCCCAGGCTTCAGGATGTCTTTTTACACTATATAAAGGTGGAAATTTACATTGGAAACGTTTACTTTAGCTGTTAATGAAGTTTCGTTTATTTAGTGCTGAAAATTCATTGTCTGCTGGCGCTGTACACTTTTTCTAAGTGTTGCAATATCTCATGAAGGAAATACTGGACAATCAAATTAATGACTTTCCAGGCTTCAGGATGCCTTTCTACACTATATAAAGGTGGAAATTCACATTGGAAACGTTTGGTTTAGCTGTTATAAAAGTTTGGTTTTTTAGTGCTGTAAATGCATTTTCAGCTCGCGCTGTACACATTTGCTATGAGAGGCATTATCTCATAAGGGAAATATTGGACAATCAAATTAATGACTGCCCAGGCTTCAGGATGTCTTTTTACACTATATAAAGGTGGAAATTTACATTGGAAACGTTTGGTTTAGCTGTTATAAAAGTTTGTTTTTTTAGTGCTGTAAATGCATTTTCAGCTCGCACTGTACACATTTGCTATGAGAGGCATTATCTCATAAGGGAAATATTGGACAATCAAATTAATGACTGCCCAGGCTTCAGGATGTCTTTTTACACTATATAAAGGTGGAAATTTACATTGGAAACGTTTGGTTTAGCTGTTATAAAAGTTTGTTTTTTTAGTGCTGTAAATGCATTTTCAGCTCGCACTGTACACATTTGCTATGAGAGGCATTATCTCATAAGGGAAATATTGGACAATCAAATTAATGACTGCCCAGGCTTCAGGATGTCTTTTTACACTATATAAAGGTGGAAATTTACATTTGAAACGTTTGGTTTAGCTGTTATAAAAGTTTGTTTTTTTAGTGCTGAAAATGCATTTTCAGCTCGCGCTGTACACATTTGCTATGAGAGGCATTATCTCATAAGGGAAATATTGGACAATCAAATTAATGACTGCCCAGGCTTCAGGATGTCTTTTTACACTATATAAAGGTGGAAATTTACATTGGAAACGTTTGGTTTAGCTGTTATAAAAGTTTGGTTTTTTAGTGCTGTAAATGCATTTTCAGCTCGCGCTGTACACATTTGCTATGAGAGGCATTATCTCATAAGGGAAATATTGGACAATCAAATTAATGACTGCCCAGGCTTCAGGATGTCTTTTTACACTATATAAAGGTGGAAATTTACATTGGAAACGTTTGGTTTAGGTGTTATATAAGTTTGTTTTTTTAGTGCTGAAAATGCATTTTCAGCTCGCACTGTACACATTTGCTATGTGAGGCATTATCTCATAAGGGAAATACTGGACAATCAAATTAATGACTTCCCAGGCTTCAGGATGCCTTTTTACACTATATAAAGGTGGAAATTTACATTGGAAACGTTTGGTTTAGCTGTTATAAAAGTTTGGTTTTTTTAGTGCTGAAAATTCATTGTCTGCTGGCGCTGTACACTTTTTCTAAGTGTTGCAATATCTCATGAAAGAAATACTGGACAATCAAATTAATGACTTTCCAGGCTCCAGGATGCCTTTCTACACTATATAAAGGTGGAAATTTACATTGGAAACGTTTGGTTTAGCTGTTATAAAAGTTTGGTTTTTTAGTGCTGTAAATGCATTTTCAGCTCGCGCTGTACACATTTGCTATGAGAGGCATTATCTCATAAGGGAAATATTGGACAATCATATTAATGACTGCCCAGGCTTCAGGATGTCTTTTTACACTATTTAAAGGTGGAAATTTACATTGGAAACGTTTAGTTGAGCTGTTAATGAAGTATCGTTTTTTTAGTGCTGAAAATTCATTGTCTACTGGCGCTGTACACTTTTTCTAAGTGTTGCAATATCTCATGAAGGAAATACTGGACAATCAAATTAATGACTTTCCAGGCTTCAGGATGCCTTTCTACACTATATAAAGGTGGAAATTTACATTGGAAACGTTTGGTTTAGCTGTTATAAAAGTTTGGTTTTTTAGTGCTGTAAATGCATTTTCAGCTCGCGCTGTACACATTTGCTATGAGAGGCATTATCTCATAAGGGAAATATTGGACAATCAAATTAATGACTGCCCAGGCTTCAGGATGTCTTTTTACACTATATAAAGGTGGAAATTTACATTGGAAACGTTTGGTTTAGCTGTTATAAAAGTTTGGTTTTTTAGTGCTGAAAATGTATTTTCAGCTCGCACTGTACACATTTGCTATGTGAGGCATTATCTCATAAGGGAAATACTGGACAATCAAATTAATGACTTCCCAGGCTTCAGGATGCATTTTTACACTCTATAAATGTGGAAATTTACATTGGAAACGTTTGGTTTAGCTGTTATAAAAGTTTGTTTTTTTAGTGCTGTAAATGCATTTTCAGCTCGCGCTGTACACATTTGCTATGTGAGGCATTATCTCATAAGGGAAATACTGGACAATCAAATTAATGACTGCCCAGGCTTCAGGATGTCTTTTTACACTATATAAAGGTGGAAATTTACATTGGAAACGTTTGGTTTAGCTGTTATAAAAGTTTGGTTTTTTAGTGCTGAAAATGCATTTTCAGCTCGCACTGTACACATTTGCTATGTGAGGCATTATCTCATAAGGGAAATACTGGACAATCAAATTAATGACTTCCCAGGCTTCAGGATGCCTTTTTACACTCTATAAATGTGGAAATTTACATTGGAAACGTTTGGTTTAGCTGTTAATGAAGTTTCGTTTTTTTAGTGCTGAAAATTCATTGTCTGCTGGCGCTGTACACTTTTTCTAAGTGTTGCAATATCTCATGAAGGAAATACTGGACAATCAAATTAATGACTTTCCAGGCTTCAGGATGCCTTTCTACACTATATAAAGGTGGAAATTTACAATGGAAACGTTTGGTTTAGCTGTTATAAAAGTTTGGTTTTTTAGTGCTGTAAATGCATTTTCAGCTCGCGCTGTACACATTTGCTATGAGAGGCATTATCTCATAAGGGAAATATTGGACAATCAAATTAATGACTGCCCAGGCTTCAGGATGTCTTTTTACACTATATAAAGGTGGAAATTTACATTGGAAACGTTTAGTTTAGCTGTTAATGAAGTTTCGTTTTTTTAGTGCTGGAAATTCATTGTCTGCTGGCGCTGTACACTTTTTCTAAGTGTTGCAATATCTCATGAAGGAAATACTGGACAATCAAATTAATGACTTTCCAGGCTTCAGGATGCCTTTCTACACTATATAAAGGTGGAAATTTACATTGGAAACGTTTGGTTTAGCTGTTATAAAAGTTTGGTTTTTTAGTGCTGTAAATGCATTTTCAGCTCGCGCTGTACACATTTGCTATGAGAGGCATTATCTCATAAGGGAAATATTGGACAATCAAATTAATGACTGCCCAGGCTTCAGGATGTCTTTTTACACTCTATAAAGGTGGAAATTTACATTGGAAACGTTTGGTTTAGCTGTTATAAAAGTTTGGTTTTTTAGTGCTGTAAATGCATTTTCAGCTCGCGCTGTACACATTTGCTATGAGAGGCATTATCTCATAAGGGAAATATTGGACAATCAAATTAATGACTGCCCAGGCTTCAGGATGTCTTTTTACACTATATAAAGGTGGAAATTTACATTGGAAACATTTAGTTTAGCTGTTAATGAAGTTTCGTTTTTTTAGTGCTGAAAATTCATTGTCTGCTGGCGCTGTACACTTTTTCTAAGTGTTGCAATATCTCATGAAGGAAATACTGGACAATCAAATTAATGACTTTCCAGGCTTCAGGATGCCTTTCTACACTATATAAAGGTGGAAATTTACATTGGAAACGTTTGGTTTAGCTGTTATAAAAGTTTGGTTTTTTAGTGCTGTAAATGCATTTTCAGCTCGCGCTGTACACATTTGCTATGAGAGGCATTATCTCATAAGGGAAATATTGGACAATCAAATTAATGACTGCCCAGGCTTCAGGATGTCTTTTTACACTATATAAAGGTGGAAATTTACATTGGAAACGTTTGGTTTAGCTGTTATAAAAGTTTGGTTTTTTAGTGCTGTAAATGCATTTTCAGCTCGCGCTGTACACATTTGCTATGAGAGGCATTATCTCATAAGGGAAATATTGGACAATCAAATTAATGGCTGCCCGGGCTTCAGGATGTCTTTTTACACTATATAAAGGTGGAAATTTACATTGGAAACGTTTAGTTTAGCTGTTAATGAAGTTTCGTTTTTTTAGTGCTGAAAATTCATTGTCTGCTGGCGCTGTACACTTTTTCTAAATGTTGCAATATCTCATGAAGGAAATACTGGACAATCAAATTAATGACTTTCCAGGCTTCAGGATGCCTTTCTACACTATATAAAGGTGGAAATTTACATTGGAAACGTTTGGTTTAGCTGTTATAAAAGTTTGGTTTTTTAGTGCTGTAAATGCATTTTCAGCTCGCGCTGTACACATTTGCTATGAGAGGCATTATCTCATAAGGGAAATATTGGACAATCAAATTAATGACTGCCCAGGCTTCAGGATGTCTTTTTACACTATATAAAGGAGGAAATTTACATTGGAAACGTTTGGTTTAGGTGTTATAAAAGTTTGGTTTTTTAGTGCTGAAAATGCATTTTCAGCTCGCGCTGTACACATTTGCAATGAGAGGCATTATCTCATAAGGGAAATACTGGACAATCAAATTAATGACTTCCCAGGCTTCAGGATGCCTTTTTACACTCTATAAATGTGGAAATTTACATTGGAAACGTTTGGTTTAGCTGTTAATGAAGTTTCGTTTTTTTTAGTGTTGAAAATTCGTTGTCTGCTGGCGCTGTACACTTTTTCTAAGTGTTGCAATATCTCATGAAGGAAATACTGGACAATCAAATTAAAGACTTTCCAGGCTTCAGGATGCCTTTTTACACTATATAAAGGTGGAAATTTACATTGGAAACGTTTGGTTTAGCTGTTATAAAAGTTTGGTTTTTTAGTGCTGTAAATGCATTTTCAGCTCGCGCTGTACACATTTGCTATGAGAGGCATTATCTCATAAGGGAAATATTGGACAATCAAATTAATGACTGCCCAGGCTTCAGGATGTCTTTTTACACTATATAAAGGTGGAAATTTACATTGGAAACATTTAGTTTAGCTGTTAATGAAGTTTCGTTTTTTTAGTGCTGAAAATTCATTGTCTGCTGGCGCTGTACACTTTTTCTAAGTGTTGCAATATCTCATGAAGGAAATACTGGACAATCAAATTAATGACTTTCCAGGCTTCAGGATGCCTTTCTACACTATATAAAGGTGGAAATTTACATTGGAAACGTTTGGTTTAGCTGTTATAAAAGTTTGGTTTTTTAGTGCTGTAAATGCATTTTCAGCTCGCGCTGTACACATTTGCTATGAGAGGCATTATCTCATAAGGGAAATATTGGACAATCAAATTAATGACTGCCCAGGCTTCAGGATGTCTTTTTACACTATATAAAGGTGGAAATTTACATTGGAAACGTTTGGTTTAGCTGTTATAAAAGTTTGGTTTTTTAGTGCTGTAAATGCATTTTCAGCTCGCGCTGTACACATTTGCTATGAGAGGCATTATCTCATAAGGGAAATATTGGACAATCAAATTAATGGCTGCCCGGGCTTCAGGATGTCTTTTTACACTATATAAAGGTGGAAATTTACATTGGAAACGTTTAGTTTAGCTGTTAATGAAGTTTCGTTTTTTTAGTGCTGAAAATTCATTGTCTGCTGGCGCTGTACACTTTTTCTAAATGTTGCAATATCTCATGAAGGAAATACTGGACAATCAAATTAATGACTTTCCAGGCTTCAGGATGCCTTTCTACACTATATAAAGGTGGAAATTTACATTGGAAACGTTTGGTTTAGCTGTTATAAAAGTTTGGTTTTTTAGTGCTGTAAATGCATTTTCAGCTCGCGCTGTACACATTTGCTATGAGAGGCATTATCTCATAAGGGAAATATTGGACAATCAAATTAATGACTGCCCAGGCTTCAGGATGTCTTTTTACACTATATAAAGGAGGAAATTTACATTGGAAACGTTTGGTTTAGGTGTTATAAAAGTTTGGTTTTTTAGTGCTGAAAATGCATTTTCAGCTCGCGCTGTACACATTTGCAATGAGAGGCATTATCTCATAAGGGAAATACTGGACAATCAAATTAATGACTTCCCAGGCTTCAGGATGCCTTTTTACACTCTATAAATGTGGAAATTTACATTGGAAACGTTTGGTTTAGCTGTTAATGAAGTTTCGTTTTTTTTAGTGTTGAAAATTCGTTGTCTGCTGGCGCTGTACACTTTTTCTAAGTGTTGCAATATCTCATGAAGGAAATACTGGACAATCAAATTAATGACTTTCCAGGCTTCAGGATGCCTTTCTACACTATATAAAGGTGGAAATTTACATTGGAAACGTTTGGTTTAGCTGTTATAAAAGTTTGGTTTTTTAGTGCTGTAAATGCATTTTCAGCTCGCGCTGTACACATTTGCTATGAGAGGCATTATCTCATAAGGGAAATATTGGACAATCAAATTAATGACTGCCCAGGCTTCAGGATGTCTTTCTACACTATATAAAGGTGGAAATTTACATTGGAAACGTTTGGTTTAGCTGTTATAAAAGTTTGTTTTTTTAGTGCTGTAAATGCATTTTCAGCTCGCACTGTACACATTTGCTATGAGAGGCATTATCTCATAAGGGAAATATTGGACAATCAAATTAATGACTGCCCAGGCTTCAGGATGTCTTTTTACACTATATAAAGGTGGAAATTTACATTGGAAACGTTTAGTTTAGCTGTTAATGAAGTTTCGTTTTTTTAGTGCTGAAAATTCATTGTCTGCTGGCGCTGTACACTTTTTCTAAGTGTTGCAATATCTCATGAAGGAAATACTGGACAATCAAATTAATGACTTTCCAGGCTTCAGGATGCCTTTCTACACTATATAAAGGTGGAAATTTACATTGGAAACGTTTGGTTTAGCTGTTATAAAAGTTTGTTTTTTTAGTGCTGTAAATGCATTTTCAGCTCGCACTGTACACATTTGCTATGTGAGGCATTATCTCATAAGGGAAATACTGGACAATCAAATTAATGACTTCCCAGGCTTCAGGATGCCTTTTTACACTCTATAAATGTGGAAATTTACATTGGAAACGTTTGGTTTAGCTGTTAATGAAGTTTCGTTTTTTTAGTGCTGAAAATTCATTGTCTGCTGGCGCTGTACACTTTTTCTAAGTGTTGCAATATCTCATGAAGGAAATACTGGACAATCAAATTAATGACTTTCCAGGCTTCAGGATGCCTTTCTACACTATATAAAGGTGGAAATTTATATTGGAAACGTTTGGTTTAGCTGTTATAAAAGTTTGGTTTTTTAGTGCTGTAAATGCATTTTCAGCTCGCGCTGTACACATTTGCTATGAGAGGCATTATCTCATAAGGGAAATATTGGACAATCAAATTAATGACTGCCCAGGCTTCAGGATGTCTTTTTACACTATATAAAGGTGGAAATTTACATTGGAAACGTTTGGTTTAGCTGTTATAAAAGTTTGTTTTTTTAGTGCTGTAAATGCATTTTCAGCTCGCACTGTACACATTTGCTATGAGAGGCATTATCTCATAAGGGAAATATTGGACAATCAAATTAATGACTGCCCAGGCTTCAGGATGTCTTTTTACACTATATAAAGGTGGAAATTTACATTGGAAACGTTTACTTTAGCTGTTAATGAAGTTTCGTTTATTTAGTGCTGAAAATTCATTGTCTGCTGGCGCTGTACACTTTTTCTAAGTGTTGCAATATCTCATGAAGGAAATACTGGACAATCAAATTAATGACTTTCCAGGCTTCAGGATGCCTTTCTACACTATATAAAGGTGGAAATTTACATTGGAAACGTTTGGTTTAGCTGTTATAAAAGTTTGTTTTTTTAGTGCTGTAAATGCATTTTCAGCTCGCGCTGTACACATTTGCTATGAGAGGCATTATCTCATAAGGGAAATATTGGACAATCAAATTAATGACTGCCCAGGCTTCAGGATGTCTTTTTACACTATATAAAGGTAGAAATTTACATCGGAAACGTTTGGTTTAGCTGTTATAAAAGTTTGTTTTTTTAGTGCTGTAAATGCATTTTCAGCTCGCACTGTACACATTTGCTATGAGAGGCATTATCTCATAAGGGAAATATTGGACAATCAAATTAATGACTGCCCAGGCTTCAGGATGTCTTTTTACACTATATAAAGGTGGAAATTTACATTGGAAACGTTTACTTTAGCTGTTAATGAAGTTTCGTTTATTTAGTGCTGAAAATTCATTGTCTGCTGGCGCTGTACACTTTTTCTAAGTGTTGCAATATCTCATGAAGGAAATACTGGACAATCAAATTAATGACTTTCCAGGCTTCAGGATGCCTTTCTACACTATATAAAGGTGGAAATTTACATTGGAATCGTTTGGTTTAGCTGTTATAAAAGTTTGTTTTTTTAGTGCTGTAAATGCATTTTCAACTCGCACTGTACACATTTGCTATGTGAGGCATTATCTCATAAGGGAAATACTGGACAATCAAATTAATGACTTCCCAGGCTTCAGGATGCCTTTTTACACTCTATAAATGTGGAAATTTACATTGGAAACGTTTGGTTTAGCTGTTAATGAAGTTTCGTTTTTTTAGTGCTGAAAATTCATTGTCTGCTGGCGCTGTACACTTTTTCTAAGTGTTGCAATATCTCATGAAGGAAATACTGGACAATCAAATTAATGACTTTCCAGGCTTCAGGATGCCTTTCTACACTATATAAAGGTGGAAATTTATATTGGAAACGTTTGGTTTAGCTGTTATAAAAGTTTGGTTTTTTAGTGCTGTAAATGCATTTTCAGCTCGCGCTGTACACATTTGCTATGAGAGGCATTATCTCATAAGGGAAATATTGGACAATCAAATTAATGACTGCCCAGGCTTCAGGATGTCTTTTTACACTATATAAAGGTGGAAATTTACATTGGAAACGTTTGGTTTAGCTGTTATAAAAGTTTGTTTTTTTAGTGCTGTAAATGCATTTTCAGCTCGCACTGTACACATTTGCTATGAGAGGCATTATCTCATAAGGGAAATATTGGACAATCAAATTAATGACTGCCCAGGCTTCAGGATGTCTTTTTACACTATATAAAGGTGGAAATTTACATTGGAAACGTTTACTTTAGCTGTTAATGAAGTTTCGTTTATTTAGTGCTGAAAATTCATTGTCTGCTGGCGCTGTACACTTTTTCTAAGTGTTGCAATATCTCATGAAGGAAATACTGGACAATCAAATTAATGACTTTCCAGGCTTCAGGATGCCTTTCTACACTATATAAAGGTGGAAATTTACATTGGAAACGTTTGGTTTAGCTGTTATAAAAGTTTGTTTTTTTAGTGCTGTAAATGCATTTTCAGCTCGCGCTGTACACATTTGCTATGAGAGGCATTATCTCATAAGGGAAATATTGGACAATCAAATTAATGACTGCCCAGGCTTCAGGATGTCTTTTTACACTATATAAAGGTGGAAATTTACATTGGAAACGTTTGGTTTAGCTGTTATAAAAGTTTGTTTTTTTAGTGCTGTAAATGCATTTTCAGCTCGCACTGTACACATTTGCTATGAGAGGCATTATCTCATAAGGGAAATATTGGACAATCAAATTAATGACTGCCCAGGCTTCAGGATGTCTTTTTACACTATATAAAGGTGGAAATTTACATTGGAAACGTTTACTTTAGCTGTTAATGAAGTTTCGTTTATTTAGTGCTGAAAATTCATTGTCTGCTGGCGCTGTACACTTTTTCTAAGTGTTGCAATATCTCATGAAGGAAATACTGGACAATCAAATTAATGACTTTCCAGGCTTCAGGATGCCTTTCTACACTATATAAAGGTGGAAATTTACATTGGAAACGTTTGGTTTAGCTGTTATAAAAGTTTGTTTTTTTAGTGCTGTAAATGCATTTTCAGCTCGCACTGTACACATTTGCTATGTGAGGCATTATCTCATAAGGGAAATACTGGACAATCAAATTAATGACTTCCCAGGCTTCAGGATGCCTTTTTACACTCTATAAATGTGGAAATTTACATTGGAAACGTTTGGTTTAGCTGTTAATGAAGTTTCGTTTTTTTTAGTGCTGAAAATTCATTGTCTGCTGGCGCTGTACACTTTTTCTAAGTGTTGCAATATCTCATGAAGGAAATACTGGACAATCAAATTAATGACTGCCCAGGCTTCAGGATGTCTTTTTACACTATATAAAGGTGGAAATTTACATTGGAAACGTTTGGTTTAGCTGTTATAAAAGTTTGTTTTTTTAGTGCTGTAAATGCATTTTCAGCTCGCACTGTACACATTTGCTATGAGAGGCATTATCTCATAAGGGAAATATTGGACAATCAAATTAATGACTGCCCAGGCTTCAGGATGTCTTTTTACACTATATAAAGGTGGAAATTTACATTGGAAACGTTTGGTTTAGCTGTTATAAAAGTTTGTTTTTTTAGTGCTGTAAATGCATTTTCAGCTCGCACTGTACACATTTGCTATGAGAGGCATTATCTCATAAGGGAAATATTGGACAATCAAATTAATGACTGCCCAGGCTTCAGGATGTCTTTTTACACTATATAAAGGTGGAAATTTACATTGGAAACGTTTGGTTTAGCTGTTAATGAAGTTTCGTTTTTTTAGTGCTGAAAATTCATTGTCTGCTGGTGCTGTACACTTTTTCTAAGTGTTGCAATATCTCATGAAGGAAATACTGGACAATCAAATTAATGACTTTCCAGGCTTCAGGATGCCTTTCTACACTATATAAAGGTGGAAATTTACATTGGAAACGTTTGGTTTAGCTGTTATAAAAGTTTGTTTTTTTAGTGCTGTAAATGCATTTTCAGCTCGCACTGTACACATTTGCTATGTGAGGCATTATCTCATAAGGGAAATACTGGACAATCAAATTAATGACTTCCCAGGCTTCAGGATGCCTTTTTACACTCTATAAATGTGGAAATTTACATTGGAAACGTTTGGTTTAGCTGTTAATGAAGTTTCGTTTTTTTAGTGCTGAAAATTCATTGTCTGCTGGCGCTGTACACTTTTTCTAAGTGTTGCAATATCTCATGAAGGAAATACTGGACAATCAAATTAATGACTTTCCAGGCTTCAGGATGCCTTTCTACACTATATAAAGGTGGAAATTTACATTGGAAACGTTTGGTTTAGCTGTTATAAAAGTTTGGTTTTTTAGTGCTGTAAATGCATTTTCAGCTCGCGCTGTACACATTTGCTATGAGAGGCATTATCTCATAAGGGAAATATTGGACAATCAAATTAATGACTGCCCAGGCTTCAGGATGTCTTTTTACATTATATAAAGGTGGAAATTTACATTGGAAACGTTTGGTTTAGCTGTTATAAAAGTTTGTTTTTTTAGTGCTGTAAATGCATTTTCAGCTCGCACTGTACACATTTGCTATGAGAGGCATTATCTCATAAGGGAAATATTGGACAATCAAATTAATGACTGCCCAGGCTTCAGGATGTCTTTTTACACTATATAAAGGTGGAAATTTACATTGGAAACGTTTGGTTTAGCTGTTATAAAAGTTTGTTTTTTTAGTGCTGTAAATGCATTTTCAGCTCGCACTGTACACATTTGCTATGAGAGGCATTATCTCATAAGGGAAATATTGGACAATCAAATTAATGACTGCCCAGGCTTCAGGATGTCTTTTTACACTATATAAAGGTGGAAATTTACATTTGAAACGTTTGGTTTAGCTGTTATAAAAGTTTGGTTTTTTAGTGCTGAAAATGCATTTTCAGCTCGCGCTGTACACATTTGCTATGAGAGGCATTATCTCATAAGGGAAATATTGGACAATCAAATTAATGACTGCCCAGGCTTCAGGATGTCTTTTTACACTATATAAAGGTGGAAATTTACATTGGAAACGTTTGGTTTAGCTGTTATAAAAGTTTGGTTTTTTAGTGCTGTAAATGCATTTTCAGCTCGCGCTGTACACATTTGCTATGAGAGGCATTATCTCATAAGGGAAATATTGGACAATCAAATTAATGACTGCCCAGGCTTCAGGATGTCTTTTTACACTATATAAAGGTGGAAATTTACATTGGAAACGTTTGGTTTAGGTGTTATATAAGTTTGTTTTTTTAGTGCTGAAAATGCATTTTCAGCTCGCACTGTACACATTTGCTATGTGAGGCATTATCTCATAAGGGAAATACTGGACAATCAAATTAATGACTTCCCAGGCTTCAGGATGCCTTTTTACACTATATAAAGGTGGAAATTTACATTGGAAACGTTTGGTTTAGCTGTTATAAAAGTTTGGTTTTTTTAGTGCTGAAAATGCATTTTCAGCTCGCACTGTACACATTTGCTATGAGAGGCATTATCTCATAAGGGAAATATTGGACAATCAAATTAATGACTGCCCAGGCTTCAGGATGTCTTTTTACACTATATAAAGGTGGAAATTTACATTGGAAACGTTTGGTTTAGCTGTTATAAAAGTTTGTTTTTTTAGTGCTGTAAATGCATTTTCAGCTCGCACTGTACACATTTGCTATGAGAGGCATTATCTCATAAGGGAAATATTGGACAATCAAATTAATGACTGCCCAGGCTTCAGGATGTCTTTTTACACTATATAAAGGTGGAAATTTACATTGGAAACGTTTACTTTAGCTGTTAATGAAGTTTCGTTTTTTTAGTGCTGAAAATTCATTGTCTGCTGGCGCTGTACACTTTTTCTAAGTGTTGCAATATCTCATGAAGGAAATACTGGACAATCAAATTAATGACTTTCCAGGCTTCAGGATGCCTTTCTACACTATATAAAGGTGGAAATTTACATTGGAAACGTTTGGTTTAGCTGTTATAAAAGTTTGGTTTTTTAGTGCTGTAAATGCATTTTCAGCTCGCGCTGTACACATTTGCTATGAGAGGCATTATCTCATAAGGGAAATATTGGACAATCAAATTAATGACTGCCCAGGCTTCAGGATGTCTTTTTACATTATATAAAGGTGGAAATTTACATTGGAAACGTTTGGTTTAGCTGTTATAAAAGTTTGTTTTTTTAGTGCTGTAAATGCATTTTCAGCTCGCACTGTACACATTTGCTATGAGAGGCATTATCTCATAAGGGAAATATTGGACAATCAAATTAATGACTGCCCAGGCTTCAGGATGTCTTTTTACACTATATAAAGGTGGAAATTTACATTGGAAACGTTTGGTTTAGCTGTTATAAAAGTTTGTTTTTTTAGTGCTGTAAATGCATTTTCAGCTCGCACTGTACACATTTGCTATGAGAGGCATTATCTCATAAGGGAAATATTGGACAATCAAATTAATGACTGCCCAGGCTTCAGGATGTCTTTTTACACTATATAAAGGTGGAAATTTACATTGGAAACGTTTGGTTTAGGTGTTATATAAGTTTGTTTTTTTAGTGCTGAAAATGCATTTTCAGCTCGCACTGTACACATTTGCTATGTGAGGCATTATCTCATAAGGGAAATACTGGACAATCAAATTAATGACTTCCCAGGCTTCAGGATGCCTTTTTACACTATATAAAGGTGGAAATTTACATTGGAAACGTTTGGTTTAGCTGTTATAAAAGTTTGGTTTTTTTAGTGCTGAAAATTCATTTTCAGCTCGCGCTGTACACATTTGCTATGAGAGGCATTATCTCATAAGGGAAATATTGGACAATCAAATTAATGACTGCCCAGGCTTCAGGATGTCTTTTTACACTATATAAAGGTGGAAATTTACATTGGAAACGTTTGGTTTAGGTGTTATATAAGTTTGTTTTTTTAGTGCTGAAAATGCATTTTCAGCTCGCACTGTACACATTTGCTATGTGAGGCATTATCTCATAAGGGAAATACTGGACAATCAAATTAATGACTTCCCAGGCTTCAGGATGCCTTTTTACACTATATAAAGGTGGAAATTTACATTGGAAACGTTTGGTTTAGCTGTTATAAAAGTTTGGTTTTTTTAGTGCTGAAAATTCATTGTCTGCTGGCGCTGTACACTTTTTCTAAGTGTTGCAATATCTCATGAAGGAAATACTGGACAATCAAATTAATGACTTTCCAGGCTCCAGGATGCCTTTCTACACTATATAAAGGTGGAAATTTACATTGGAAACGTTTGGTTTAGCTGTTATAAAAGTTTGTTTTTTTAGTGCTGTAAATGCATTTTCAGCTCGCACTGTACACATTTGCTATGAGAGGCATTATCTCATAAGGGAAATATTGGACAATCAAATTAATGACTGCCCAGGCTTCAGGATGTCTTTTTACACTATATAAAGGTGGAAATTTACATTGGAAACGTTTGGTTTAGCTGTTATAAAAGTTTGTTTTTTTAGTGCTGTAAATGCATTTTCAGCTCGCACTGTACACATTTGCTATGAGAGGCATTATCTCATAAGGGAAATATTGGACAATCAAATTAATGACTGCCCAGGCTTCAGGATGTCTTTTTACACTATATAAAGGTGGAAATTTACATTGGAAACGTTTACTTTAGCTGTTAATGAAGTTTCGTTTATTTAGTGCTGAAAATTCATTGTCTGCTGGCGCTGTACACTTTTTCTAAGTGTTGCAATATCTCATGAAGGAAATACTGGACAATCAAATTAATGACTTTCCAGGCTTCAGGATGCCTTTCTACACTATATAAAGGTGGAAATTTACATTGGAAACGTTTGGTTTAGCTGTTATAAAAGTTTGTTTTTTTAGTGCTGTAAATGCATTTTCAGCTCGCACTGTACACATTTGCTATGTGAGGCATTATCTCATAAGGGAAATACTGGACAATCAAATTAATGACTTCCCAGGCTTCAGGATGCCTTTTTACACTCTATAAATGTGGAAATTTACATTGGAAACGTTTGGTTTAGCTGTTAATGAAGTTTCGTTTTTTTTAGTGCTGAAAATTCATTGTCTGCTGGCGCTGTACACTTTTTCTAAGTGTTGCAATATCTCATGAAGGAAATACTGGACAATCAAATTAATGACTGCCCAGGCTTCAGGATGTCTTTTTACACTATATAAAGGTGGAAATTTACATTGGAAACGTTTGGTTTAGCTGTTATAAAAGTTTGTTTTTTTAGTGCTGTAAATGCATTTTCAGCTCGCACTGTACACATTTGCTATGAGAGGCATTATCTCATAAGGGAAATATTGGACAATCAAATTAATGACTGCCCAGGCTTCAGGATGTCTTTTTACACTATATAAAGGTGGAAATTTACATTGGAAACGTTTGGTTTAGCTGTTATAAAAGTTTGTTTTTTTAGTGCTGTAAATGCATTTTCAGCTCGCACTGTACACATTTGCTATGAGAGGCATTATCTCATAAGGGAAATATTGGACAATCAAATTAATGACTGCCCAGGCTTCAGGATGTCTTTTTACACTATATAAAGGTGGAAATTTACATTGGAAACGTTTACTTTAGCTGTTAATGAAGTTTCGTTTATTTAGTGCTGAAAATTCATTGTCTGCTGGCGCTGTACACTTTTTCTAAGTGTTGCAATATCTCATGAAGGAAATACTGGACAATCAAATTAATGACTTTCCAGGCTTTAGGATGCCTTTCTACACTATATAAAGGTGGAAATTTACATTGGAAACGTTTGGTTTAGCTGTTATAAAAGTTTGTTTTTTTAGTGCTGTAAATGCATTTTCAGCTCGCACTGTACACATTTGCTATGTGAGGCATTATCTCATAAGGGAAATACTGGACAATCAAATTAATGACTTCCCAGGCTTCAGGATGCCTTTTTACACTCTATAAATGTGGAAATTTACATTGGAAACGTTTGGTTTAGCTGTTAATGAAGTTTCGTTTTTTTAGTGCTGAAAATTCATTGTCTGCTGGCGCTGTACACTTTTTCTAAGTGTTGCAATATCTCATGAAGGAAATACTGGACAATCAAATTAATGACTTTCCAGGCTTCAGGATGCCTTTCTACACTATATAAAGGTGGAAATTTACATTGGAAACGTTTGGTTTAGCTGTTATAAAAGTTTGGTTTTTTAGTGCTGTAAATGCATTTTCAGCTCGCGCTGTACACATTTGCTATGAGAGGCATTATCTCATAAGGGAAATATTGGACAATCAAATTAATGACTGCCCAGGCTTCAGGATGTCTTTTTACACTATATAAAGGTGGAAATTTACATTGGAAACGTTTGGTTTAGCTGTTATAAAAGTTTGTTTTTTTAGTGCTGTAAATGCATTTTCAGCTCGCACTGTACACATTTGCTATGAGAGGCATTATCTCATAAGGGAAATATTGGACAATCAAATTAATGACTGCCCAGGCTTCAGGATGTCTTTTTACACTATATAAAGGTGGAAATTTACATTGGAAACGTTTGGTTTAGCTGTTATAAAAGTTTGTTTTTTTAGTGCTGTAAATGCATTTTCAGCTCGCACTGTACACATTTGCTATGAGAGGCATTATCTCATAAGGGAAATATTGGACAATCAAATTAATGACTGCCCAGGCTTCAGGATGTCTTTTTACACTATATAAAGGTGGAAATTTACATTTGAAACGTTTGGTTTAGGTGTTATATAAGTTTGTTTTTTTAGTGCTGAAAATGCATTTTCAGCTCGCACTGTACACATTTGCTATGTGAGGCATTATCTCATAAGGGAAATACTGGACAATCAAATTAATGACTTCCCAGGCTTCAGGATGCCTTTTTACACTATATAAAGGTGGAAATTTACATTGGAAACGTTTGGTTTAGCTGTTATAAAAGTTTGGTTTTTTTAGTGCTGAAAATTCATTGTCTGCTGGCGCTGTACACTTTTTCTAAGTGTTGCAATATCTCATGAAGGAAATACTGGACAATCAAATTAATGACTTTCCAGGCTCCAGGATGCCTTTCTACACTATATAAAGGTGGAAATTTACATTGGAAACGTTTGGTTTAGCTGTTATAAAAGTTTGGTTTTTTAGTGCTGTAAATGCATTTTCAGCTCGCGCTGTACACATTTGCTATGAGAGGCATTATCTCATAAGGGAAATATTGGACAATCATATTAATGACTGCCCAGGCTTCAGGATGTCTTTTTACACTATTTAAAGGTGGAAATTTACATTGGAAACGTTTAGTTGAGCTGTTAATGAAGTATCGTTTTTTTAGTGCTGAAAATTCATTGTCTACTGGCGCTGTACACTTTTTCTAAGTGTTGCAATATCTCATGAAGGAAATACTGGACAATCAAATTAATGACTTTCCAGGCTTCAGGATGCCTTTCTACACTATATAAAGGTGGAAATTTACATTGGAAACGTTTGGTTTAGCTGTTATAAAAGTTTGGTTTTTTAGTGCTGTAAATGCATTTTCAGCTCGCGCTGTACACATTTGCTATGAGAGGCATTATCTCATAAGGGAAATATTGGACAATCAAATTAATGACTGCCCAGGCTTCAGGATGTCTTTTTACACTATATAAAGGTGGAAATTTACATTGGAAACGTTTGGTTTAGCTGTTATAAAAGTTTGGTTTTTTAGTGCTGAAAATGTATTTTCAGCTCGCACTGTACACATTTGCTATGTGAGGCATTATCTCATAAGGGAAATACTGGACAATCAAATTAATGACTTCCCAGGCTTCAGGATGCATTTTTACACTCTATAAATGTGGAAATTTACATTGGAAACGTTTGGTTTAGCTGTTATAAAAGTTTGTTTTTTTAGTGCTGTAAATGCATTTTCAGCTCGCGCTGTACACATTTGCTATGTGAGGCATTATCTCATAAGGGAAATACTGGACAATCAAATTAATGACTGCCCAGGCTTCAGGATGTCTTTTTACACTATATAAAGGTGGAAATTTACATTGGAAACGTTTGGTTTAGCTGTTATAAAAGTTTGGTTTTTTAGTGCTGAAAATGCATTTTCAGCTCGCACTGTACACATTTGCTATGTGAGGCATTATCTCATAAGGGAAATACTGGACAATCAAATTAATGACTTCCCAGGCTTCAGGATGCCTTTTTACACTCTATAAATGTGGAAATTTACATTGGAAACGTTTGGTTTAGCTGTTAATGAAGTTTCGTTTTTTTAGTGCTGAAAATTCATTGTCTGCTGGCGCTGTACACTTTTTCTAAGTGTTGCAATATCTCATGAAGGAAATACTGGACAATCAAATTAATGACTTTCCAGGCTTCAGGATGCCTTTCTACACTATATAAAGGTGGAAATTTACAATGGAAACGTTTGGTTTAGCTGTTATAAAAGTTTGGTTTTTTAGTGCTGTAAATGCATTTTCAGCTCGCGCTGTACACATTTGCTATGAGAGGCATTATCTCATAAGGGAAATATTGGACAATCAAATTAATGACTGCCCAGGCTTCAGGATGTCTTTTTACACTATATAAAGGTGGAAATTTACATTGGAAACGTTTAGTTTAGCTGTTAATGAAGTTTCGTTTTTTTAGTGCTGGAAATTCATTGTCTGCTGGCGCTGTACACTTTTTCTAAGTGTTGCAATATCTCATGAAGGAAATACTGGACAATCAAATTAATGACTTTCCAGGCTTCAGGATGCCTTTCTACACTATATAAAGGTGGAAATTTACATTGGAAACGTTTGGTTTAGCTGTTATAAAAGTTTGTTTTTTTAGTGCTGTAAATGCATTTTCAGCTCGCACTGTACACATTTGCTATGTGAGGCATTATCTCATAAGGGAAATACTGGACAATCAAATTAATGACTTCCCAGGCTTCAGGATGCCTTTTTACACTCTATAAATGTGGAAATTTACATTGGAAACGTTTAGTTTAGCTGTTAATGAAGTTTCGTTTTTTTAGTGCTGGAAATTCATTGTCTGCTGGCGCTGTACACTTTTTCTAAGTGTTGCAATATCTCATGAAGGAAATACTGGACAATCAAATTAATGACTTTCCAGGCTTCAGGATGCCTTTCTACACTATATAAAGGTGGAAATTTACAATGGAAACGTTTGGTTTAGCTGTTATAAAAGTTTGGTTTTTTAGTGCTGTAAATGCATTTTCAGCTCGCGCTGTACACATTTGCTATGAGAGGCATTATCTCATAAGGGAAATATTGGACAATCAAATTAATGACTTCCCAGGCTTCAGGATGCCTTTTTACACTCTATAAATGTGGAAATTTACATTGGAAACGTTTGGTTTAGCTGTTAATGAAGTTTCGTTTTTTTAGTGCTGAAAAAACATTGTCTGCTGGCGCTGTACACTTTTTCTAAGTGTTGCAATATCTCATGAAGGAAATACTGGACAATCAAATTAATGACTTTCCAGGCTTCAGGATGCCTTTCTACACTATATAAAGGTAGAAATTTACATTGGAAACGTTTGGTTTAGCTGTTATAAAAGTTTGGTTTTTTAGTGCTGTAAATGCATTTTCAGCTCGCGCTGTACACATTTGCTATGAGAGGCATTATCTCATAAGGGAAATATTGGACAATCAAATTAATGACTGCCCAGGCTTCAGGATGTCTTTTTACACTCTATAAAGGTGGAAATTTACATTGGAAACGTTTGGTTTAGCTGTTATAAAAGTTTGGTTTTTTAGTGCTGTAAATGCATTTTCAGCTCGCGCTGTACACATTTGCTATGAGAGGCATTATCTCATAAGGGAAATATTGGACAATCAAATTAATGGCTGCCCAGGCTTCAGGATGTCTTTTTACACTATATAAAGGTGGAAATTTACATTGGAAACGTTTAGTTTAGCTGTTAATGAAGTTTCGTTTTTTTAGTGCTGAAAATTCATTGTCTGCTGGCGCTGTACACTTTTTCTAAGTGTTGCAATATCTCATGAAGGAAATACTGGACAATCAAATTAAAGACTTTCCAGGCTTCAGGATGCCTTTTTACACTATATAAAGGTGGAAATTTACATTGGAAACGTTTGGTTTAGCTGTTATAAAAGTTTGGTTTTTTAGTGCTGTAAATGCATTTTCAGCTCGCGCTGTACACATTTGCTATGAGAGGCATTATCTCATAAGGGAAATATTGGACAATCAAATTAATGACTGCCCAGGCTTCAGGATGTCTTTTTACACTATATAAAGGTGGAAATTTACATTGGAAACATTTAGTTTAGCTGTTAATGAAGTTTCGTTTTTTTAGTGCTGAAAATTCATTGTCTGCTGGCGCTGTACACTTTTTCTAAGTGTTGCAATATCTCATGAAGGAAATACTGGACAATCAAATTAATGACTTTCCAGGCTTCAGGATGCCTTTCTACACTATATAAAGGTGGAAATTTACATTGGAAACGTTTGGTTTAGCTGTTATAAAAGTTTGTTTTTTTAGTGCTGTAAATGCATTTTCAGCTCGCGCTGTACACATTTGCTATGAGAGGCATTATCTCATAAGGGAAATATTGGACAATCAAATTAATGACTGCCCAGGCTTCAGGATGTCTTTTTACACTATATAAAGGTGGAAATTTACATTGGAAACGTTTGGTTTAGCTGTTATAAAAGTTTGGTTTTTTAGTGCTGTAAATGCATTTTCAGCTCGCGCTGTACACATTTGCTATGAGAGGCATTATCTCATAAGGGAAATATTGGACAATCAAATTAATGGCTGCCCGGGCTTCAGGATGTCTTTTTACACTATATAAAGGTGGAAATTTACATTGGAAACGTTTAGTTTAGCTGTTAATGAAGTTTCGTTTTTTTAGTGCTGAAAATTCATTGTCTGCTGGCGCTGTACACTTTTTCTAAATGTTGCAATATCTCATGAAGGAAATACTGGACAATCAAATTAATGACTTTCCAGGCTTCAGGATGCCTTTCTACACTATATAAAGGTGGAAATTTACATTGGAAACGTTTGGTTTAGCTGTTATAAAAGTTTCGTTTTTTTAGTGCTGAAAATGCATTTTCAGCTCGCGCTGTACACATTTGCAATGAGAGGCATTATCTCATAAGGGAAATACTGGACAATCAAATTAATGACTTCCCAGGCTTCAGGATGCCTTTTTACACTCTATAAATGTGGAAATTTACATTGGAAACGTTTGGTTTAGCTGTTAATGAAGTTTCGTTTTTTTTAGTGTTGAAAATTCGTTGTCTGCTGGCGCTGTACACTTTTTCTAAGTGTTGCAATATCTCATGAAGGAAATACTGGACAATCAAATTAATGACTTTCCAGGCTTCAGGATGCCTTTCTACACTATATAAAGGTGGAAATTTACATTGGAAACGTTTGGTTTAGCTGTTATAAAAGTTTGGTTTTTTAGTGCTGTAAATGCATTTTCAGCTCGCGCTGTACACATTTGCTATGAGAGGCATTATCTCATAAGGGAAATATTGGACAATCAAATTAATGACTGCCCAGGCTTCAGGATGTCTTTTTACACTATATAAAGGTGGAAATTTACATTGGAAACGTTTGGTTTAGCTGTTATAAAAGTTTGTTTTTTTAGTGCTGTAAATGCATTTTCAGCTCGCACTGTACACATTTGCTATGAGAGGCATTATCTCATAAGGGAAATATTGGACAATCAAATTAATGACTGCCCAGGCTTCAGGATGTCTTTTTACACTATATAAAGGTGGAAATTTACATTGGAAACGTTTACTTTAGCTGTTAATGAAGTTTCGTTTATTTAGTGCTGAAAATTCATTGTCTGCTGGCGCTGTACACTTTTTCTAAGTGTTGCAATATCTCATGAAGGAAATACTGGACAATCAAATTAATGACTTTCCAGGCTTCAGGATGCCTTTCTACACTATATAAAGGTGGAAATTTACATTGGAAACGTTTGGTTTAGCTGTTATAAAAGTTTGTTTTTTTAGTGCTGTAAATGCATTTTCAGCTCGCACTGTACACATTTGCTATGTGAGGCATTATCTCATAAGGGAAATACTGGACAATCAAATTAATGACTTCCCAGGCTTCAGGATGCCTTTTTACACTCTATAAATGTGGAAATTTACATTGGAAACGTTTGGTTTAGCTGTTAATGAAGTTTCGTTTTTTTAGTGCTGAAAATTCATTGTCTGCTGGCGCTGTACACTTTTTCTAAGTGTTGCAATATCTCATGAAGGAAATACTGGACAATCAAATTAATGACTTTCCAGGCTTCAGGATGCCTTTCTACACTATATAAAGGTGGAAATTTATATTGGAAACGTTTGGTTTAGCTGTTATAAAAGTTTGTTTTTTTAGTGCTGTAAATGCATTTTCAGCTCGCGCTGTACACATTTGCTATGAGAGGCATTATCTCATAAGGGAAATATTGGACAATCAAATTAATGACTGCCCAGGCTTCAGGATGTCTTTTTACACTATATAAAGGTGGAAATTTACATTGGAAACGTTTGGTTTAGCTGTTATAAAAGTTTGTTTTTTTAGTGCTGTAAATGCATTTTCAGCTCGCACTGTACACATTTGCTATGAGAGGCATTATCTCATAAGGGAAATATTGGACAATCAAATTAATGACTGCCCAGGCTTCAGGATGTCTTTTTACACTATATAAAGGTGGAAATTTACATTGGAAACGTTTACTTTAGCTGTTAATTAAGTTTCGTTTATTTAGTGCTGAAAATTCATTGTCTGCTGGCGCTGTACACTTTTTCTAAGTGTTGCAATATCTCATGAAGGAAATACTGGACAATCAAATTAATGACTTTCCAGGCTTCAGGATGCCTTTCTACACTATATAAAGGTGGAAATTTACATTGGAAACGTTTGGTTTAGCTGTTATAAAAGTTTGTTTTTTTAGTGCTGTAAATGCATTTTCAGCTCGCACTGTACACATTTGCTATGTGAGGCATTATCTCATAAGGGAAATACTGGACAATCAAATTAATGACTTCCCAGGCTTCAGGATGCCTTTTTACACTCTATAAATGTGGAAATTTACATTGGAAACGTTTGGTTTAGCTGTTAATGAAGTTTCGTTTTTTTAGTGCTGAAAATTCATTGTCTGCTGGCGCTGTACACTTTTTCTAAGTGTTGCAATATCTCATGAAGGAAATACTGGACAATCAAATTAATGACTTTCCAGGCTTCAGGATGCCTTTCTACACTATATAAAGGTGGAAATTTACATTGGAAACGTTTGGTTTAGCTGTTATAAAAGTTTGGTTTTTTAGTGCTGTAAATGCATTTTCAGCTCGCGCTGTACACATTTGCTATGAGAGGCATTATCTCATAAGGGAAATATTGGACAATCAAATTAATGACTGCCCAGGCTTCAGGATGTCTTTTTACACTATATAAAGGTGGAAATTTACATTGGAAACGTTTGGTTTAGCTGTTATAAAAGTTTGTTTTTTTAGTGCTGTAAATGCATTTTCAGCTCGCACTGTACACATTTGCTATGAGAGGCATTATCTCATAAGGGAAATATTGGACAATCAAATTAATGACTGCCCAGGCTTCAGGATGTCTTTTTACACTATATAAAGGTGGAAATTTACATTGGAAACGTTTGGTTTAGCTGTTATAAAAGTTTGGTTTTTTTAGTGCTGAAAATGCATTTTCAGCTCGCACTGTCCACATTTGCTATGTGAGGCATTATCTCATAAGGGAAATACTGGACAATCAAATTAATGACTGCCCAGGCTTCAGGATGTCTTTTTACACTATATAAAGGTGGAAATTTACATTGGAAACGTTTGGTTTAGCTGTTATAAAAGTTTGTTTTTTTAGTGCTGTAAATGCATTTTCAGCTCGCGCTGTACACATTTGCTATGAGAGGCATTATCTCATAAGGGAAATATTGGACAATCAAATTAATGACTGCCCAGGCTTCAGGATGTCTTTTTACACTATATAAAGGTGGAAATTTACATTGGAAACGTTTACTTTAGCTGTTAATGAAGTTTCGTTTATTTAGTGCTGAAAATTCATTGTCTGACACTCTATAAATGTGGAAATTTACATTGGAAACGTTTGGTTTAGCTGTTAATGAAGTTTCGTTTTTTTAGTGCTGAAAATTCATTGTCTGCTGGCGCTGTACACTTTTTCTAAGTGTTGCAATATCTCATGAAGGAAATACTGGACAATCAAATTAATGACTTTCCAGGCTTCAGGATGCCTTTCTACACTATATAAAGGTGGAAATTTACATTGGAAACGTTTGGTTTAGCTGTTATAAAAGTTTGGTTTTTTTAGTGCTGAAAATGCATTTTCAGCTCGCGCTGTACACATTTGCTATGAGAGGCATTATCTCATAAGGGAAATATTGGACAATCAAATTAATGACTGCCCAGGCTTCAGGATGTCTTTTTACACTATATAAGGGTGGAAATTTACATTGGAAACGTTTAGTTTAGCTGTTAATGAAGTTTCGTTTTTTTAGTGCTGAAAATTCATTGTCTGCTGGCGCTGTACACTTTTTCTAAGTGTTGCAATATCTCATGAAGGAAATACTGGACAATCAAATTAATGACTTTCCAGGCTTCAGGATGCCTTCTACACTATATAAAGGTGGAAATGTACATTGGAAACGTTTGGTTTAGCTGTTATAAAAGTTTGGTTTTTTAGTGCTGTAAATGCATTTTCAGCTCGCGCTGTACACATTTGCTATGAGAGGCATTATCTCAGAAGGGAAATATTGGACAATCAAATTAATGACTGCCCAGGCTTCAGGATGTCTTTTTACACTATATAAAGGTGGAAATTTACATTGGAAACGTTTGGTTTAGCTGTTATAAAAGTTTGGTTTTTTTAGTGCTGAAAATGCATTTTCAGCTCGCACTGTACACATTTGCTGTGTGAGGCATTATCTCATAAGGGAAATACTGGACAATCAAATTAATGACTGCCCAGGCTTCAGGATGTCTTTTTACACTATATAAAGGTGGAAATTTACATTGGAAACGTTTGGTTTAGCTGTTATAAAAGTTTGGTTTTTTAGTGCTGAAAATGCATTTTCAGCTCGCACTGTACACATTTGCTATGTGAGGCATTATCTCATAAGGGAAATACTGGACAATCAAATTAATGACTTCCCAGGCTTCAGGATGCCTTTTTACACTCTATGAATGTGGAAATTTACATTGGAAACGTTTGGTTTAGCTGTTAATGAAGTTTCGTTTTTTTAGTGCTGAAAATTCATTGTCTGCTGGCGCTGTACACTTTTTCTAAGTGTTGCAATATCTCATGAAGGAAATACTGGACAATCAAATTAATGACTTTCCAGGCTTCAGGATGCCTTTCTACACTATATAAAGGTGGAAATTTACATTGGAAACGTTTGGTTTAGCTGTTATAAAAGTTTGGTTTTTTAGTGCTGTAAATGCATTTTCAGCTCGCGCTGTACACATTTGCTATGAGAGGCATTATCTCATAAGGGAAATATTGGACAATCAAATTAATGACTGCCCAGGCTTCAGGATGTCTTTTTACACTATATAAGGGTGGAAATTTACATTGGAAACGTTTAGTTTAGCTGTTAATGAAGTTTCGTTTTTTTAGTGCTGAAAATTCATTGTCTGCTGGCGCTGTACACTTTTTCTAAGTGTTGCAATATCTCATGAAGGAAATACTGGACAATCAAATTAATGACTTTCCAGGCTTCAGGATGCCTTTCTACACTATATAAAGGTGGAAATGTACATTGGAAACGTTTGGTTTAGCTGTTATAAAAGTTTGGTTTTTTAGTGCTGTAAATGCATTTTCAGCTCGCGCTGTACACATTTGCTATGAGAGGCATTATCTCAGAAGGGAAATATTGGACAATCAAATTAATGACTGCCCAGGCTTCAGGATGTCTTTTTACACTCTATAAAGGTGGAAATTTACATTGGAAACGTTTGGTTTAGCTGTTATAAAAGTTTGGTTTTTTTAGTGCTGAAAATGCATTTTCAGCTCGCACTGTACACATTTGCTGTGTGAGGCATTATCTCATAAGGGAAATACTGGACAATCAAATTAATGACTGCCCAGGCTTCAGGATGTCTTTTTACACTATATAAAGGTGGAAATTTACATTGGAAACGTTTGGTTTAGCTGTTATAAAAGTTTGGTTTTTTAGTGCTGAAAATGCATTTTCAGCTCGCACTGTACACATTTGCTATGTGAGGCATTATCTCATAAGGGAAATACTGGACAATCAAATTAATGACTTCCCAGGCTTCAGGATGCCTTTTTACACTCTATAAATGTGGAAATTTACATTGGAAACGTTTGGTTTAGCTGTTAATGAAGTTTCGTTTTTTTAGTGCTGAAAATTCATTGTCTGCTGGCGCTGTACACTTTTTCTAAGTGTTGCAATATCTCATGAAGGAAATACTGGACAATCAAATTAATGACTTTCCAGGCTTCAGGATGCCTTTCTACACTATATAAAGGTGGAAATGTACATTGGAAACGTTTGGTTTAGCTGTTATAAAAGTTTGGTTTTTTAGTGCTGTAAATGCATTTTCAGCTCGCGCTGTACACATTTGCTATGAGAGGCATTATCTCATAAGGGAAATATTAGACAATCAAATTAATGACTGCCCAGGCTTCAGGATGTCTTTTTACACTATAAAAAGGTGGAAATTTACATTGGAAACGTTTGGTTTAGCTGTTATAAAAGTTTGGTTTTTTAGTGCTGAAAATGCATTTTCAGCTCGCACTGTACACATTTGCTATGTGAGGCATTATCTCATAAGGGAAATACTGGACAATCAAATTAATGACTTCCCAGGCTTCAGGATGCCTTTTTACACTATATAAGGGTGGAAATTTACATCGGAAACGTTTAGTTTAGCTGTTAATGAAGTTTCGTTTTTTTAGTGCTGAAAATTCATTGTCTGCTGGCGCTGTACACTTTTTCTAAGTGTTGCAATATCTCATGAAGGAAATACTGGACAATCAAATTAATGACTTTCCAGGCTTCAGGATGCCTTTCTACACTATATAAAGGTGGAAATGTACATTGGAAACGTTTGGTTTAGCTGTTATAAAAGTTTGGTTTTTTAGTGCTGTAAATGCATTTTCAGCTCGCGCTGTACACATTTGCTATGAGAGGCATTATCTCAAAAGGGAAATATTGGACAATCAAATTAATGACTGCCCAGGCTTCAGGATGTCTTTTTACACTATAAAAAGGTGGAAATTTACATTGGAAACGTTTGGTTTAGCTGTTATAAAAGTTTGGTTTTTTAGTGCTGAAAATGCATTTTCAGCTCGCACTGTACACATTTGCTATGTGAGGCATTAATCTCATAAGGGAAATACTGGACAATCAAATTAATGACTTCCCAGGCTTCAGGATGCCTTTTTACACTCTATAAATGTGGAAATTTACATTGGAAACGTTTGGTTTAGCTGTTAATGAAGTTTCGTTTTTTTAGTGCTGAAAATTCATTGTCTGCTGGCGCTGTACACTTTTTCTAAGTGTTGCAATATCTCATGAAGGAAATACTGGACAATCAAATTAATGACTTTCCAGGCTTCAGGATGCCTTTCTACACTATATAAAGGTGGAAATTTACATTGGAAACGTTTGGTTTAGCTGTTATAAAAGTTTGGTTTTTTAGTGCTGTAAATGCATTTTCAGCTCGCGCTGTACACATTTGCTATGAGAGGCATTATCTCATAAGGGAAATATTGGACAATCAAATTAATGACTGCCCAGGCTTCAGGATGTCTTTTTACACTATATAAAGGTGGAAATTTACATTGGAAACGTTTAGTTTAGCTGTTAATGAAGTTTCGTTTTTTTTAGTGCTGAAAATTCATTGTCTGCTGGCGCTGTACACTTTTTCTAAGTGTTGCAATATCTCATGAAGGAAATACTGGACAATCAAATTAATGACTTTCCAGGCTTCAGGATGCCTTTCTACACTATATAAAGGTGGAAATTTACATTGGAAACGTTTGGTTTAGCTGTTATAAAAGTTTGGTTTTTTAGTGCTGTAAATGCATTTTCAGCTCGCGCTGTACACATTTGCTATGAGAGGCATTATCTCATAAGGGAAATATTGGACAATCAAATTAATGACTGCCCAGGCTTCAGGATGTCTTTTTACACTATATAAAGGTGGAAATTTACATTGGAAACGTTTGGTTTAGCTGTTATAAAAGTTTGGTTTTTTAGTGCTGTAAATGCATTTTCAGCTCGCGCTGTACACATTTGCTACGAGAGGCATTATCTCATAAGGGAAATATTGGACAATCAAATTAATGGCTGCCCAGGCTTCAGGATGTCTTTTTACTCTATATAAAGTTGGAAATTTACATTGGAAACGTTTAGTTTAGCTGTTAATGAAGTTTCGTTTTTTTAGTGCTGAAAATTCATTGTCTGCTGGCGCTGTACACTTTTTCTAAGTGTTGCAATATCTCATGAAGGAAATACTGGACAATCAAATCAATGACTTTCCAGGCTTCAGGATGCCTTTCTACACTATATAAAGGTGGAAATGTACATTGGAAACGTTTGGTTTAGCTGTTATAAAAGTTTGTTTTTTTAGTGCTGAAAATGCATTTTCAGCTCGCGCTGTACACATTTGCTATGAGAGGCATTGTCTCATAAGGGAAATATTGGACAATCAAATTAATGACTGCCTAGGCTTCGGGATGTCTTTTTACACTATATAAAGGTGGAAATTTACATTGGAAACGTTTGGTTTAGCTGTTATAAAAGTTTGGTTTTTTTAGTGCTGAAAATGCATTTTCAGCTCGCACTGTACACATTTGCTATGTGAGGCATTATCTCATAAGGGAAATACTGGACAATCAAATTAATGACTGCCCAGGCTTCAGGATGTCTTTTTACACTATATAAAGGTGGAAATTTACATTGGAAACGTTTGGTTTAGCTGTTATAAAAGTTTGTTTTTTTAGTGCTGAAAATGCATTTTCAGCTCGCACTGTACACATTTGCTATGTGAGGCATTATCTCATAAGGGAAATACTGGACAATCAAATTAATGACTTCCCAGGCTTCAGGATGCCTTTTTACACTCTATAAATGTGGAAATTTACATTGGAAACGTTTGGTTTAGCTGTTAATGAAGTTTCGTTTTTTTAGTGCTGAAAATTCATTGTCTGCTGGCGCTGTACACTTTTTCTAAGTGTTGCAATATCTCATGAAGGAAATACTGGACAATCAAATTAATGACTTTCCAGGCTTCAGGATGCCTTTCTACACTATATAAAGGTGGAAATTTACATTGGAAACGTTTGGTTTAGCTGTTATAAAAGTTTGGTTTTTTAGTGCTGTAAATGCATTTTCAGCTCGCGCTGTACACATTTGCTATGAGAGGCATTATCTCATAAGGGAAATATTGGACAATCAAATTAATGACTGCCCAGGCTTCAGGATGTATTTTTACACTATATAAGGGTGGAAATTTACATTGGAAACGTTTAGTTTAGCTGTTAATGAAGTTTCGTTTTTTTAGTGCTGAAAATTCATTGTCTGCTGGCGCTGTACACTTTTTCTAAGTGTTGCAATATCTCATGAAGGAAATACTGGACAATCAAATTAATGACTTTCCAGGCTTCAGGATGCCTTTCTACACTATATAAAGGTGGAAATGTACATTGGAAACGTTTGGTTTAGCTGTTATAAAAGTTTGGTTTTTTAGTGCTGTAAATGCATTTTCAGCTCGCGCTGTACACATTTGCTATGAGAGGCATTATCTCAGAAGGGAAATATTGGACAATCAAATTAATGACTGCCCAGGCTTCAGGATGTCTTTTTACACTATATAAAGGTGGAAATTTACATTGGAAACGTTTGGTTTAGCTGTTATAAAAGTTTGGTTTTTTTAGTGCTGAAAATGCATTTTCAGCTCGCACTGTACACATTTGCTGTGTGAGGCATTATCTCATAAGGGAAATACTGGACAATCAAATTAATGACTGCCCAGGCTTCAGGATGTCTTTTTACACTATATAAAGGTGGAAATTTACATTGGAAACGTTTGGTTTAGCTGTTATAAAAGTTTGGTTTTTTAGTGCTGAAAATGCATTTTCAGCTCGCACTGTACACATTTGCTATGTGAGGCATTATCTCATAAGGGAAATACTGGACAATCAAATTAATGACTTCCCAGGCTTCAGGATGCCTTTTTACACTCTATAAATGTGGAAATTTACATTGGAAACGTTTGGTTTAGCTGTTAATGAAGTTTCGTTTTTTTAGTGCTGAAAATTCATTGTCTGCTGGCGCTGTACACTTTTTCTAAGTGTTGCAATATCTCATGAAGGAAATACTGGACAATCAAATTAATGACTTTCCAGGCTTCAGGATGCCTTTCTACACTATATAAAGGTGGAAATTTACATTGGAAACGTTTGGTTTAGCTGTTATAAAAGTTTGGTTTTTTAGTGCTGTAAATGCATTTTCAGCTCGCGCTGTACACATTTGCTATGAGAAGCATTATCTCATAAGGGAAATATTGGACAATCAAATTAATGACTGCCCAGGCTTCAGGATGTCTTTTTACACTATATAAGGGTGGAAATTTACATTGGAAACGTTTAGTTTAGCTGTTAATGAAGTTTCGTTTTTTTAGTGCTGAAAATTCATTGTCTGCTGGCGCTGTACACTTTTTCTAAGTGTTGCAATATCTCATGAAGGAAATACTGGACAATCAAATTAATGACTTTCCAGGCTTCAGGATGCCTTTCTACACTATATAAAGGTGGAAATTTACATTGGAAACGTTTAGTTTAGCTGTTAATGAAGTTTCGTTTTTTTAGTGCTGAAAATTCATTGTCTGCTGGCGCTGTACATTTTTTCTATGTGTTGCAATATCTCATGAAGGAAATACTGGACAATCAAATTAATTACTTTCCAGGCTTCAGGATGCCTTTCTACACTATATAAAGGTGGAAATGTACATTGGAAACGTTTGGTTTAGCTGTTATAAAAGTTTGGTTTTTTAGTGCTGTAAATGCATTTTCAGCTCGCGCTGTACACATTTGCTATGAGAGGCATTATCTCAGAAGGGAAATATTGGACAATCAAATTAATGACTGCCCAGGCTTCAGGATGTCTTTTTACACTATATAAAGGTGGAGATTTACATTGGAAACGTTTGGTTTAGCTGTTATAAAAGTTTGGTTTTTTTAGTGCTGAAAATGCATTTTCAGCTCGCACTGTACACATTTGCTGTGTGAGGCATTATCTCATAAGGGAAATACTGGACAATCAAATTAATGACTGCCCAGGCTTCAGGATGTCTTTTTACACTATATAAAGGTGGAAATTTACATTGGAAACGTTTGGTTTAGCTGTTATAAAAGTTTGGTTTTTTTAGTGCTGAAAATGCATTTTCAGCTCGCACTGTCCACATTTGCTATGTGAGGCATTATCTCATAAGGGAAATACTGGACAATCAAATTAATGACTGCCCAGGCTTCAGGATGTCGTTTTACACTATATAAAGGTGGAAATTTACATTGGAAACGTTTGGTTTAGCTGTTATAAAAGTTTGTTTTTTTAGTGCTGTAAATGCATTTTCAGCTCGCGCTGTACACATTTGCTATGAGAGGCATTATCTCATAAGGGAAATATTGGACAATCAAATTAATGACTGCCCAGGCTTCAGGATGTCTTTTTACACTATATAAAGGTGGAAATATACATTGGAAACGTTTAGTTTAGCTGTTAATGAAGTTTCGTTTTTTTAGTGCTGAAAATTCATTGTCTGCTGGCGCTGTACACTTTTTCTAAGTGTTGCAATATCTCATGAAGGAAATACTGGACAATCAAATTAATGACTTTCCAGGCTTCAGGATGCCTTTCTACACTATATAAAGGTGGAAATGTACATTGGAAACGTTTGGTTTAGCTGTTATAAAAGTTTGGTTTTTTAGTGCTGTAAATGCATTTTCAGCTCGCGCTGTACACATTTGCTATGAGAGGCATTATCTCATAAGGGAAATATTAGACAATCAAATTAATGACTGCCCAGGCTTCAGGATGTCTTTTTACACTATATAAGGGTGGAAATTTACATCGGAAACGTTTAGTTTAGCTGTTAATGAAGTTTCGTTTTTTTAGTGCTGAAAATTCATTGTCTGCTGGCGCTGTACACTTTTTCTAAGTGTTGCAATATCTCATGAAGGAAATACTGGACAATCAAATTAATGACTTTCCAGGCTTCAGGATGCCTTTCTACACTATATAAAGGTGGAAATGTACATTGGAAACGTTTGGTTTAGCTGTTATAAAAGTTTGGTTTTTTAGTGCTGTAAATGCATTTTCAGCTCGCGCTGTACACATTTGCTATGAGAGGCATTATCTCAAAAGGGAAATATTGGACAATCAAATTAATGACTGCCCAGGCTTCAGGATGTCTTTTTACACTATATAAAGGTGGAAATTTACATTGGAAACGTTTGGTTTAGCTGTTATAAAAGTTTGGTTTTTTAGTCCTGAAAATGCATTTTCAGCTCGCACTGTACACATTTGCTATGTGAGGCATTATCTCATAAGGGAAATACTGGACAATCAAATTAATGACTTCCCAGGCTTCAGGATGCCTTTTTACACTCTATAAATGTGGAAATTTACATTGGAAACGTTTGGTTTAGCTGTTAATGAAGTTTCGTTTTTTTAGTGCTGAAAATTCATTGTCTGCTGGCGCTGTACACTTTTTCTAAGTGTTGCAATATCTCATGAAGGAAATACTGGACAATCAAATTAATGACTTTCCAGGCTTCAGGATGCCTTTCTACACTATATAAAGGTGGAAATTTACATTGGAAACGTTTGGTTTAGCTGTTATAAAAGTTTGGTTTTTTAGTGCTGTAAATGCATTTTCAGCTCGCGCTGTACACATTTGCTATGAGAGGCATTATCTCATAAGGGAAATATTGGACAATCAAATTAATGACTGCCCAGGCTTCAGGATGTCTTTTTACACTATATAAAGGTGGAAATTTACATTGGAAACGTTTAGTTTAGCTGTTAATGAAGTTTCGTTTTTTTTAGTGCTGAAAATTCATTGTCTGCTGGCGCTGTACACTTTTTCTAAGTGTTGCAATATCTCATGAAGGAAATACTGGACAATCAAATTAATGACTTTCCAGGCTTCAGGATGCCTTTCTACACTATATAAAGGTGGAAATTTACTTTGGAAACGTTTGGTTTAGCTGTTATAAAAGTTTGGTTTTTTAGTGCTGTAAATGCATTTTCAGCTCGCGCTGTACACATTTGCTATGAGAGGAATTATCTCATAAGGGAAATATTGGACAATCAAATTAATGACTGCCCAGGCTTCAGGATGTCTTTTTACACTATATAAAGGTGGAAATTTACATTGGAAACGTTTGGTTTAGCTGTTATAAAAGTTTGGTTTTTTAGTGCTGTAAATGCATTTTCAGCTCGCGCTGTACACATTTGCTATGAGAGGCATTATCTCATAAGGGAAATATTGGACAATCAAATTAATGGCTGCCCAGGCTTCAGGATGTCTTTTTACTCTATATAAAGTTGGAAATTTACATTGGAAACGTTTAGTTTAGCTGTTAATGAAGTTTCGTTTTTTTAGTGCTGAAAATTCATTGTCTGCTGGCGCTGTACACTTTTTCTAAGTGTTGCAATATCTCATGAAGGAAATACTGGACAATCAAATCAATGACTTTCCAGGCTTCATGATGCCTTTCTACACTATATAAAGGTGGAAATGTACATTGGAAACGTTTGGTTTAGCTGTTATAAAAGTTTGTTTTTTTAGTGCTGAAAATGCATTTTCAGCTCGCGCTGTACACATTTGCTATGAGAGGCATTGTCTCATAAGGGAAATATTGGACAATCAAATTAATGACTGCCTAGGCTTCAGGATGTCTTTTTACACTATATAAAGGTGGAAATTTACATTGGAAACGTTTGGTTTAGCTGTTATAAAAGTTTGGTTTTTTTAGTGCTGAAAATGCATTTTCAGCTCGCACTGTACACATTTGCTATGTGAGGCATTATCTCATAAGGGAAATACTGGACAATCAAATTAATGACTGCCCAGGCTTCAGGATGTCTTTTTACACTATATAAAGGTGGAAATTTACATTGGAAACGTTTGGTTTAGCTGTTATAAAAGTTTGTTTTTTTAGTGCTGAAAATGCATTTTCAGCTCGCACTGTACACATTTGCTATGTGAGGCATTATCTCATAAGGGAAATACTGGACAATCAAATTAATGACTTCCCAGGCTTCAGGATGCCTTTTTACACTCTATAAATGTGGAAATTTACATTGGAAACGTTTGGTTTAGCTGTTAATGAAGTTTCGTTTTTTTAGTGCTGAAAATTCATTGTCTGCTGGCGCTGTACACTTTTTCTAAGTGTTGCAATATCTCATGAAGGAAATACTGGACAATCAAATTAATGACTTTCCAGGCTTCAGGATGCCTTTCTACACTATATAAAGGTGGAAATTTACATTGGAAACGTTTGGTTTAGCTGTTATAAAAGTTTGGTTTTTTAGTGCTGTAAATGCATTTTCAGCTCGCGCTGTACACATTTGCTATGAGAGGCATTATCTCATAAGGGAAATATTGGACAATCAAATTAATGACTGCCCAGGCTTCAGGATGTCTTTTTACACTATATAAAGGTGGAAATTTACATTGGAAACGTTTGGTTTAGCTGTTATAAAAGTTTGGTTTTTTTAGTGCTGAAAATGCATTTTCAGCTCGCACTGTACACATTTGCTATGTGAGGCATTATCTCATAAGGGAAATACTGGACAATCAAATTAATGACTGCCCAGGCTTCAGGATGTCTTTTTACACTATCTAAAGGTGGAAATTTACATTGGAAACGTTTGGTTTAGCTGTTATAAAAGTTTGGTTTTTTAGTGCTGAAAATGCATTTTCAGCTCGCACTGTACACATTTGCTATGTGAGGCATTATCTCATAAGGGAAATACTGGACAATCAAATTAATGACTTCCCAGGCTTCAGGATGCCTTTTACACTCTATAAATGTGGAAATTTATATTGGAAACGTTTGGTTTAGCTGTTAATGAAGTTTCGTTTTTTTAGTGCTGAAAATTCATTGTCTGCTGGCGCTGTACACTTTTTCTAAGTGTTGCAATATCTCATGAAGGAAATACTGGACAATCAAATTAATGACTTTCCAGGCTTCAGGATGCCTTTCTACACTATATAAAGGTGGAAATTTACATTTGAAACGTTTGGTTTAGCTGTTATAAAAGTTTGGTTTTTTAGTGCTGTAAATGCATTTTCAGCTCGCGCTGTACACATTTGCTATGAGAGGCATTATCTCATAAGGGAAATATTGGACAATCAAATTAATGACTGCCCAGGCTTCAGGATGTCTTTTTACACTATATAAAGGTGGAAATATACATTGGAAACGTTTAGTTTAGCTGTTAATGAAGTTTCGTTTTTTTAGTGCTGAAAATTCATTGTCTGCTGGCGCTGTACACTTTTTCTAAGTGTTGCAATATCTCATGAAGGAAATACTGGACAATCAAATTAATGACTTTCCAGGCTTCAGGATGCCTTTCTACACTATATAAAGGTGGAAATTTACATTGGAAACGTTTGGTTTAGCTGTTATAAAAGTTTGTTTTTTTAGTGCTGTAAATGCATTTTCAGCTCGCGCTGTACACATTTGCTATGAGAGGCATTATCTCATAAGGGAAATATTGGACAATCAAATTAATGACTGCCCAGGCTTCAGGATGTCTTTTTACACTATATAAAGGTGGAAATTTACATTGGAAACGTTTGGTTTAGCTGTTATAAAAGTTTGGTTTTTTAGTGCTGTAAATGCATTTTCAGCTCGCGCTGTACACATTTGCTATGTGAGGCATTATCTCATAAGGGAAATACTGGACAATCAAATTAATGACTTTTCAGGCTTCAGGATGCCTTTCTACACTATATAAAGGTGGAAATGTACATTGGAAACGTTTGGTTTAGCTGATAATGAAGTTTCGTTTTTTTAGTGCTGAAAATTCATTGTCTGCTGGCGCTGTACACCTTTTCTAAGTGTTGCAATATCTCATGAAGGAAATACTGGACAATCAAATTAATGACTTTCCAGGCTTCAGGATGCCTTTCTACACTATATAAAGGTGGAAATTTACATTGGAAACGTTTGGTTTAGCTGTTATAAAAGTTTGTTTTTTTTGTGCTGTAAATGCATTTTCAGCTCGCGCTGTACACATTTGCTATGAGAGGCATTATCTCATAAGGGAAATATTGGACAATCAAATTAATGACTGCCCAGGCTTCAGGATGTCTTTTTACACTATATAAAGGTGGAAATTTACATTGGAAACGTTTGGTTTAGGTGTTATAAAAGTTTGGTTTTTTAGTGCTGAAAATGCATTTTCAGCTCGCACTGTACACATTTGCTATGTGAGGCATTATCTCATAAGGGAAATACTGGACAATCAAATTAATGACTTCCCAGGCTTCAGGATGCCTTTTTACACTCTATAAATGTGGAAATTTACATTGGAAACGTTTGGTTTAGCTGTTAATGAAGTTTCGTTTTTTTATTGCTGAAAATTCATTGTCTGCTGGCGCTGTACACTTTTTCTAAGTTTTGCAATATCTCATGTAGGAAATACTGGACAATCAAATTAATGACTTTCCAGGCTTCAGGATGCCTTTCTACACTTTATAAAGGTGGAAATTTACATTGGAAACGTTTGGTTTAGCTGTTATAAAAGTTTGGTTTTTTAGTGCTGTAAATGCATTTTCAGCTCGCGCTGTACACATTTGCTATGAGAGGCTTTATCTCAGAAGGGAAATATTGGACAATCAAATTAATGACTGCCCAGGCTTCAGGATGCCTTTCTACACTATATAAAGGTGGAAATTTACATTGGAAACGTTTGGTTTAGCTGTTATAAAAGTTTGTTTTTTTAGTGCTGTAAATGCATTTTCAGCTCGCGCTGTACACATTTGCTATGTGAGGCATTATCTCATAAGGGAAATACTGGACAATCAAATTAATGACTGCCCAGGCTTCAGGATGTCTTTTTACACTATATAAAGGTGGAAATTTACATTGGAAACGTTTGGTTTAGCTGTTATAAAAGTTTGGTTTTTTAGTGCTGAAAATGCATTTTCAGCTCGCACTGTACACATTTGCTATGTGAGGCATTATCTCATAAGGGAAATACTGGACAATCAAATTAATGACTTCCCAGGCTTCAGGATGCCTTTTTACACTCTATAAATGTGGAAATTTACATTGGAAACGTTTGGTTTAGCTGTTAATGAAGTTTCGTTTTTTTAGTGCTGAAAATTCATTGTCTGCTGGCGCTGTACACTTTTTCTAAGTGTTGCAATATCTCATGAAGGAAATACTGGACAATCAAATTAATGACTTTCCAGGCTTCATGATGCCTTTCTACACTATATAAAGGTGGAAATTTACATTGGAAACGTTTGGTTTAGCTGTTATAAAAGTTTGGTTTTTTAGTGCTGTAAATGCATTTTCAGCTCGCGCTGTACACATTTGCTATGAGAGGCATTATCTCATAAGGGAAATATTGGACAATCAAATTAATGACTGCCCAGGCTTCAGGATGTCTTTTTACACTATATAAAGGTGGAAATTTACATTGGAAACGTTTGGTTTAGCTGTTATAAAAGTTTGTTTTTTTAGTGCTGAAAATGCATTTTCAGCTCGCACTGTACACATTTGCTATGTGAGGCATTATCTCATAAGGGAAATACTGGACAATCAAATTAATGACTTCCCAGGCTTCAGGATGCCTTTTTACACTCTATAAATGTGGAAATTTACATTGGAAACGTTTGGTTTAGCTGTTAATGAAGTTTCGTTTTTTTAGTGCTGAAAATTCATTGTCTGCTGGCGCTGTACACTTTTTCTAAGTGTTGCAATTTCTCATGAAGGAAATACTGGACAATCAATTTAATGACTTTCCAGGCTTCAGGATGCCTTTCTACACTATATAAAGGTGGAAATTTACATTGGAAACGTTTGGTTTAGCTGTTATAAAAGTTTGGTTTTTTAGTGCTGTATATGCATTTTCAGCTCGCGCTGTACACATTTGCTATGAGAGGCATTATCTCATAAGGGAAATATTGGACAATCAAATTAATGGCTGCCCAGGCTTCAGGATGTCTTTTTACTCTATATAAAGTTGGAAATTTACATTGGAAACGTTTAGTTTAGCTGTTAATGAAGTTTCGTTTTTTTAGTGCTGAAAATTCATTGTCTGCTGGCGCTGTACACTTTTTCTAAGTGTTGCAATATCTCATGAAGGAAATACTGGACAATCAAATCAATGACTTTCCAGGCTTCAGGATGCCTTTCTACACTATATAAAGGTGGAAATGTACATTGGAAACGTTTGGTTTAGCTGTTATAAAAGTTTGTTTTTTTAGTGCTGAAAATGCATTTTCAGCTCGCACTGTACACATTTGCTGTGTGAGGCATTATCTCATAAGGGAAATACTGGACAATCAAATTAATGACTGCCCAGGCTTCAGGATGTCTTTTTACACTATATAAAGGTGGAAATTTACATTGGAAACGTTTGGTTTAGCTGTTATAAAAGTTTGGTTTTTTAGTGCTGAAAATGCATTTTCAGCTCGCACTGTACACATTTGCTATGTGAGGCATTATCTCATAAGGGAAATACTGGACAATCAAATTAATGACTTCCCAGGCTTCAGGATGTCTTTTTACACTATATAAAGGTGGAAATTTACATTGGAAACGTTTACTTTAGCTGTTAATGAAGTTTCGTTTATTTAGTGCTGAAAATTCATTGTCTGCTGGCGCTGTACACTTTTTCTAAGTGTTGCAATATCTCATGAAGGAAATACTGGACAATCAAATTAATGACTTTCCAGGCTTCAGGATGCCTTTCTACACTATATAAAGGTGGAAATTTACATTGGAAACGTTTGGTTTAGCTGTTATAAAAGTTTGGTTTTTTAGTGCTGTAAATGCATTTTCAGCTCGCGCTGTACACATTTGCTATGAGAGGCATTATCTCATAAGGGAAATATTGGACAATCAAATTAATGACTGCCCAGGCTTCAGGATGTCTTTTTACACTATATAAAGGTGGAAATTTACATTGGAAACGTTTGGTTTAGCTGTTATAAAAGTTTGTTTTTTTAGTGCTGTAAATGCATTTTCAGCTCGCACTGTACACATTTGCTATGAGAGGCATTATCTCATAAGGGAAATATTGGACAATCAAATTAATGACTGCCCAGGCTTCAGGATGTCTTTTTACACTATATAAAGGTGGAAATTTACATTGGAAACGTTTGGTTTAGCTGTTATAAAAGTTTGGTTTTTTTAGTGCTGAAAATGCATTTTCAGCTCGCACTGTCCACATTTGCTATGTGAGGCATTATCTCATAAGGGAAATACTGGACAATCAAATTAATGACTGCCCAGGCTTCAGGATGTCTTTTTACACTATATAAAGGTGGAAATTTACATTGGAAACGTTTGGTTTAGCTGTTATAAAAGTTTGTTTTTTTAGTGCTGTAAATGCATTTTCAGCTCGCGCTGTACACATTTGCTATGAGAGGCATTATCTCATAAGGGAAATATTGGACAATCAAATTAATGACTGCCCAGGCTTCAGGATGTCTTTTTACACTATATAAAGGTGGAAATTTACATTGGAAACGTTTACTTTAGCTGTTAATGAAGTTTCGTTTATTTAGTGCTGAAAATTCATTGTCTGACACTCTATAAATGTGGAAATTTACATTGGAAACGTTTGGTTTAGCTGTTAATGAAGTTTCGTTTTTTTAGTGCTGAAAATTCATTGTCTGCTGGCGCTGTACACTTTTTCTAAGTGTTGCAATATCTCATGAAGGAAATACTGGACAATCAAATTAATGACTTTCCAGGCTTCAGGATGCCTTTCTACACTATATAAAGGTGGAAATTTACATTGGAAACGTTTGGTTTAGCTGTTATAAAAGTTTGGTTTTTTAGTGCTGAAAATGCATTTTCAGCTCGCGCTGTACACATTTGCTATGAGAGGCATTATCTCATAAGGGAAATATTGGACAATCAAATTAATGACTGCCCAGGCTTCAGGATGTCTTTTTACACTATATAAGGGTGGAAATTTACATTGGAAACGTTTAGTTTAGCTGTTAATGAAGTTTCGTTTTTTTAGTGCTGAAAATTCATTGTCTGCTGGCGCTGTACACTTTTTCTAAGTGTTGCAATATCTCATGAAGGAAATACTGGACAATCAAATTAATGACTTTCCAGGCTTCAGGATGCCTTCTACACTATATAAAGGTGGAAATGTACATTGGAAACGTTTGGTTTAGCTGTTATAAAAGTTTGGTTTTTTAGTGCTGTAAATGCATTTTCAGCTCGCGCTGTACACATTTGCTATGAGAGGCATTATCTCAGAAGGGAAATATTGGACAATCAAATTAATGACTGCCCAGGCTTCAGGATGTCTTTTTACACTATATAAAGGTGGAAATTTACATTGGAAACGTTTGGTTTAGCTGTTATAAAAGTTTGGTTTTTTTAGTGCTGAAAATGCATTTTCAGCTCGCACTGTACACATTTGCTGTGTGAGGCATTATCTCATAAGGGAAATACTGGACAATCAAATTAATGACTGCCCAGGCTTCAGGATGTCTTTTTATACTATATAAAGGTGGAAATTTACATTGGAAACGTTTGGTTTAGCTGTTATAAAAGTTTGTTTTTTTAGTGCTGAAAATGCATTTTCAGCTCGCACTGTACACATTTGCTATGTGAGGCATTATCTCATAAGGGAAATACTGGACAATCAAATTAATGACTTCCCAGGCTTCAGGATGCCTTTTTACACTCTATAAATGTGGAAATTTACATTGGAAACGTTTGGTTTAGCTGTTAATGAAGTTTCGTTTTTTTAGTGCTGAAAATTCATTGTCTGCTGGCGCTGTACACTTTTTCTAAGTGTTGCAATATCTCATGAAGGAAATACTGGACAATCAAATTAATGACTTTCCAGGCTTCAGGATGCCTTTCTACACTATATAAAGGTGGAAATTTACATTGGAAACGTTTGGTTTAGCTGTTATAAAAGTTTGGTTTTTTAGTGCTGTAAATGCATTTTCAGCTCGCGCTGTACACATTTGCTATGAGAGGCATTATCTCATAAGGGAAATATTGGACAATCAAATTAATGACTGCCCAGGCTTCAGGATGTCTTTTTACACTATATAAGGGTGGAAATTTACATTGGAAACGTTTAGTTTAGCTGTTAATGAAGTTTCGTTTTTTTAGTGCTGAAAATTCATTGTCTGCTGGCGCTGTACACTTTTTCTAAGTGTTGCAATATCTCATGAAGGAAATACTGGACAATCAAATTAATGACTTTCCAGGCTTCAGGATGCCTTTCTACACTATATAAAGGTGGAAATGTACATTGGAAACGTTTGGTTTAGCTGTTATAAAAGTTTGGTTTTTTAGTGCTGTAAATGCATTTTCAGCTCGCGCTGTACACATTTGCTATGAGAGGCATTATCTCAGAAGGGAAATATTGGACAATCAAATTAATGACTGCCCAGGCTTCAGGATGTCTTTTTACACTATATAAAGGTGGAAATTTACATTGGAAACGTTTGGTTTAGCTGTTATAAAAGTTTGTTTTTTTTAGTGCTGAAAATGCATTTTCAGCTCGCACTGTACACATTTGCTGTGTGAGGCATTATCTCATAAGGGAAATACTGGACAATCAAATTAATGACTGCCCAGGCTTCAGGATGTCTTTTTACACTATATAAAGGTGGAAATTTACATTGGAAACGTTTGGTTTAGCTGTTATAAAAGTTTGGTTTTTTAGTGCTGAAAATGCATTTTCAGCTCGCACTGTACACATTTGCTATGTGAGGCATTATCTCATAAGGGAAATACTGGACAATCAAATTAATGACTTCCCAGGCTTCAGGATGCCTTTTTACACTCTATGAATGTGGAAATTTACATTGGAAACGTTTGGTTTAGCTGTTAATGAAGTTTCGTTTTTTTAGTGCTGAAAATTCATTGTCTGCTGGCGCTGTACACTTTTTCTAAGTGTTGCAATATCTCATGAAGGAAATACTGGACAATCAAATTAATGACTTTCCAGGCTTCAGGATGCCTTTCTACACTATATAAAGGTGGAAATTTACATTGGAAACGTTTGGTTTAGCTGTTATAAAAGTTTGGTTTTTTAGTGCTGTAAATGCATTTTCAGCTCGCGCTGTACACATTTGCTATGAGAGGCATTATCTCATAAGGGAAATATTGGACAATCAAATTAATGACTGCCCAGGCTTCAGGATGTCTTTTTACACTATATAAGGGTGGAAATTTACATTGGAAACGTTTAGTTTAGCTGTTAATGAAGTTTCGTTTTTTTAGTGCTGAAAATTCATTGTCTGCTGGCGCTGTACACTTTTTCTAAGTGTTGCAATATCTCATGAAGGAAATACTGGACAATCAAATTAATGACTTTCCAGGCTTCAGGATGCCTTTCTACACTATATAAAGGTGGAAATGTACATTGGAAACGTTTGGTTTAGCTGTTATAAAAGTTTGGTTTTTTAGTGCTGTAAATGCATTTTCAGCTCGCGCTGTACACATTTGCTATGAGAGGCATTATCTCAGAAGGGAAATATTGGACAATCAAATTAATGACTGCCCAGGCTTCAGGATGTCTTTTTACACTCTATAAAGGTGGAAATTTACATTGGAAACGTTTGGTTTAGCTGTTATAAAAGTTTGGTTTTTTTAGTGCTGAAAATGCATTTTCAGCTCGCACTGTACACATTTGCTGTGTGAGGCATTATCTCATAAGGGAAATACTGGACAATCAAATTAATGACTGCCCAGGCTTCAGGATGTCTTTTTACACTATATAAAGGTGGAAATTTACATTGGAAACGTTTGGTTTAGCTGTTATAAAAGTTTGGTTTTTTAGTGCTGAAAATGCATTTTCAGCTCGCACTGTACACATTTGCTATGTGAGGCATTATCTCATAAGGGAAATACTGGACAATCAAATTAATGACTTCCCAGGCTTCAGGATGCCTTTTTACACTCTATAAATGTGGAAATTTACATTGGAAACGTTTGGTTTAGCTGTTAATGAAGTTTCGTTTTTTTAGTGCTGAAAATTCATTGTCTGCTGGCGCTGTACACTTTTTCTAAGTGTTGCAATATCTCATGAAGGAAATACTGGACAATCAAATTAATGACTTTCCAGGCTTCAGGATGCCTTTCTACACTATATAAAGGTGGAAATGTACATTGGAAACGTTTGGTTTAGCTGTTATAAAAGTTTGGTTTTTTAGTGCTGTAAATGCATTTTCAGCTCGCGCTGTACACATTTGCTATGAGAGGCATTATCTCATAAGGGAAATATTAGACAATCAAATTAATGACTGCCCAGGCTTCAGGATGTCTTTTTACACTATATAAGGGTGGAAATTTACATCGGAAACGTTTAGTTTAGCTGTTAATGAAGTTTCGTTTTTTTAGTGCTGAAAATTCATTGTCTGCTGGCGCTGTACACTTTTTCTAAGTGTTGCAATATCTCATGAAGGAAATACTGGACAATCAAATTAATGACTTTCCAGGCTTCAGGATGCCTTTCTACACTATATAAAGGTGGAAATGTACATTGGAAACGTTTGGTTTAGCTGTTATAAAAGTTTGGTTTTTTAGTGCTGTAAATGCATTTTCAGCTCGCGCTGTACACATTTGCTATGAGAGGCATTATCTCAAAAGGGAAATATTGGACAATCAAATTAATGACTGCCCAGGCTTCAGGATGTCTTTTTACACTATAAAAAGGTGGAAATTTACATTGGAAACGTTTGGTTTAGCTGTTATAAAAGTTTGGTTTTTTAGTGCTGAAAATGCATTTTCAGCTCGCACTGTACGCATTTGCTATGTGAGGCATTAATCTCATAAGGGAAATACTGGACAATCAAATTAATGACTTCCCAGGCTTCAGGATGCCTTTTTACACTCTATAAATGTGGAAATTTACATTGGAAACGTTTGGTTTAGCTGTTAATGAAGTTTCGTTTTTTTAGTGCTGAAAATTCATTGTCTGCTGGCGCTGTACACTTTTTCTAAGTGTTGCAATATCTCATGAAGGAAATACTGGACAATCAAATTAATGACTTTCCAGGCTTCAGGATGCCTTTCTACACTATATAAAGGTGGAAATTTACATTGGAAACGTTTGGTTTAGCTGTTATAAAAGTTTGGTTTTTTAGTGCTGTAAATGCATTTTCAGCTCGCGCTGTACACATTTGCTATGAGAGGCATTATCTCATAAGGGAAATATTGGACAATCAAATTAATGACTGCCCAGGCTTCAGGATGTCTTTTTACACTATATAAAGGTGGAAATTTACATTGGAAACGTTTAGTTTAGCTGTTAATGAAGTTTCGTTTTTTTTAGTGCTGAAAATTCATTGTCTGCTGGCGCTGTACACTTTTTCTAAGTGTTGCAATATCTCATGAAGGAAATACTGGACAATCAAATTAATGACTTTCCAGGCTTCAGGATGCCTTTCTACACTATATAAAGGTGGAAATTTACATTGGAAACGTTTGGTTTAGCTGTTATAAAAGTTTGGTTTTTTAGTGCTGTAAATGCATTTTCAGCTCGCGCTGTACACATTTGCTATGAGAGGCATTATCTCATAAGGGAAATATTGGACAATCAAATTAATGACTGCCCAGGCTTCAGGATGTCTTTTTACACTATATAAAGGTGGAAATTTACATTGGAAACGTTTGGTTTAGCTGTTATAAAAGTTTGGTTTTTTAGTGCTGTAAATGCATTTTCAGCTCGCGCTGTACACATTTGCTACGAGAGGCATTATCTCATAAGGGAAATATTGGACAATCAAATTAATGGCTGCCCAGGCTTCAGGATGTCTTTTTACTCTATATAAAGTTGGAAATTTACATTGGAAACGTTTAGTTTAGCTGTTAATGAAGTTTCGTTTTTTTAGTGCTGAAAATTCATTGTCTGCTGGCGCTGTACACTTTTTCTAAGTGTTGCAATATCTCATGAAGGAAATACTGGACAATCAAATCAATGACTTTCCAGGCTTCAGGATGCCTTTCTACACTATATAAAGGTGGAAATGTACATTGGAAACGTTTGGTTTAGCTGTTATAAAAGTTTGTTTTTTTAGTGCTGAAAATGCATTTTCAGCTCGCGCTGTACACATTTGCTATGAGAGGCATTGTCTCATAAGGGAAATATTGGACAATCAAATTAATGACTGCCTAGGCTTCGGGATGTCTTTTTACACTATATAAAGGTGGAAATTTACATTGGAAACGTTTGGTTTAGCTGTTATAAAAGTTTGGTTTTTTTAGTGCTGAAAATGCATTTTCAGCTCGCACTGTACACATTTGCTATGTGAGGCATTATCTCATAAGGGAAATACTGGACAATCAAATTAATGACTGCCCAGGCTTCAGGATGTCTTTTTACACTATATAAAGGTGGAAATTTACATTGGAAACGTTTGGTTTAGCTGTTATAAAAGTTTGTTTTTTTAGTGCTGAAAATGCATTTTCAGCTCGCACTGTACACATTTGCTATGTGAGGCATTATCTCATAAGGGAAATACTGGACAATCAAATTAATGACTTCCCAGGCTTCAGGATGCCTTTTTACACTCTATAAATGTGGAAATTTACATTGGAAACGTTTGGTTTAGCTGTTAATGAAGTTTCGTTTTTTTAGTGCTGAAAATTCATTGTCTGCTGGCGCTGTACACTTTTTCTAAGTGTTGCAATATCTCATGAAGAAAATACTGGACAATCAAATTAATGACTTTCCAGGCTTCAGGATGCCTTTCTACACTATATAAAGGTGGAAATTTACATTGGAAACGTTTGGTTTAGCTGTTATAAAAGTTTGGTTTTTTAGTGCTGTAAATGCATTTTCAGCTCGCGCTGTACACATTTGCTATGAGAGGCATTATCTCATAAGGGAAATATTGGACAATCAAATTAATGACTGCCCAGGCTTCAGGATGTATTTTTACACTATATAAGGGTGGAAATTTACATTGGAAACGTTTAGTTTAGCTGTTAATGAAGTTTCGTTTTTTTAGTGCTGAAAATTCATTGTCTGCTGGCGCTGTACACTTTTTCTAAGTGTTGCAATATCTCATGAAGGAAATACTGGACAATCAAATTAATGACTTTCCAGGCTTCAGGATGCCTTTCTACACTATATAAAGGTGGAAATGTACATTGGAAACGTTTGGTTTAGCTGTTATAAAAGTTTGGTTTTTTAGTGCTGTAAATGCATTTTCAGCTCGCGCTGTACACATTTGCTATGAGAGGCATTATCTCAGAAGGGAAATATTGGACAATCAAATTAATGACTGCCCAGGCTTCAGGATGTCTTTTTACACTATATAAAGGTGGAAATTTACATTGGAAACGTTTGGTTTAGCTGTTATAAAAGTTTGGTTTTTTTAGTGCTGAAAATGCATTTTCAGCTCGCACTGTACACATTTGCTGTGTGAGGCATTATCTCATAAGGGAAATACTGGACAATCAAATTAATGACTGCCCAGGCTTCAGGATGTCTTTTTACACTATATAAAGGTGGAAATTTACATTGGAAACGTTTGGTTTAGCTGTTATAAAAGTTTGGTTTTTTAGTGCTGAAAATGCATTTTCAGCTCGCACTGTACACATTTGCTATGTGAGGCATTATCTCATAAGGGAAATACTGGACAATCAAATTAATGACTTCCCAGGCTTCAGGATGCCTTTTTACACTCTATAAATGTGGAAATTTACATTGGAAACGTTTGGTTTAGCTGTTAATGAAGTTTCGTTTTTTTAGTGCTGAAAATTCATTGTCTGCTGGCGCTGTACACTTTTTCTAAGTGTTGCAATATCTCATGAAGGAAATACTGGACAATCAAATTAATGACTTTCCAGGCTTCAGGATGCCTTTCTACACTATATAAAGGTGGAAATTTACATTGGAAACGTTTGGTTTAGCTGTTATAAAAGTTTGGTTTTTTAGTGCTGTAAATGCATTTTCAGCTCGCGCTGTACACATTTGCTATGAGAAGCATTATCTCATAAGGGAAATATTGGACAATCAAATTAATGACTGCCCAGGCTTCAGGATGTCTTTTTACACTATATAAGGGTGGAAATTTACATTGGAAACGTTTAGTTTAGCTGTTAATGAAGTTTCGTTTTTTTAGTGCTGAAAATTCATTGTCTGCTGGCGCTGTACACTTTTTCTAAGTGTTGCAATATCTCATGAAGGAAATACTGGACAATCAAATTAATGACTTTCCAGGCTTCAGGATGCCTTTCTACACTATATAAAGGTGGAAATTTACATTGGAAACGTTTAGTTTAGCTGTTAATGAAGTTTCGTTTTTTTAGTGCTGAAAATTCATTGTCTGCTGGCGCTGTACATTTTTTCTATGTGTTGCAATATCTCATGAAGGAAATACTGGACAATCAAATTAATTACTTTCCAGGCTTCAGGATGCCTTTCTACACTATATAAAGGTGGAAATGTACATTGGAAACGTTTGGTTTAGCTGTTATAAAAGTTTGGTTTTTTAGTGCTGTAAATGCATTTTCAGCTCGCGCTGTACACATTTGCTATGAGAGGCATTATCTCAGAAGGGAAATATTGGACAATCAAATTAATGACTGCCCAGGCTTCAGGATGTCTTTTTACACTATATAAAGGTGGAGATTTACATTGGAAACGTTTGGTTTAGCTGTTATAAAAGTTTGGTTTTTTTAGTGCTGAAAATGCATTTTCAGCTCGCACTGTACACATTTGCTGTGTGAGGCATTATCTCATAAGGGAAATACTGGACAATCAAATTAATGACTGCCCAGGCTTCAGGATGTCTTTTTACACTATATAAAGGTGGAAATTTACATTGGAAACGTTTGGTTTAGCTGTTATAAAAGTTTGGTTTTTTTAGTGCTGAAAATGCATTTTCAGCTCGCACTGTCCACATTTGCTATGTGAGGCATTATCTCATAAGGGAAATACTGGACAATCAAATTAATGACTGCCCAGGCTTCAGGATGTCGTTTTACACTATATAAAGGTGGAAATTTACATTGGAAACGTTTGGTTTAGCTGTTATAAAAGTTTGTTTTTTTAGTGCTGTAAATGCATTTTCAGCTCGCGCTGTACACATTTGCTATGAGAGGCATTATCTCATAAGGGAAATATTGGACAATCAAATTAATGACTGCCCAGGCTTCAGGATGTCTTTTTACACTATATAAAGGTGGAAATATACATTGGAAACGTTTAGTTTAGCTGTTAATGAAGTTTCGTTTTTTTAGTGCTGAAAATTCATTGTCTGCTGGCGCTGTACACTTTTTCTAAGTGTTGCAATATCTCATGAAGGAAATACTGGACAATCAAATTAATGACTTTCCAGGCTTCAGGATGCCTTTCTACACTATATAAAGGTGGAAATGTACATTGGAAACGTTTGGTTTAGCTGTTATAAAAGTTTGGTTTTTTAGTGCTGTAAATGCATTTTCAGCTCGCGCTGTACACATTTGCTATGAGAGGCATTATCTCATAAGGGAAATATTAGACAATCAAATTAATGACTGCCCAGGCTTCAGGATGTCTTTTTACACTATATAAGGGTGGAAATTTACATCGGAAACGTTTAGTTTAGCTGTTAATGAAGTTTCGTTTTTTTAGTGCTGAAAATTCATTGTCTGCTGGCGCTGTACACTTTTTCTAAGTGTTGCAATATCTCATGAAGGAAATACTGGACAATCAAATTAATGACTTTCCAGGCTTCAGGATGCCTTTCTACACTATATAAAGGTGGAAATGTACATTGGAAACGTTTGGTTTAGCTGTTATAAAAGTTTGGTTTTTTAGTGCTGTAAATGCATTTTCAGCTCGCGCTGTACACATTTGCTATGAGAGGCATTATCTCAAAAGGGAAATATTGGACAATCAAATTAATGACTGCCCAGGCTTCAGGATGTCTTTTTACACTATATAAAGGTGGAAATTTACATTGGAAACGTTTGGTTTAGCTGTTATAAAAGTTTGGTTTTTTAGTGCTGAAAATGCATTTTCAGCTCGCACTGTACACATTTGCTATGTGAGGCATTATCTCATAAGGGAAATACTGGACAATCAAATTAATGACTTCCCAGGCTTCAGGATGCCTTTTTACACTCTATAAATGTGGAAATTTACATTGGAAACGTTTGGTTTAGCTGTTAATGAAGTTTCGTTTTTTTAGTGCTGAAAATTCATTGTCTGCTGGCGCTGTACACTTTTTCTAAGTGTTGCAATATCTCATGAAGGAAATACTGGACAATCAAATTAATGACTTTCCAGGCTTCAGGATGCCTTTCTACACTATATAAAGGTGGAAATTTACATTGGAAACGTTTGGTTTAGCTGTTATAAAAGTTTGGTTTTTTAGTGCTGTAAATGCATTTTCAGCTCGCGCTGTACACATTTGCTATGAGAGGCATTATCTCATAAGTGAAATATTGGACAATCAAATTAATGACTGCCCAGGCTTCAGGATGTCTTTTTACACTATATAAAGGTGGAAATTTACATTGGAAACGTTTAGTTTAGCTGTTAATGAAGTTTCGTTTTTTTTAGTGCTGAAAATTCATTGTCTGCTGGCGCTGTACACTTTTTCTAAGTGTTGCAATATCTCATGAAGGAAATACTGGACAATCAAATTAATGACTTTCCAGGCTTCAGGATGCCTTTCTACACTATATAAAGGTGGAAATTTACTTTGGAAACGTTTGGTTTAGCTGTTATAAAAGTTTGGTTTTTTAGTGCTGTAAATGCATTTTCAGCTCGCGCTGTACACATTTGCTATGAGAGGCATTATCTCATAAGGGAAATATTGGACAATCAAATTAATGACTGCCCAGGCTTCAGGATGTCTTTTTACACTATATAAAGGTGGAAATTTACATTGGAAACGTTTGGTTTAGCTGTTATAAAAGTTTGGTTTTTTAGTGCTGTAAATGCATTTTCAGCTCGCGCTGTACACATTTGCTATGAGAGGCATTATCTCATAAGGGAAATATTGGACAATCAAATTAATGGCTGCCCAGGCTTCAGGATGTCTTTTTACTCTATATAAAGTTGGAAATTTACATTGGAAACGTTTAGTTTAGCTGTTAATGAAGTTTCGTTTTTTTAGTGCTGAAAATTCATTGTCTGCTGGCGCTGTACACTTTTTCTAAGTGTTGCAATATCTCATGAAGGAAATACTGGACAATCAAATCAATGACTTTCCAGGCTTCATGATGCCTTTCTACACTATATAAAGGTGGAAATGTACATTGGAAACGTTTGGTTTAGCTGTTATAAAAGTTTGTTTTTTTAGTGCTGAAAATGCACTAAAAAATGCATTTTCAGCTCGCGCTGTACACATTTGCTATGAGAGGCATTGTCTCATAAGGGAAATATTGGACAATCAAATTAATGACTGCCTAGGCTTCAGGATGTCTTTTTACACTATATAAAGGTGGAAATTTACATTGGAAACGTTTGGTTTAGCTGTTATAAAAGTTTGGTTTTTTTAGTGCTGAAAATGCATTTTCAGCTCGCACTGTACACATTTGCTATGTGAGGCATTATCTCATAAGGGAAATACGGGACAATCAAATTAATGACTGCCCAGGCTTCAGGATGTCTTTTTACACTATATAAAGGTGGAAATTTACATTGGAAACGTTTGGTTTAGCTGTTATAAAAGTTTGTTTTTTTAGTGCTGAAAATGCATTTTCAGCTCGCACTGTACACATTTGCTATGTGAGGCATTATCTCATAAGGGAAATACTGGACAATCAAATTAATGACTTCCCAGGCTTCAGGATGCCTTTTTACACTCTATAAATGTGGAAATTTACATTGGAAACGTTTGGTTTAGCTGTTAATGAAGTTTCGTTTTTTTAGTGCTGAAAATTCATTGTCTGCTGGCGCTGTACACTTTTTCTAAGTGTTGCAATATCTCATGAAGGAAATACTGGACAATCAAATTAATGACTTTCCAGGCTTCAGGATGCCTTTCTACACTATATAAAGGTGGAAATTTACATTGGAAACGTTTGGTTTAGCTGTTATAAAAGTTTGGTTTTTTAGTGCTGTAAATGCATTTTCAGCTCGCGCTGTACACATTTGCTATGAGAGGCATTATCTCATAAGGGAAATATTGGACAATCAAATTAATGACTGCCCAGGCTTCAGGATGTCTTTTTACACTATATAAAGGTGGAAATTTACATTGGAAACGTTTGGTTTAGCTGTTATAAAAGTTTGGTTTTTTTAGTGCTGAAAATGCATTTTCAGCTCGCACTGTACACATTTGCTATGTGAGGCATTATCTCATAAGGGAAATACTGGACAATCAAATTAATGACTGCCCAGGCTTCAGGATGTCTTTTTACACTATCTAAAGGTGGAAATTTACATTGGAAACGTTTGGTTTAGCTGTTATAAAAGTTTGGTTTTTTAGTGCTGAAAATGCATTTTCAGCTCGCACTGTACACATTTGCTATGTGAGGCATTATCTCATAAGGGAAATACTGGACAATCAAATTAATGACTTCCCAGGCTTCAGGATGCCTTTTTACACTCTATAAATGTGGAAATTTATATTGGAAACGTTTGGTTTAGCTGTTAATGAAGTTTCGTTTTTTTAGTGCTGAAAATTCATTGTCTGCTGGCGCTGTACACTTTTTCTAAGTGCTGCAATATCTCATGAAGGAAATACTGGACAATCAAATTAATGACTTTCCAGGCTTCAGGATGCCTTTCTACACTATATAAAGGTGGAAATTTACATTTGAAACGTTTGGTTTAGCTGTTATAAAAGTTTGGTTTTTTAGTGCTGTAAATGCATTTTCAGCTCGCGCTGTACACATTTGCTATGAGAGGCATTATCTCATAAGGGAAATATTGGACAATCAAATTAATGACTGCCCAGGCTTCAGGATGTCTTTTTACACTATATAAAGGTGGAAATATACATTGGAAACGTTTAGTTTAGCTGTTAATGAAGTTTCGTTTTTTTAGTGCTGAAAATTCATTGTCTGCTGGCGCTGTACACTTTTTCTAAGTGTTGCAATATCTCATGAAGGAAATACTGGACAATCAAATTAATGACTTTCCAGGCTTCAGGATGCCTTTCTACACTATATAAAGGTGGAAATTTACATTGGAAACGTTTGGTTTAGCTGTAATAAAAGTTAGGTTTTTTAGTGCTGTAAATGCATTTTCAGCTCGCGCTGTACACATTTGCTATGAGAGGCATTATCTCATAAGGGAAATATTGGACAATCAAATTAATGACTGCCCAGGCTTCAGGATGTCTTTTTACACTATATAAAGGTGGAAATTTACATTGGAAACGTTTGGTTTAGCTGTTATAAAAGTATGGTTTTTTAGTGCTGAAAATGCATTTACAGCACGAAAAAAACAAACTTTTATAACAGCTAAACCAAACGTTTCCAATGTAAATTTCCACATTTATAGAGTGTAAAAAGGCATCCTGAAGCCTGGGAAGTCATTAATTTGATTGTCCAGTATTTCCCTTATGAGATAATGCCTCACATAGCAAATGTGTACAGTGCGAGCTGAAAATGCATTTTCAGCACTAAAAAACCAAACTTTTATAACAGCTAAACCAAACGTTTCCAATGTAAATTTCCACCTTTATATAGTGTAAAAAGACATCCTGAAGCCTGGGCAGTCATTAATTTGATTGTCCAGTATTTCCCTTATGAGATAATGCCTCACATAGCAAATGTGTACAGCGCGAGCTGAAAATGCATTTACAGCACTAAAAAAACAAACTTTAATAACAGCTAAACTAAACGTTTCCAATGTAAATTTCCACCTTTATATAGTGTAAAAAGACATCCTGAAGCCTGGGCAGTCATTAATTTGATTGTCCAATATTTCCCTTATGAGATAATGCCTCACATAGCAAATGTGTACAGTGCGAGCTGAAAATGCATTTACAGCACTAAAAAAACAAACTTTTATAACAGCTAAACCAAACGTTTCCAATGTAAATTTCCACCTTTATATAGTGTAGAAAGGCATCCTGAAGCCTGGAAAGTCATTAATTTGATTGTCCAGTATTTCCTTCATGAGATATTGCAACACTTAGAAAAAGTGTACAGCGCCAGCAGACAATGAATTTGCAGCACTAAAAAAACGAAACTTCATTAACAGCTAAACCAAACGTTTCCAATGTAAATTTCCACCTTTATGTCGTGTAAAAAGATATCCTGAAGCCTGGGCAGTCATTAATTTGATTGTCCAATATTTTCCTTATGAGATAATGCCTCTCATAGCAAATGTGTACAGCGCGAGCTGAAAATGCATTTACAGCACTAAAAAACCAAACTTTTATAACAGCTAAACCAAACGTTTCCAATGTAAATTTCCACAATTATATAGTGTAAAAAGGTCTCCTGAAGCCTGGGAAGTCATTAATTTGATTGTCCAGCATTTCCATTATGAGATAATGTCTCACATAGCAAATGTGTACAGCGCGAGCTGAAAATGCATTTACAGCACTAAAAAAACAAACTTTTATAACAGCTAAACCAAACGTTTACAATGTAAATTTCCACCTTTATATAGTGTAAAAAGGCATCCTGAAGCCTGGAAAGTCATTAATTTGATTGTCCAGTATTTCCTTCATGAGAAAATGCAACACTTAGAAAAAGTGTACAGCGCCAGCAGACAATGAATTTGCAGCACTAAAAAAACGAAACTTCATTAACAGCTAAACCAAACGTTTCCAATGTAAATTTCCACATTTATATAGTGTAAAAAGGCATCCTGAAGCCTGGGAAGTCATTAATTTGATTGTCCATTATTTCCCTTATGAGATAATGCCTCACATAGCAAATGTGTACAGCGCGAGCTGAAAATGCATTTACAGCACTAAAAAAACAAACTTTTATAACAGCTAAACTAAACGTTTCCAATGTAAATTTCCACCTCTATATAGTGTAAAAAGGTCTCCTGAAGCCTGGTAAGTCATTAATTTGATTGTCCAGTATTTCCCTTATGGGATAATGCCTCACATAGCAAATGTGTACAGCGCGAGCTGAAAATGCATTTACAGCACTAAAAAAACAAACGTTTATAACAGCTAAACCAAACGTTTCCAATGTAAATTTCCACCTTTATATAGTGTAAAAAGGCATCCTGAAGCCTGGAAAGTCATTAATTTGATTGTCCAGTATTTCCTTCATGAGATATTGCAACACTTAGAAAAAGTGTACAGCGACAGCAGACAGCAGGCTGCCAGGATGGCCGAGTGGTCTAAGGCGCCGCGTTCCGGTCCCAGTCCCCCCAAGAGGCCTGGGTTCGAATCTCGAATTGGCTGCCAGGATGGCCGAGTGGTCTAAGGCGCCGCGTTCCGGACCCAGTCTCCCCAGGAGGCCTGGGTTCGAATCTCGAATTTCCCCATTGTGGGACTAATAAAGGCATTATTATTATATTATTATTATCATTAGACAATGAATTTGCAGCACTAAAAAAACGAAACTTCATTAACAGCTAAACCAAACGTTTCCAATGTAAATTTCCACATTTATATAGTGTAAAAAGGCATCCTGAAGCCTGGGAAGTCATTAATTTGATTGTCCAGTATTTCCTTCATGAGATATTGCAACACTTAGAAAAAGTGTACAGCGCCAGCAGACAATGAATTTGCAGCACTAAAAAAACGAAACTTCATTAACAGCTAAACCAAACGTTTCCAATGTAAATTTCCACATTTATATAGTGTAAAAAGGCATCCTGAAGCCTGGGAAGTCATTAATTTGATTGTCCAGTATTTCCCTTATGAGATAATGCCTCACATAGCAAATGTGTACAGCGCGAGCTGAAAATGCATTTACAGCACTAAAAAAACTAACTTTTATAACAGCTAAACTAAACGTTTCCAATGCAAATTTCCACCTTTATATAGTGTAAAAAAGACATCCTGAAGCCTGGGCAGTCATTAATTTGATTGTCCAATATTTCCCTTATGAGATAATGCCTCACATAGCATTTACAGCACTAAAAAACCAAACTTTTATAACAGCTAAACCAAACGTTTCCAATGTAAATTTCCACCTTTATATAGTGTAGAAAGGCATCCTGAAGCCTGGAAAGTCATTAATTTGATTGTCCAGTATTTCCTTCATGAGATATTGCAACACTTAGAAAAAGTGTACAGCGCCAGCGACAATGAATTTTCAGCACTAAAAAAACGAAACTTCATTAACAGCTAAACCAAACGTTTCCAATGTAAATTTCCACATTTATATAGTGTAAAAAGGCATCCTGAACCCTGGGAAGTCATTAATTTGATTGTCCAGTATTTCCCTTATGAGATAATGCCTCACATAGCAAATGAGTACAGCGCGAGCTGAAAATGCATTTACAGCACGAAAAAAACAAACTTTTATAACAGCTAAACCAAACGTTTCCAATGTAAATTTCCACATTTATATAGTGTAAAAAGGCATCCTGAAGCCTGGGAAGTCATTAATTTGATTGTCCAGTATTTCCCTTATGAGATAATGCCTCACATAGCAAATGTGTACAGCGCGAGCTGAAAATGCATTTACAGCACTAAAAAACCAAACTTTTATAACAGCTAAACCAAACGTGTCCAATGTAAATTTCCACCTTTATATAGTGTAGAAAGGCATCCTGAAGCCTGGAAAGTCATGAATTTGATTGTCCAGTATTTCCTTCATGAGATATTGCAACACTTAGAAAAAGTGTACAGCGCCAGCAGACAATGAATTTGCAGCACTAAAAAAACGAAACTTCATTTCCAGCTAAACCAAACGTTTCCAATGTAAATTTCCACATTTATATAGTGTAAAAAGGCATCCTGAAGCCTGGGAAGTCATTAATTTGATTGTCCAGTATTTCCCTTATGAGATAATGCCTCACATAGCAAATGTGTACAGCGCGAGCTGAAAATGCATTTACAGCACTAAAAAAACAAACTTTTATAACAGCTAAACTAAACGTTTCCAATGTAAATTTTCACCTTTATATAGTGTAAAAAGACATCCTGAAGCCTGGGCAGTCATTAATTTGATTGTCCAATATTTCCCTTATGAGATAATGCCTCTCATAGCAAATGTGTACAGCGCGAGCTGAAAATGCATTTACAGCACTAAAAAACCAAACTTTTATAACAGCTAAACCAAACGTTTCCAATGTAAATTTCCACCTTTATATAGTGTAGAAAGGCATCCTGAAGCCTGGAAAGTCATTAATTTGATTGTCCAGTATTTCCTTCATGAGATATTGCAACACTTAGAAAAAGTGTACAGCGCCAGCAGACAATGAATTTGCAGCACTAAAAAAACGAAACTTCATTAACAGCTAAACCAAACGTTTCCAATGTAAATTTCCACCTTTATATAGTGTAGAAAGGCATCCTGAAGCCTGGGCAGTCATTAATTTGATTGTCCAATATTTCCCTTATGAGATAATGCCTCTCATAGCAAATGTGTACAGCGTGAGCTGAAAATGCATTTACAGCACAAAAAAAACAAACTTTTATAACAGCTAAACCAAACGTTTCCAATGTAAATTTCCACCTTTATATAGTGTAAAAAGACATCCTGAAGCCTGGGAAGTCATTAATTTGATTGTCCAGTATTTCCCTTATGAGATAATGCCTCACCATAGCAAATGTGTACAGCGCGAGCTGAAAATGCATTTACAGCACTAAAAAACCAAACTTTTATAACAGCTAAACCAAACGTTTCCAATGTAAATTTCCACCTTTATATAGTGTAAAAAGGCATCCTGAAGCCTGGGAAGTCATTAATTTGATTGTCCAGTATTTCCCTTTTGAGATAATGCCTCACATAGCAAATGTGTACAGCGCGAGCTGAAAATGCATTTACAGCACTAAAAAACCAAACTTTTATAACAGCTAAACCAAACGTTTCCAATGTAAATTTCCACCTTTATATAGTGTAAAAAGGCATCCTGAAGCCTGGGAAGTCATTCATTTGATTGTCCAGTATTTCCCTTATGAGATAATGCCTCACATAGCAAATGTGTACAGCGCGAGCTGAGAATGCATTTACAGCACTAAAAAAACAAACTTTTATAACAGCTAAACCAAACGTTTCCAATGTAAATTTCCACCTTTATACAGTGTAGAAAGGCATCCTGAAGCCTGGAAAGTCATTAATTTGATTGTCCAGTATTTCCTTCATGAGATATTGCAACACTTAGAAAAAGTGTACAGCGCCAGCAGACAATGAATTTGCAGCACTAAAAAAACGAAACTTCATTAACAGCTAAACCAAACGTTTCCAATGTAAATTTCCACATTTATATAGTGTAAAAAGGCATCCTGAAGCCTGGGAAGTCATTAATTTGATTGTCCAGTATTTCCTTCATGAGATATTGCAACACTTAGAAAAAGTGTACAGCGCCAGCAGACAATGAATTTGCAGCACTAAAAAAACGAAACTTCATTAACAGCTAAACCAAACGTTTCCAATGTAAATTTCCACATTTATATAGTGTAAAAATGCATCCTGAAGCCTGGGAAGTCATTAATTTCTTTGTCCAGTATTTCCTTCATGAGATACAGCAACACTTAGAAAAAGTCTGTGTGACAGCCTGGAGAGACTGCTGACAGGAGGGAATAGACCCCACTGGGGCTGACATGGGCTAGCTACCCATGCTGGCAGTCTCTGACACTGTGTTCAGTTTGTTGGAGACACCCGCCAAGTGCTACAGAAAGTCTACAAAGAATGACACCCCTACAGCCTGCGAGAGCGGGGGCGCAAGATGGCTCAATGACTGACCACACGGCTACAGACCTAGGAACAAACATGACTACGAGCAAGAACACGGTGCATGAGACAATGGCAGCAGGACACTCACTTCAGGTCTGCACCTGTGGCTGGGCAAAAGTAACATCAGTTACAGGGTTGAAGATCCACCAAGGAAAGAAGCGGTGTTTGGGAAAGCCGAGTCAAGGGCCTCGCATTGACCAATACTTCTTACGAAGTAATGCGTCAAATCAGTCGAGTGAAGCACAGCGACGGGAAAAAACCCAAAGTTCGCAGAGCATCAGCCCCCCTGTCACTGAGGAGGGTATTATAAACACAGAATTGCAGGAGGTAGAACCCACCCAGCCACAGAGACCTCCCAAAGAGAACAAGATCAAAGGGCACAGACAGAGTGTGAGGTGGCCCAAAACTATTGAGAAGAGAGAGTGGGAAACCGTCAATAACGACCTGGTGAAAATGTTGGAGCAACAAGTGGGCACTGCAGAGAGAAAGCTGGAACACATCGGTGACATCATCTACCACTATGGAGAGGAGCGCTTTGGAGTGAACAGCTGGAAAACCACCAACAAAATACCACCACCAACCAAACCTAGGAGGCAACAAGAGATAGAGAGACTGATCAGGGAAAGAAGGGACCTGCGGAAACAGTGGAGAAAAGCCTCTGATCCAGAGAGAGAAGGTCTCATGCTGCTCCATGGGGACATCAAGCTCCGGTTGAAAACCTTACGAAGAGCAGAGAACTTGAGGAAACTTCGCAGGAAGAAGGAACACACAAGAACCCTGTTCTATAAAAATCCCTTCAAGTTTGTCAAAGATCTCCTCGCTAAGGACAAAAGCGGGTTCCTTCAAACTTCAAAGAAGGAACTTGAAGAGCACCTGGAAAAGGTCTACCAAGACACGAAAAGGCATGAACAGCTAGCCATCCCACATGATATCCCCCCCATTCGACCACCAGAGGTCAACATCGAGACCGGCCCTCCAAAATGGAAAGAAGTGGAGAACATGGTGGGCGTGCAAGATCAGGATCTGCACCAGGACCAAATGGAGTGTCATATAAGCTCTACAAGAACTCACCAGATGTCCTACGCTATCTTTGGAGGCTAATGAGAATCGTCTGGCAGAAGGGGATAATACCAAAGGCATGGCGAAGGGCTGGAGGTGTACTAATTCCAAAAGAGAAGGACGCAGATATCAGTCAATTTCGGCCAATCAGCCTTCTCAACGTTGAAGGGAAAATCTTTTTCAGCGTCTTGACACACACCACCTACCTGGAGAAAAAACGAGTACATTGACACATCCGTACAAAAGGCTGGAATTTCTGGATTCTCTGGCTGCTTGGAGCACACCAGTATGATCTGGCATCAGATTCAAGCAGCGAAGAAGAACAAAGGGGATCTTCATGTCATCTTTCTCGACCTCGCCAATGCCTTTGGTTCAGTTCCGCATAGCCTTCTCTGGGAGTCCTTCAACTTCTTCCGCGTTCCAACATCCATCACTACCTTGGTAAAATTCTACTTTGAAGACCTGCAGCTGTGCTTCACAACACCCGACTTCAAAACATCATGGCAGCAAGTAGAAGTAGGCATCATGGCAGGTTGCACGATCTCACCCCTGGCCTTTACAATGGCCATGGAGGTCATCATCAGGGCCTCAAAATGGGTGGCGGGGTGAGCGAACCAGGAACGGGATCCGCCTTCCACCGTCCGAGTATATATGGACGACATGACCACTCTGACCACCACTGCAGCTTGCACCAGGCGGCTACTTGGTAAGCTGCAGGAAAACATCAGCTGGGCCCGGATGAAAATCAAGCCGAACAAGTCACGTAGCATCTCGATAATCAAGGGAGAGCTAAAAGACGTGAAGTTCTGCATTGGTGACGAACCAATACCAACGGTGGCAGAACAACCTGTCAAAAGCCTGGGCAGATGGTATGACTCAAGTCTTAAGGATAAAAACCAGGTGCAGCAGCTAAGACAGGATATCATCAACGACCTGAACAACATCAACAAGACTCCACTACCAGGGAAGCTCAAGCTCTGGTGTCTGCAATTTGGGCTTCTCCCTCTCGTGATGTGGCCACTCACTGTCTACGAGGTCCCACTAACAACTGTGGAGAAGATGGAGCGAGCCATCACAGTATATGTGAAACAGTGGCTTGGTGTCCCACGCTGTCTGAATAACATCAGCCTCTATGGCAAAGGAGTCCTCGAACTGCCCATCACAAGTCTCACTGAAGAATACAAGTGCTCTAAAGTGAGACTACATATGACGCTGACGGACTCCAGAGACCGGACCATCAGTGAAACGGCACCACCCCTGTCAACTGCACGGAAATGGACACCATCCAGTGCAGTGCAGCATGCCACAGCAGCCCTGAGGCACAGCGATATTGTGGGACACGTCCAGAGGGGAAGAGGAGGCTTTGGCCTTACAGCAAGCAAACCAACTTGGTGTAAGGCCTCAACCGCAGAGAGGAAAAAAATGGTCGTGGAGGAGGTGCGCCGCCAGGAAGAGGCTGAAAGGTCTGCAAAGGCTGTCTCGCTTGCCAAGCAGGGACAGTGGATGAGGTGGGAAGGCCTGGAGAAAAGAAAGCTTGGCTGGAGGGATCTCTGGGAGATGGAAGCTAGCAACATCAGCTTCATCATCAGAGCTACCAATGACGTGCTGCCATCCCCAAAAAACCTCCACCAGTGGTATGGCGAAGATCCAACCTGTGCCCTCTGCCCAACACCAGCAACTCTCAAACACATCCTGACTGGTTGTAAGACCAGCCTCACACAAGGCCGCTATACCTGGAGGCACAACCAGGTCCTCAAGAGCTTGGCAGCAGTGCTTGAAAGCAGGAGAACTACCATCAACTCCTTGCCCTTAAGAGCCACCACTACCATTACAGCACCAAAATTTGTCCGAGAGGGACAGGAAAAGCCCAACCATCCTTTTCTCAAGCCAGAAGTTGGTCAGCTAACCAAGGCTCGGGATTGGAAGATGCTGGTCGATATAGGTCAGCAACTAATCTTCCCAGCAGAGATTGCAACCACCACCCTAATGCCAGACTTAGTGCTGTGGTCCCATTCATTGAAGACTGTCTACATTGCAGAGCTCACAGTCCCGTGGGAAAATGCAGTTGAAGAGGCCTATGAGCGTAAGAAGTTGCGCTACACTGAACTGGCGGCGGACGCACAACAACGAGGGTGGAAAGCCAAGGTCTATCCCGTCGAAGTTGGATGCAGAGGGTTTCTGGCCTCATCAACCATCAAGCTGCTGAAAGACCTGGGAATCCATGGACAGGCTCTGCGGCACACAGTCAGATCGCTCTCTAAAGCGGCTGAAAGAAGCAGCCAGTGGATCTGGATGAAGAGGAAGGACCCCTACTGGGCTCATAGATCAGCAACATGACCCCCGTCCCCCCTCCCCATCCCACCACTAATCTGCGTCATCCCACTTGAGTACCCAGGGCAGAACCATCCACCACAGTTAATTGGGCATGGGACATAAGCGCGGGCGTGATCAACCGGCCGCTGGCCACCATCGATGAGGGTGTCTAGTGATAAAGGCCGAAACACCCAGTGATTTGATGGAACACTACTGACGATGTGTCCCAAATTGACATCTTTCCCATTCCAACCATGAGACACAACCCCCATGCCACTCTCCATAGCAAGCCTAACCTCATGAGAATACCATCTATCGGCACAATGGACAGTTTACCATCACGTCCATGTTTTTATGATTCTGCTATGTGAGGCATTATCTCATAAGGGAAATACTGGACAATCAAATTAATGACTGTCCAGGCTTCAGGATGTCTTTTTCCACGATATAAAGGTGGAATCTTTCATTGGAAACGTTTGGTTTAGCTGTTATAGAAGTTTGGGTTTTTATTGTGCTGCAAATGCATTTTCAGCTTGCGCTGTGCACATTTGCAAAGTGAGGCAATATCTCATAAGGGAAATACTGGACAATCAAATTAATGACTGTCCAGTCTTCAGTATGTCAGTTTACACTATATAAAGGAAGAAATTTACATTGGAAACGTTGAATTAAGCTGTTATAGAAATGTGGTAGTTTAGTACTGCAAATGCATTTTCAGCTCGCGCTGTACACATTTTCTAAGTGAAGCATTATCTCATGAGGGAAAGACTGGACAATCAAATTAATGACTGTCCAGTCTTCAGTATGTCAGTTTACACTATTGTTAGGTTGAAGATATATTTTATCCCATATTTTACTCTATTAGTATTGCAAAAGAATTGTTCCACAGTGTGACCTATGTTTGACCATATGGATGAGAAGACTTCAAGAGAAGCGGATGCCTGAAGACAGGATCAACGTCTACAACATCAAAGGAGGTGTGCCGAGACACACCTCTGAACCAAAAGGACTGAGACTTTAGTGCCAGAGCACTAAAAGGCATATCTGCCTTTTCAATCAGTAAATGACTGCCATTGATGTCTGTCTTTCCTCTTGTGTCTGAAATGTTTACATGTTCCTGCTGGTGCTCCCCCCTTCGTTCCTTAGTGCAAATACATTGTATTGTTTAGGGACTTCCCAAATAAAATAGAGGGCTCGGCGGAGTGTGCTCCAGAACGAAGTTGGAGATGTAACTGAGCACACCTCCGTTCGTTCTCCTCGCGAGTAAAAGATCAACTCTTGTCTTCCTTTCATTCATTTTGCCTTTGTTCAGTGAATGCTTAGGTGATTGAACCTGACATTATTTTGGTCCTTCGAACGGGAAGCCAAGATACCTGAGGATTCCAGCGGGTGTGGTGAACTCCAGAAAGACCATGGCCATGGCAGGCTCACTAGAGAGAGCCTAAAAATCCTTTTCCAGGACTGGACCTCACCCCACCAGCTGGGATCTGACGGTTGACGGCGATCCAATGGAGGGAAGACAACAGTGGTGAGATATTTTTTTTTAGGGGGGAAGTGACTGACTGGAGGTCATTGCGCGTTAAGAATAAATAAATAAGTGTTCAGAATAAATAAATGAGCATTAAGAATAAATAAATAAAAATAAAACATAAAAAAGAAAAAAAAGCAAAGAAAGACATGAAGTAGAGATGAAATAAGAAAAGAGAAAGAAAGAAAGATAGAGAAAAGAGAAAGAAATTGTGTATAGATAAGAAATCCTGTGCATACTAGTCGATGGCAGGTCCATGAAGGACAGTGGAGTGAGAAATAAAAAAACCCTGTGAATACTAGTCAATGGCAGGTATATGACGGCGGAGTCCGAGAAATTCCGTGGAGAAAGTAGGACGGCGGAGTCTGTGTGTACACTTAAATTCCGTGTGTGAATGTTTGCGTAAACCGTATGTAAAGTGAGTGAACGGTGTGATTGGGGATTACAAATACCACTTGGTATTTTATCCGATGTAATACAGTAGGGTTGTACACAGCAGACTGGTGTGGATGCAAAGGCAATAATTCTCCACCTGAAAAGGTTGAATTGAGAATTACCACAACAGGAAATTTGAGTTGCTGTCCTACTGATGAGAAACCAGTTTTTAGAACACCTTAGGTGTTGACAAACTGGTCCAAATTTTCTAAAATGGGGATATTAGGTAGTAAAATAAAACCCAGGGATACGCTGCAGTGTAGAGATTGGAAGTTCATCGAAAAACAGGATCCTGATAAAACTCAGTATTTAGATACATGGATAACTGAACATGGCTTTAATGGTCAGTTAAATACACAAAAAATAGCCGCATTGCAGGGATCAATCATAGGAAAGACGAAAAAGACCCCAAAAAGATGAAGAAAAATGGCTTTGAGGAAACAGAATATTGGATGAGGGTAGCCTTAAAAAGAGAAGAGGGATACAGGAAACAAAAAGAGAATGAAAACAAAATAAGCAAAGGAAAGGAATGCGAAAAGTCAGATAGAGCAAATTACACTGAAATAGGAAGAGTAAAACAAAAGGATGATGAGACTTTTGAGCAACACAAAGTGAGAATGACAGCTGTGTTTAAAAATCACAGCGGGCTACAGGAAAATGGTAATGTAAATGGGCCATTTCAACAGCAGTTGAAGAATGCTTTACATGCAGGCTCAAGAGAGGTAATTCATAAGTGGGTAAATAAACATTTCATTTGCCTGCCAACAGGTACCCTGGAGGAGTATGTAAATCACGCCCTCCATGCTGAGAAGATAGAAAATAAAAAGAAGCAGAGGTCTATAGACAGGACAGGTCAGGTAGGACAGGTAGGACAGGAGGTCTTTTATCGAGGTGGAAAGGGCCGGTAGCTTTAGAGGACAAAGGGGCAGACGACAGAGAGGAGGAAGAATAGGAAGAGGAGCAAACAGGCAAAATACATCAGGCTGCTGGCGTTGTGGTAAAGAAGGCCATATAGCAAGAGATTGCCCTGAGAAAAAGCAACCTTCAGCATGACTAGGATAGGAAGCATCTAAACAGGATTTAGAGGCTGATCAAGGAACAGATGAGTTTCTAGATGAAGAGGTCCTCCTAAATTTACAAGAGATATTGGCCTTTGATGAAATAACTGAGCTGAAATAACCTTATTGGTAAATGGGTCACCAATGACCTTTTTATGTGACACTGGTGCATGTAGGATTGCTTGTAATAAATTAATTCCAAATGATAGAGCAAGAGAAATGTGTCATAGTCAGATTTGCAAGTGGAAAACTGTCTAGAGTAAAAGAATTAGAACCTGTGTGGTTGAGGGACCCAGAAGGACACTGAGTTGGTTGCATGAATTGAAATTAGGTTTACTTTTACAGAACAATGAGAGCCCAAGTTGTGGGGATGTGATTAATTTACAGAAAAAGATTATTGATGGCACAATTTATACTTACATGATCCGACAGACAAGGTATATCATTCTGATGATGGGTTTTACTTAATTGTATACTTGTGTCTTTTTCAGAAAGAGAGGAGTAGGTGTTGTGAAATCTTAATTGAATGAAGAAGTGAGCATGAGAAACCCTTGTAGGAGCATAGGTGTTTCCTGATTTTGTAGTTTTTGATTTGATACCTTGATAGTTTTGAGTGGCTTTGGTAAGGCTACAGTGAATTTGGAAAATTAAAAAAAAAAAAGGAGTGAGGAAAGTTTGACAGAGGGCAATGGGTATTGGTGTAATCGTAACTCATGAGTGTGCTGTAACAAAGAGTTAACAGCTCTTTGAAGTTAGATGCTCGTTCCCAAGTAGGGGGAGGAAGTCAGAGAGAGAGTTTGGTGATTGAAGAAGGTGTGACTTGAACAAATGAATAAGGATAAGAATTAGGTTCTGCTGTAAGGATGATTTGAAGAAATAAATATGTTATGTTTCATACTTCAGTTGATGATCTTTCTATTAAGGTAACTGTAGTTAGTAACTGGAATGAAATGCACAGATGGAAATGACACGGAAAAAAAAGATGGTAATTTGATAAGAAGGGCTAGTATTTACATTAGAAATAGAAATAGAAATAGAAATAGAAATCCCTTTATTGTCATTGTACTCAAGTGTGCAACGAGATTAGAGGGCTCCCCTCTCCAGTGCAATACAACAATAATACAGACAAATATATAAATTAGATAAATAAATAAGACTGAATAGGGCATATAGAAACACATCACAATGCTGTTTTGCAAGGTTAGGGTGGTCTCGTGTGTGTGTGAGAGTTCAGTATGGAGATGGCTCTCGGAAAGAAACTGTTTCTCAGTCTATTGGTCCTTGATTTGATGCATCTGTAGCGCCTGCCAGAGGGCAACAGGTCGAACAGGTGTGAGTTTGGGTGGGTATTGTCTTTGACGATGTTGAGAGCCCTTCTGAGGCACCGGGCGGTGTAGATGTCCGACAGCGAGGGGAGAGGGCAGCCAATAATCCTTTGCGCTGTTTTGACTGTCCTCTGGAGCCTCACTCTGTCCGCCTCAGTGCAGCCGCTGTACCAGGTGGAGACAGAGTACGTCAGCAGGCTCTCGATGGACGAGTGGTAGAAGGCCAGCAGCAGCTTCCTGTCCAGGTTGAATTTCCTGAGGACTCTCAGGAAGTGCAGACGTTGGCGGACCTTCTTTACCACTGCTGTGGTGTTGTGACTCCAAGAAAGGTCATCGGAGATCTGTACTCCCAGGAACTTGAACGTGTGGACCCTCTCCACACACACGCCTTCGATGCAGAGGGGGGGCGGCAGCGTCTTGTTCCTCCTGAAGTCGACGACAATCTCCTTTGTTTTAGCAGAGTTAAGGTGCAGTCTGTTGTCCTTGCACCAAGTTGTCAGTCTCTTTACCTCCTCTCTGTAGGCTGTCTCGTAACCTTCCGAGATCAGACCGACCACTGTCGTGTCGTCAGCAAACTTGACGATGGTGTTGTTGCCGTGGGCCGGGCTGCAGTCGTAGGTGTAGAGGGCGTACAGGAGAGGGCTCAGCACGCATCCTTGGGGGGAACCGGTGCTCAGCATGAGGGTGGAGGACGTGTAGGGGCCGAGCAACACAGTCTGGGGTCTGTTGGTCAGAAAGTCCTTAATCCAGATGCGTGTGAGGGCAGGGAGGCCGAGAGTGTCCAGTTTGGCGACGAGGATGTCTGGGATGATCGTGTTGAATGCCGAGCTGTAGTCCACAAAGAGCATCCTTGCATAGCTCCGCTGTTGTTCCAGGTGGCCCAGTACAACATGCAGAGCAGTGTCGATGGCGTCCTCAGTGGATCTGTTAGCCCGGTATGCAAACTGGTAGGGGTCCAGAGTGGGAGGAAGGCAGTCCCTGATGTGCTGGAGAACCAGCCTCTCGAAGCACTTCATAATGACTGGTGTGAGAGCAACAGGACGGTAGTCATTCAGGTGGACGGCTGGTGACTTTTTGGGGACAGGAATAATGGTGGAGGTTTTCAAGCAGGAGGGGATGACTGCCTGAGCCAGGGAGCGGTTGAAGATCCTGCAGAAAACATGTGACAGTTGGTGGGCACATGCTCTGAGGACCTTGCCTGGTATTCCGTCGGGTCCAGTAGCTTTTCCTGGGGTTGACCGTGTTCCTCTACGATGAGTGGGGGGGAGTTGGAGCTTGAAGTGCGGGGGTGTGATGGTTGGGGCGAGTCAAAGCGAGCGAAGAAGCAGTTAAGCTCCTCTGCCAGCGATGCACTCGGGTCTGCAGAGGTCGTGCTGCTGCCACGGAAGTTGGTGATGCTCCGTAGACCCTGCCACACCTCCCGTGGTCTGTTACTGGCAAGGTGGGCCTCCAGCCTCCCCTTGTAGGTTGCCTTTGCTAGCTTGATGCCTTTGCTCAGGTCAGCACGAGCCACCCTGTACTGGGCTTTGTCGCCTGACCTGAAGGCAGCGTCACGGGCCTTGAGGAGAGCGCGAACCCTGCTGGACATCCAGGGCTTCGCATTTGGGAAGGTCCGTATAGTCTTTTGTTGGGACACAGTTTCCATGCAGAACTTGATGTAGTCCAGTACACAATGCGTGTAGACATCAAGGTCCTGATGATCAAAGAGGTCCCAGTTTGTGTCATGAAAGCAGTCCTGTAATTCACTCATGGCGTCGTCACGCCAGGTTTTCACAGTCTTTGTGGTAGGCCTGAATCTGCGCCTGAGAGGGGTGTACGCAGGTGCGAGCTGCAAGGACAGGTGGTCTGACTGGCCGAGGGGGGCGAGTGGGAGGGCTCTGTATGCGTGCTTGATGTTCGAGTACACATGGTCGAGAGTGTTGTCTCCCCTCGTCGGGCACTTGACATCCTGGTGAAACTCTGGGAGTACAGTCTTTAAATTGGCCTTATTAAAGTCTCCCGCTACAATGTGACCGCCATCAGGGTGCGCCCGCTGATGTTTATTGATGACGCACGCGAGTAGCGAGAGCGCCGTGCTAGTGCTAGCGTCGGGAGGGATGTAAACAGCTGCGAGAATCACTACCGTTAGCTCCCTCGGGAGAAAATAAGGCCGGCATTTAACGGACATGAACTCGATGTCGGGGGAAGAGTGCTTCTCGACGATCGTGCTATCGCCGCACCAGTTCTCATGCACGTAAACACAGAGCCCCCCGCCCCTCCTCTTACCGGTGTCCCTCGTCCGATCCGCGCGATGTAGCGAGCGCCCGGCCAGCTGGATGCTAGCGTCGGGGACGTCTGCGTGCAGCCAGGTTTCCGTGACGACGATCACACTGCTATCGCGCACATAGCGGTTTCCCAGGATTTGTAATCCCAGGTCGTCGATTTTGTGGACCACGGATCTGGCGTTGGTGAGGTGCAGACTCGGTAGTGGTTGCCTATGGGGCTGCCGTCGCAGCCGTTGCAAGACACCGGACCTGCAGCCTCGCTTCTGCTTCCTCTCTCTGCGTCGCCTGCGCCGCCTCCCGGTCCCGATGACCAGCCACGGTGAGCCGGGCAGCCTCGCCAGTTCGTTCGGAATTTTGCGATCATAGCAAAATTCCTCTGTGATGGTTATTTCGCATCGATATCCAATGTTCACGATGTCCTGGCGGGTATATCGATGTTGTGCCTCAGTTGATGCCAATAAGAGCAAGCAAACACTAATAAAAAGTAATAAGGAGCACTGTGAGGGGGAGCTGTTAGCCGCTGCGTCCATGCGCGCCGCCATCTTAACATCCAAGGAATTAAAGCAGAGAAGAAATTAGAGACTACAAATAACATTGATGTGTACTTGTTCACTTTGAGGTAGAACTGGTTGAAGTAAAATGAGTCATAAAGTTAGAAAAATAGGAAATAAAAATAAAATTAACATGCTTAAGATTAACAAATTATTGTAAAGTCTGAGTTCCAAATTATGCAGAAATTACTGTGCCACTGAGTAAAATGATGAATGAGGAAAACCTCTAAATGACATTGTCCTTACACTGGACTGATAAAGCATATTCAGCTTTTGTGAAAGGAAACAAGTGTTCGTATTAAGTATGGCACTGACCCTTTGTCCAGATGCAAAAGGCCTTAGTTTTAGTGTAGAAACATGGAGATAAGATGAAACCAATCGCATACTTCTATTCCAAACTAGACAACGTAGAATGTGCATTGAAGCACTGCATGAGAACAGTTAATGCAGTATCTATTGCTGTAGATATAAGATTAAGATAAAGATGGTCTTTTATTAGTCCCACAATCTGGAAATTGCAGAAACAAGTGCAACCATAGTTTTGTTCCATCCTCTGGTTTTGAGAGTACCACGTGCGGTTTCTGCATTGCTTTTGCTGATGAACATGACGTTTTTGTCACCGGCGGGACATTTATAGTGTATGAATACATTGTTATCAAAACCACATCTGATTATAGAGAGATGTACAACATTAAACCCGGCTGTCATTATTATGTCAGGAGGATGGTACAAAACTAGATTGTTATGAGTTAGTAGAAAAAAGTAACCAAAAGTAAAGGCATCAAAAAGATTCGCCTTCAGAAAACGGAGAAGTGCTATTTGTAGATGGAAATAAATAAATAAATAAATAAATAAATAAAATACTGTAGTTGTATCAAATGACACTGGGAAAAAGAACTTAGCAGTTACTCCTCAAATTACTCAGCTCATGCAACAGAATTAGTATCTTAAACAAAAGCGTGTAAACTAAAGAGAGTAAATTGTGTTACTATTTACACATATAGTCGTCTTAAAATGTGTAGCGCATACATTGCATAAGTGTTTTCCTTGAATACACATTGCAGACAATACAGCTAAAGAAGCTGTTGCGGACATACACGTTTTAGTGATAGAAGTCCCAAAGTTAAACAAAGGCTTTGGAGGAAAATGGTGTAACATCGCTACGTGATCTCTGTATGACCAAACAATAATCTTTACAAATGGGCTGCTATATTGAGTCATGGGATAACACATGTCTCAACAGGGGAAATGGTGCATCAGATATTACGTTATTATACGGCTTACGGCTTTAATGCTTATTCGAAACATTTTTGTAGGGCATGTTTAACGTGTGCGAAACACAATTCACAAGGTAATTTGAGTCCACGCAGAGGACGCTTTCCTACACCACAATATCCATTTCAAATTATTCATATGGACTTATTTGATAAAAACCAAAGTGAAGAAAAAAAATAAAATAAATGTTTGGTCATCATAGATGTGAATTCGAAATGGTTAGAACTCTTTCTAACCAACAAATCCAGATGCATTGACAGTGGCAAAAGTACTTTGTAAGGATATCATTCCGAGATATGGTATTCCTGAAAATAATAAACAGTGATAATAGTACCCATTTTGTTAACTAACTTGTGAAAGAGATAGGAATGTTTCACGTTGATTTGAAAGATAATTGTGCTTACCACCCTCAAAGCTCTGGATTGGTGAAAAGAATGAACAAAAAAAAAAAAAGTGAAAAGGCTATGCATTGAGGAAACGGGGAGGCAGTGGACACAGTGTATGGAAATTAGTAAAACTGTTTGTAAAAACGACAAGCACTGTGACTTTCCATTGAATGTTATGCGAGTCGCCTCTCTGTCCACTTTTAAACCTCGCTTGAAGATGAATATTCGGGCCTTTGACTCAGCATGAGACTGTTGCTGTTCTGTTGTTTTTCTGGTATCTACTGTAAATGTGTTTATGTGAGTTAATTTGAGTTATATACAGAGAGTTGCACTGTATTGTATTTCATTGTATTTAGGACCGAGACGTTGTAAAACATTGTTTGGAAGGCCTTATAGAATACCTCAAATTTAAGAACAAATGGGAAATAGATGCTGAAGCAACTTTAGCTGACTACATGTGAAAAGTGTTAGAAAAACAAAGACAGGCACAAATTTAGAGTGGTGAGGATCTTTCTGTCTCCTAGCAGGGCACTAAACTAGTGGAGCCAGGAGACTGGATGCTTGAAAGACGTTTGAAGATAAGACATATGTAATTACCCAAGGGGGAATGCCATGTTTAGTTTTATTGACAGCTCTCACAGCTGTAAATATAGTAGAAGAGTCAACATTGGTTCATTTGACACATGTAAAAAGGTCATTTTGGTTGAAATCTCCTACAAAGGAGATGAGCGGAAGTCTGATGATAGGGTGGTCTTATTTCATAAGACACCAGACTAAGTAGAGGGGATATTTCAGACAAAATGACCCTGAAGTGGTTAAAAGCAGCTGTTCTATGTTGGATGTATACAATTTTATTCTGATATTTTTGTTGTTGTGTTATATGTGGGAACAACCCAGAGTTACATAAACAAACTATGATGTGACTATAGTACAATACCAACAGTAAGAATCCCAATTACTAATCAAAATGGATTTGCAAACACCAAGCAGATAATTGAAAAAAAAAAAGTGATGGGACATATTTGTGGAGCTTGGACGACATGTTGATAGATTTGAGTTGGAACCATGAGTAATACTCAAGTGGGCAACTATTGGTCCACAGAACAAAGTTACAGGAGAAAGTCTGTACTTTCGTGAAAAGATAGCAATTGGACAACGAGATATCCAAAATAAGCAAATGAAATTGTATTATTGATATTATATTAATGCTTATCTTGATAATACATGTATGGATTGGGTCAGCGTGTATCCTGTGACTAGAGTTGATGTAGATGAACATGTTTTCTATGATAGTTGCTCTTGAAAATTTAAATAGCATTAATGTTGCTGACAGAGCTAAGCGGTTAGGAATCTTTTCACCACCACTGTGTCTGGTTTTGATAGTGGTTGAAATAAACTTCAATCCACTATCAAGAGGGGAAATCTGGTGGTGGTGTGGATATGATAGATCATTTGATAAATCACCCAAAAATGTAAAAGGTTTTGAGACTTAGTGCATATCTGTATGTGTTTTTCATAACTAGGCCCTGCTTATAGATTATTGGTAGTTTCTGGAGAGTGCCATTTCACAAAATGTAATTGATTGATCGTAAATGGTATGTTTTATATTGTTTGTTAATAAACTGTGTGAACTGTCCAATGTCATGACAGGACATCGGTGACGTTAAAAAAGAGAAAGCAGAGTATCACGGCAAAAAAAAATAAAAAAATGATTCAACATACATGGAAGCCATCGGTGTTCTCCTTAGTGTAAGTAAGTAAGTAAGTGTAAATTAACAGATCAAGTAACAGGATTTGAGTCCTCGAACGAAGAACAAAGAACGCAGACAGGTCAACTGCATCATCACAACGTGCAAAAATTAGGTAATTGGACGCAAAGTGGGTTTGAAACTGTGCATGAACGGCTATCAACCAATCTCTAATGGCATTCCGAAACAGGATGACTGTTGATGTATTGTTGGATGAGAGAGGTGGTGTTTGTGCTATGTTCGGTGAACAATGTTGCACATTTATTCCCAACAACACAGCGGTGGGTGGTCGTCTAACCAGGGCCATAGAGGTCTCAGGACTCTTCATGGTAAAATGAAAGGACAACTGGTCTGTGTATATATATATATATACACATATATATACACATATATATATATATATATATATATATATATATATATATATATATATATTGTTACTTTGGAATAAAGACATTAAATTGATGTAATTTTGTTTTAGAAAAATGCTGTAGTTTTTTTCTCTGAATACAACCTACAAACGGTTAAAAAGGACATTCTGAAATGTTTTTTTTTTGGGCTATCAAATATTTAGTTTGACACTCAAACCGCACACTATTCGTGTCAATTTGTTTGGTTCTATCTCCATGAGTATTTTTTTGTGGTGCATCAAAAGCGTGTTTTAACTTACTTAGGTAAGACAGGTTTAGTGGAGAGATGAGGCCAAACAGCATCACACATCTATGTGCAAGAGATGGCAACTGACAAAGAACCTTCACACCTACAATAACTGCCCCGATGTAATGTGGTGGCTGAAGATCCTCTTCCTCCCGGACAACAAACACCACCATGGTGCACTTGGCAGGCTCTTGATCCAATTCATCCTACAGACCACCATGATAAAAGACAAATTCATTAGAGTTATTTAGATTAAATTTTTTTCCACCATGAAAAAAAAACTAACAACATATATATGTGTGTGTGTGTGTGTGTGTGTGTGTGTGTGTGTGTGTGTGTGCGTGTGTGTGTGTGTGTTTATATATATATATATATATATATATTTTTTTTTTTTTTGGAAGCATCTTTCAGGACACTCAAGGCCGCTGTACAGAGTAAAATACGAAAGTAAAAACACAAATACGGGTAGAAACACCAACACGTAAATCAAGCAGGATAAAATACAATAAAGTGGATGAGGGACATATCTGGAATTGGAGAGAGTAATTAAGGCGGAACAGATTGGTTTTGAGTTTAGTTTTAAACACAGGGAGGGTGGTGCAATTACAGAGGTCAGGTGGAGAGAGTTCCAGAGCTGGAGAACCGAATCGCTGAAGGCTCTGTCCCCCATGGTGGCAGGCAAGGGGTGGAGTGAGGAGGATGAAGACCGGAGAGCGCGGGATGGAGTGGGAATATGGATGATGTCTGAAAGGTAGGGAGGGGCGAGGTTGTGAAGAGATTTGAAAGTCATGTGTCATGTCATTATCCACTCCGCTTATCCGGTACAGGGTCACGGGAGGGTGCTGGAGCCTATCCCAGCTGACTACGGGCGAAAGGCGCACTACACCCTGAACTGGTCGCCAGCCATAGATTTGAAAATATATAGAAGAATTTTGAAAATGATTTGTTGATTGACTGGAAGCCAGTGGATCTGCTGAAGGATGGGGGGTTGATGTGATAGGTGGAAGGTGATTGGAATCCATTGCACATCCTTGAGGCACCCTAAAGCTCCCGTATGTCTGTCACTGAGTCTTGAATTTTTACTTAGTAAACTGAATTTGAGCATATGCAGTATTGAATTTTTGGTGAGGAGACCTTTTTTTTGAGGAATTAAAAACGCATTTTAAAGTCCTACATTCAAGTTTATTGGGATATAGTTCTCAACAAAAACATTATGATCGAAAAATTCAGAATCAAATTAAAAATATACAATTTATGTAATTCGAATTCAGTTTTTCAATTCAATAATTCAGTGTTCAATTCAAAACATTCAGGTTTCAATTCAAATATCAAAGTTAAGATATTCACATTCAAATAACCAATATTCAGATTTAGTTTCAAGTGGGACAAATATCAGACCATAGTCCAGCAATTAATCCAAACTCTGTGTCAAATTAAGTGATGATTGTACTGCCTTTATTATTTTAGAGGAGGAGTAATACCTGCTGCTGTATCTTCTAGTGCTGGACGATTAATCAAAATTTAAATCGTGATTTAGATTTCTTAATTTTGAAAATGTTCTAATTGAGGGAAAAATGTTTCAGATTAAGAAAGAGTTCAAACAAATTACATATGTTCAATTTGAGAGAACCTGGCTAACCAAGATGGAACTTTACACCCTGGAATTGAAGGAGATACTTGGAAAAAAAGGCCGAGTTACTGGCACTGAAATAAGACCTATGCTCAGTTCACTCAGTCATGTAAGAGGGTTGTGTTTTATTACTGCAAATAGAATTTGCATCAAACTATTTTGGATAAGTCCATCATAAGCATTAACAGAATAAAACAATAAAAGATCTGTTAGAGCTTATGGATATCTTGCTATTTTTTTTATTTAAAGTTGAGATGCACTTTTTGGGATGTAAGCAATGCATATGTGAGCTTTTATTTATTTAAGACACTTAATCATCTTGTGTCTTTTTAAATAGCAAAACGTTGAAGCTGGAAGGGAGGGCATAATCCATTCCTTGATGAAATTCCTCGGACAGTCTGCAGAGGAACTCATCACGGACTACCAGGTAAATTACAACAGTATTACGTTTTTAAAGCTGCAATTAACTCATAGACTGTGCAGCAAACATTTTTATTTGTCACAATATTCAAATAAATTAATTGCTGCCAGTATGTGACCTGCTCTGGCTAAAGGGTTGGCATTTGGCAAAGGTTACTTTCGGGTAATTGACAAAATAAATCAGAAGGTCCAAAGTTTCGATTTTGAGATTTCTACAAAAATCCTATCCTTGAGGTTGAGGTTTCTATTTTAATTTCCGTTTTCATTGCCCTTTTTATTTATTTTTTGATTCTCATATATGCTGTTATAAACATGTAATGCAGATTGCAAATACTGTCACATATCACTGGTGTCCGGCTGAAACATGTTGTCATAATTTGAGTAATTTCATGTTTTTCTAGATCTAATCTATTGGTCAATCCACACGAGTGGGTGTTACTTGTAAATATTACTGACCAATCTCAAATGTTGAAAATGGTTTGCTCTCTTTGGATGATGCAGTGTTAATGATTGCAAAAACGTGCCATTGGAAGTCTCCTGCAAGGTGAAGATTCTGGAGCTTCTTGGATACTGCCTGAAGACAGCGATATTCAGAACTATAAAAAGCAAACACAAATTTGGGACATTATGCACCTAACCATGGATGTATATGCTCTTTCAGGAAGTCAGCAGAGAACAAGCAAAAGAGGACCAGGCCAAGCAAATACTGAAGGTCTATGTCAGGGGTGTCAAACTCATTTTTATGGACGGGCCACATCGTAGTTGTGGTTTCCCTCAGAGGGACTGTGAACCCATATAAATTGATTGGAAAGCCAGTTTTGAAATCAGAAGCTAGTAAGTAATTGTTCAACAATTTTTCAATTTATTTTAAAAGGGGAGGATTGGTAACAAATAATTGGCAATATCTCATATCTCAGTGTTGTTGTGAAGAAAATATGCTAGAAACAGGAAGTTGATGCAGATGATTTGCCCTTTGCGGGCAACATAAAATTAGGTTGTGGGCCAGATCTGGCCCCGGGCCTTGAGTTTGACACACGTACTCTATGTCTTCCAAGCAAGTGAGGGACAAGAAGACACATCCCATGCCTCTGTTTCCATTGTTGCTTAAGAAAATGAGGTTGTGGAAATGTTGCCAGTCTCCTGCTCATGGGAATTAACTATGCGCTGAACTTACTAAATTTGCAGTACCCGTTTGAGGTGCATCAGAAGCTCTTTCTTGAGATAGATGGCCTGAAACTTGCACTCGGAGTCCATTCCCTGACTCTCCATTGAATGTTAGGCAAGCCCCCTCTCTGTCCACTTTTAAAACGTTTTGAAGACACATTTTTATTCTTTAGCTTTCGACTCAACATGTGACTGTCGTTGTTCTTCTTGTATCTACTGTACGTGTTTTAATTTGTGTTCTAATTTCCTGCTAATTTATACAACACCGTATGAAAAACACTTTGTTACAGCTCCAACTATTATAATTGCAAGTTATTTGTACATGGGTATTTCTTGTTTCGTGGACTAATACTGTGCGCAAATGCAAATGCTCGGCCTTTTATCACAAAAAATGTCCGAAGGGCAAGATCTTAATTCCTCCTCTAATATAAAACCTTCCCGAAGAACAAATCGTATAATTCTAACTTGCTAGATTTAGTCCAATGCACGATACATTTAGGCTAACTCGACGTCGCTCCAGTCAGTAAAGCACGCTTTATAGTTCACCAAAATGCATACCGTGAAATTCTTACCTTGTTTATGCGACGAGGATATTATCCCGTAAGGAGTTACACTGACGCTGTACTGCTTCTTTTTGTATTTCTCTGTTCAGGTCGTCCCTCCCGCATTTCGCCCAAAGTCAGACGGGATAGGCGGCAGCACCTCCCCGCAAGCCAGTACAAGATAGGCGGTGTGGAAGATAAAGATAACACGTCCCTCCGTTTGGATCGGGTATTGTGTTTTCTTTAGAGCTTTTGGTTCGTGTGCACTGTGCAACACAGTCTGAGCGCAAATACAAATGCTCGGCCTTTTATAAATAAAAAAAAAATCCGAAGAACAAGACCATCCTCGTCTAATATAAAACCTTCCCGATGAACGAACCTTATAAAACTTGCCCTCCGTCACAGCAAAACAATTTCTGCAACAATTTCATAATCCATTTGTAAAAAGACAACGGTAAGATTTCGTCCAGTGTACGATCAGTTTAAGCAAACTGGGTTTAGCTAGTCAGTAAAACACTCTTTATAGTGTAGCAACGTTAGTAACGCTAAATTCTTACCTAGTTTATGAGACGAGTGCTGTACTTGACTATTTTTTGTAATTTATTATTATTTTTTTTTTTTAATGCTTTATAGAGCAAATTGCACCTATGACAGTTGTTATTACCACAGAAGCCATCTCAAATGGTTGCAAACTCTGAGGGTGACTTTGAACCGGAAGTCCCGCCTCAATCGTCATCTGATTGACAGCGGAATCCTGGAGCCAGAGAAGAGAAAAGAATCAGACACGAAGTTGAAGAAGCGGAAAAAAAATAAACATCGAATCTCCAAGTTCTCGCAACGAGGGTGACTGTTGGGGTCTGGAGAAGTGACCGGGAGATGGAGAGCCCCGTATTTTGGTCTTGGTAAGAGGGTAACTCACTTGATGTTGACGAGGGAACCTATGCCGCTATGCTATATACCGGCGTGAGAAAACTACGGCCCGGGGGCCACATGCGGCCCGTTAAACGTTTTAATCCGGCCCGCCGAATTTGAAAAAAAAAAAAAAAAACCTTGTTAATGTTTTATTTTCAAAATAGTGTGGTTTTTCAAAGACAAGCTTTTGTTCACTTTCATTTAAAATTAAATGTATTTTTTTTCTCAGATGAGATGAGGTTACCAAAACACTCCATCCATCTGCTCCTGGTCCAGCCCCTCTGTCAAATTTTAGAACCCATTGTGGCCCGCCAATAAAAAAGTTTTCCCACCCCTGCTATATACTATAAGCTATGTTAATGTCGTCAGGCCATTATAGAGTATTTCTTCTGACATTTTGAAGGAGAAATAATACTCAACGTTTTATTTTTTTATGATGTTTGAGGCATTCTGACTGAAATACAGTTCAATTGAGGTTACCAGTAGTCATTTCCATTACCTGTCAATGTAAATTAGAATGTAACTTACTACAGTGAACCCTCGGTTATCGCGGTTAATGGGGACCGAGACCACCCGCGAAAACTGAAAATCCGCGAAGTAGCGGCGCACCTTCAAAAATGCTTAAAAAAAAAAAAGTGCGAAGTAGCGGCGCACCTTCAAAAATGCTTTAAAAAAAAGTGCGAAGTAGCGGCGCACCTTCAAAAATGCTTAAAAAAATAAATAAATAAAATAATAATATATATATATATATATATATATATATACGGGTAGAGAGAGAGAGGGTGAAATTCATGTTATAACAAAAAAAAAAAATTATTAAAACATTTTTTTATTCCCCAGCCATTATTTTTGTATTTATTCAATTACTTCTTTTTGTATTTATTTAATTACTTCGACTTTTACCTGCTGGTACGCCGTCCGGTGTGCCCTGGCATTCTTCATTTATTTATTCATTTATTCATTCATAACTGACAGCCTCGCGCTCCGCTCATGCCCGGGCGGAAGGTGTTCCTCTTCGGCTTAACAACCACGCACGCCGGCCGGTCTCCTCCGGAGCTCTCGCACGGTCCCGAACGGAGCGAAATGTCGCCCCGCTAGTGCCCGGGCGGAAGTTGTTCCTCTTCGGCTTAACTGCCACGCACGCTGGCCGGAGCTCTGGTACGGTCCGAACCGCGCGAAACGTCGCCCCAAATCGTGCCCGGGGGAACGTGCTCTTCTTTGTCCACTCTCCTCTTCGCCCACGTTCTTCTTCGGCGGACGCCGGCCGTCTAACCACTCCAGCGCCCCGTCGTGCCGCTCGGCGAAACTACAATGCCCCCGAATATTTTTTAGACCCGCGAAGCACTGAACCCGCGAAAGGTGAACCGCGAAGTAGCGAGGGTTCACTGTATTGCAACCAGATACCTATAAAATGTCATTTAATTTGCACTGTTTTGATCGCCACTGTTTTGCTCATTGAACAACAAATGAAAAGATGAATCATACACAGTGTTTGTAAAGATAATTGTCAATGTTTTATTAAATGAAATTCCAATGTAAAATTGTGTAATATTGTGTTATATAATGGGTCTACAACATACATTTCTCACAGACAAGTAGAGCTTTTTCTCATGAAATGTGTTGAAAAAAAACTAACATTTGAACATTGTTTTGCGTTACAACATCCGTGTTTACTGGTCATAAATTATTAACTTAAGTTTAATATACACTACACGAGCTGGGTAGCCACCACGCCTCAACCACCATAACAAGTTCGCTAACCCTTTAAGTCGAACGAGGTAGCTAACATATCGGGTTCAATTTGTACCAAAAATATGCTGTTGTGCCTTGTGTCTCTGTATATGTCGTCATGACGTGTCATTTGACAAAGCCTTGTGTCGATGTTAGTTGTCGATGTAACAGTCTTATGTTAGATGTCAATGTATGTCTATGTTAGATCTCAATGTGTCGATGTTAGATGTCAATCTATGTGTCTATATTAGATGTGTTTATGTTAGATGTCTATGTAAATGTTTGTTAGATGTCGATGTGTGTAAGATGTCTATGTAGAGGTTGGTTAGATGTCGATGTCTATGTAAATGTTTATGATGGATGTCGATGTGTCTGTTAGATGTCCGTGTTTGTTAGATGTGATTGTAATGGTTTATGTTATAGACGTCAATGTAAGTGTCAATGTTAGATGCCCATGCATGTTTGTTAGATGTCGATATATGTGTCATTGTTACATTTCAACGTAAATGTTGTTCGTGCAAGTTTCCAGTCCTCCAGCCACGTGACATCATGTGCGTCAAAGTGATAACTCGTACATTTCACGGAGGGAAAAAAACCAGACACCATTGGTAGTTTTGACCGGGAAAAAAAAAATCATTTATTTTTTTCGAACACCTCATGTCTCTTTCAGCGTAAGAATAAACATGACACGACCAAAATAAAATATACCAACACAGGCAAATATTTAAGGAGCACTCAAGAGATACACTTCAGCTCATTTAATCCCACCTATTTTTACTAACGCAAACCCTTCAATTCTAGCGCCCACAGAATAGTGTGCTATAATGCTATAAAAATATGGAGCCTTTACCTGACAGCGTTTGAATATAACTGAATTCCCATTGCTCACGAAAAACTGAGAAACTAAGAACAAACATTTCAAGCACAAGCTTGACTTGACTTCAACAGTTCTATTTTTTCTTTCGTGACAGCTCAGACATCAAAATAATGCTTTCCTTCTATAAAATAAAAACAGCATGACAAAAGGTGCTGAAATAAACTATATACGGAAGTGCGTGAGTGACAGTGTGTGCATGTGTTTTTGCAACGCATGTGTACACCCCGCCATACAAATTACACAATTCGTTGGGTATGTGGTATACACTTAAAAACAATTGCCTTGGAGCAAGTGAACACAACACGTCTCACACTGTATACATGCTGTAGAAGGGCTGGGCGATATGACCTCAAATCAATATCGCGAGAAATCGAGCAATTTTACCTCAATAACGATAAATGCACAATAAATTCCCACGTGGACTAAAATCAAAATAAATGCAGGAATTGCATATTGACTGTTTTTTTTATTGACCAACTGGTACACTTTACTTTCAATGAAAAATAAAAGTACAAAAATCATTTGTATGAACATTCCAAATAGCTTGCAGGGTTCGCGGTTAACTTTAAAAACTGCTTGCCCATAGGGCAAGTGCCACTAAAATTTGCCTTGCCCGAGTGGCCAAATTACTTGCCCGACTTGGGCAAGTGACAATTTTTTTTCTCTAAGAATAAAATGTTTATGGTTGTAAAATGTGCGCCACAAATGTAAATAAACATATAATCTGATAAGCATAAATTAATCTTGTTTTCATCATCAACCATGAAACCCTACTCACAAGAGCAAATGTATCATCCTGTGCAGTTATTGAAAATGTTAATTGTAGTTTTAATAATTAACAAATCTGCATGTTAAATTGGGAAAATGATATTACAGCAATCCAGATGATCAATTTTAAGTCCAGGAGAGCGTATTAATTGAGGAATCACATGAGTAAATTATGAGTGTGGCAAATTTGTGTATTCCTTTAAAACCAGTGCCTGTGGTGCTGCCTCCATAAGTTTCATAGCATAAAAAGAACACAGTCACTGACACTATGTCAGGTCACATCATGGAGCTAATGAATTAACAGCCAATAATCAAATATTACTCCCTTCCTTACTCACAACTGAATTGTCTACTTAAAAATATTCGAGCTATTTTAGTCATGTCAGAGGAATCCGAAATGTTCGGATTTGAACGAACTCGTCGCCACTCGTAAACATGCGCAGAAGGTAAGAAAACTTCCGGCTGTCAATTTTCGGCCAAAATATCGTAGGTTTTTGTTGTGTTTTTCAAACTTCAAATGAGGATGCTACGACAGCGAGTTCCAATACTGCGGGATTTATTGACGTCCACTTTAACTCGACATTCACTGAACTAACTGATCCCCGTAGCGCCCGCCCATTACCCCCGATAAGGCCAATGGACCATACCAAAACATAAGGGGTTGTCTGGGTTAAACCATCACCATACAGTGCACACAAACAGATCACACCACCGTTTTCGTCAAAATTAAAGATATTTGGCTGCTTTAAAAAATGCTTGCCCGGTCGGGCAAGTTGCCCATAATTTTACCTTGCCCGTGGCCAAATTTCACTTGCCCCGGGCAATCGGGAAGCGGTTAACCGCGAACCCTGAGCTTGCTTTGCATGACTTGAACAATGTCACAAAGAAAAAGGGTACCTCTTGCGAAATCTTTTTCTGCAAATAGATTGCGCCAAGATGCTCTCATGATGTAAATAATGGCAAATAAAAAAACGCGAAATAAAATGAAAGAAAATGTCAATGCAAGCCAAATAAACAAGTGGGTATTATCGGGGAAAATGTGCCGTCTCGAGTACTCTGCTGCGCAGTCGCCACTTGTCATCTATGGAATGCACAGTTAGGCTCAATCAGGGATCCATGTTGCGACCCGACCACAAGTCGGATGTAGATGCAAAATGCTTGACATGTCTAAGCTCCCGGCCCGATGTAGTCCATATCGGGAAATACGGCTGTCATGAAGCGTTTAAATCCTGTGCGCGCCACGTAACTAGACGAGCTTTATCTTTAGCTATGTGCTAGGCTATCGCGTCCACCTCTGAGACGTTCTCTCGTATGGTGTCGCCTCCGTTCATGGGCTGTTGTCACTTGTCGAACCTTGCTTCTCACTTTGAACTTTCAGCACAGCATGGTTGTGTTGTGGGTGGTGAGAAAGCTTCTGGATTTGAATCGCCAGCAACGAGAGCGACAGACGGGTGGAGTCACATGACTAGAGGCGCTGTAGCGGTCTTAAAGGGGCATGAACATTGCCGCAGACAAAAGGCTTTTCTTTTTTTATTCATCGAATTTTCCGACATGGGCAAAATGATTTCGGTCATTGTAATAAATTTCGGTAACGGTAAATTTTCGGTTTATCGCCCAGCCCTATGCTGTAGCATGGCTTTCTTTGCCGTGGGTGTCAAATATTTTACTTTGTTTTCAGAGTGCTTACAGACCTCTTGGTTTTGCCTCAAAATAATTGTCTGCAAAGCAGTCTGTGCCATCCGCATCATTGATGTGCAGGAGTAGCTTGTTGGTAATAAATAGCTGCAAGAAGTCCGCTGTTTGCCGCAGCATCCAGTGGTCCAGCGCTCGCAGTGAAAGTCTTGTCTGGCAGCCCGAACCATCCCCAAACATTTCGAGATGCACGCCCACTAAATTCCAGAAATATAAACATGGACAAACTTGACATTCTTCCAGATTCTGTCTCTTTGCATTGTTTTGAAGTTACTCCTGCAACTTTTCCACTTCTTCGATCCTCCCCATTGTCTGAAAAAGAAGTGTATATTTTGATTTGAAATAATGACCTCAACATACCAATACATTTGTTTATCATCTGAACTGGATTATTTTGAAACAACATTTGGGATGGACATCTGGGATTTGTTGTTGTGTATATTCAGAGTAATCCTTTTCTTGTATATAGCTAAAGCAATAGTCGCTGGCCTTGAAAATGGGTACAAGACTTGACCAAATTAAGATGCCATAAGGTCTAATTTGCCCCTTCTCTACCACAACCGATTTAGAGGCCATTAGTAACAGATTTGAGAAGACCACTTTTAAAGATATGAAGCCAGAGCTCGGCACCGGACCCATTTTTATTATTTATTATAATTTTAATGTATTATTGAGCAAATGACACAATATGTCAGTAGTGATTACCACAGAAGTCATGTCAAAATAGTGCAAATTCTGAGGTCGACTTCAAATCAGACAGGCGGAGACGAGCGCCAGAGAAGAGATGAGAATCAGAAGAGATGTTGAAGAAGCTAATAACAAAAAAAACAAAAAAACACATCAAATCTCCATGTAGTAGCAACGGGGATCGCTCATGGGGTCAGGAGAAGTGAGCGGGAGATGGGGAGTATGAGGTGCCGTTGGGGACAAAAGTCAGGAATCGCTTCACACTTCTGAAATGCACTCTTACACACCAGTGAAATTGTTGTTGCTCATGCATACTTATGAAACGCTATCATACATACGAGTGAAACGCTCTCATACACACTAGTGAAATAGTTGTTGCTCATACACTCGTCAAATGCGCTCATACACATAGGTGAAACATTCTCATACACACCAGTGAAAGGCGCTCAGGCACAATTGTGAAATTATTGTTATTCATAAATACAACTGAAACATGCTCATGCCCATACACGAGTGAAATGCTTTCATACAAACACCCACACTGTTGAAAATGCTGTCATGAACACAAGATCGCTTACAAATACTAAAATGTAAAAATTAATCATTTCTTTAGCAGGGATGCATGGTGGGCGACTTGTTAGCACGATGGTCTCACAATGCAGAGGTCGCGGGATTGATTCCGGCTTTCCTGTTTGGAGTTTGCATGTTTCCCACACGCCTGCGTGGGTTCTCCGGTTTCCTCCCACATTCCAAACACATGCATGGCAGGTTGTTTGGACACCCTAAATTGGTGTGAGTGTGAGCGCGGATGGTTGTTTGTCTTTGTGTGACCTGCGATTGGCTGGCAACCAGTTTAGGGTGTACCCCACCTACTGCCCCAAGATAGCTGGGATAGGCTCCAGCACCCCCCGCAACCCTTGTGAGGAGAAGCCGTACAGATAATGGATGGTGGGATGGCATTCATAATGGACGGCCGCCACGGTGGGCGACTTGTGAGCACGATGGTCTCACAATGCAGAGGTTGTGGGATCGATTCCGGCTCCGGCCTTCCTGTGTAGAGTTTGCATGTTCTCCCAAGCCTGCATAGTTTTCTCTGAGTTCGCCAGTTTCCTCGCACATTGCAAAAACATGCATCCATTTACTCTGATGCCAATGTTTTCTGTACCTTATGGCAGATTTTTCTCTTTGCCGAAGACTATTAGCACTTGTAGAGCGAGGACCTGTGCCACAGTCGTCAACTGCACCCTAAAATCAGATCATTTTGTATTTTAGACATTACACACTACACAGTTAAAGATGGTCCAAAAAAGAAAAATGGATTAATGTATTTCAACTTACATAATACTCTTTAAAGAGCTGACCAGCTCATTCCCAGAGGTACGTATTGGGGCGTATTGGTCGTCTTTACAGAAGACTCCAGGAGGTAACTCAGGTTTGACCTTCAGCCACAACAGAGTGTTGGGTGTGAGTGCTTCCAAGTCGTTGAGGTCGGAAGATGTCCTTGTGATAGGCCTGCTGTTTATAACTGCTTCAGCCTCACCAAGCAAGGTATATTGACTTTCTTCACCCGAAATTTGTTCTTTTACAGTGACATTCAGGATTTTTCTCACAGACCAAATAAGTCGCTCACAGCTTCCTCCGTGGTGGGAACCTGCTGGGGGATTGCTATGCCACTGAATACCTTTTTGCAGCAAGTGTTTCTCGATTTACTTAGTGTTCCATTCTTTGATTGATTTCTTCATTTCACTGTCAGCTGATCTAAAGTTGGTTCCGTTATCAGAATACATCTCTCTCACTTGTCCTCTTCTGACAAGAAATCTTCGGATTGCGTTGAGACAAGCATCTGTGTCACGTGAAGATGCAATTTCCAGATGTACGGCTCGTACAGCGAGACATGTAAAAATCACGCCGTATCTCTTTACTTGTCCTCTAACCCTACTTACTTAGAATGGACCAAAATAATCAACGCCAATTCTCTTGAAAGGCGGATCGTCAGGTAGCACTCTTCTGATGACTCTAGCAGCTCGAGGTATCCAAAACTGTTGATGCAGATTAGCCATCATGTGGTTCCTTCCAGCGTGAGCTGTAATCTCATGAATGTATCTCAGGACTAGCTTTGTGTTATGTGAATCCTTGGCAAGATGGCTTGCTGTTTTGCTGTTTCAGGCATGGCTGCGTGGCTCAACTGTCCACCAACCCTCATGACACCATCTTGAAGTACTATATTGAACTTGTAAAGTGGGCTACTTTTCTTCACCCTTTTTTGTTTTTCAAATATGGCTAAATCTTTTTTGAAACTTCGCCTTTGACAGTATTTCACAAGTTCTCTTTCTGCTTTATCCAAGTCGTCGCAGGTCAAATACTTTCCTTTGACAGTTCTCTTGAATAAATTCATCTTGCCTTCTTCACCTAATGTGATTAACTCCTTTCTATTTTCCTTTACTCTGTCAGTAAGTCTTTCAGCTTTAGAAACCAGGCTACGGCCTGCTTCAATGCTGTCCAAGACGAATAATGGTTCATCCACTGGCCCAGAGAATCTTTGGGCTACAGTGACTGAATTACATGCACTTGAGTCACTCATTTGACCTCCAGGTCATTAATTGGTAATTTGAAGTGGTTTTTGTGTTTAACTAAATTCCTGGACACTGCCTGATTTTTTTCAGAGCTGTACAACCACTAGAAAGGGTGGTTCCCACAATGTGAGTTTTGCTCAGGTGGCCCAACAATGTCACAAAAACAAGTAGGGGTGTGTGTGTGTGTTTGTATAAGCTACATGTTGGGGACCAACATCGGACAGCACACCCACTGTAGGGGACCAAAATTTTTGTGGGGACCAAAAATCTGGGCCCCACAAAAAAGAGCATTGAATTCAGTGATAAGAAGCTCAGGGGGAGGTCCTGTCAAAGTTTCAGGGCTTCCCAGGAAGGTCACAAAAACAAGACGAGTGTGCTAGAAATGTGTGTGCGGAAAAATTACTCAGGATCGCTGTCTAGTGGTCGGTCCCGGTACTGCACTTACGCACACTTCACACACTCGGCTGGTCTGCGCATGTGCAGGACAGTCTGCTTTATGTCAGGCAGCCACCCTCCCCTCCCCCACAGCCCAACCCGAAAAATTGAGATGTTAGTTAAGTATTTATTCCTATTATTGAGTGAGATTACATATTTTTACTTGGCAGCTGGCACAACAGCTAAGCTTGGAGCACAGTTATTGCAAAATAAAATAAATAAACAGTAACAACAATAACGATTGTTAATATTGTTATACTTTATAGCGTAACCTATTTATACTAATTTTCTGTATGCAATTTCAAGTGCAACTAATATAGTTGTGCATATAGATAGCCACCAAACTCCATACATTAGATAAAAATAAGAGCCACGATGTTAACCAATTAACAGTTCAAGAAAAAAGCAGACATCCAAGAACTTGCTTTGTTACTTTTGCGTGGCCAGAACTACAAACCCCAAAGCAGAGCAAACCCAAAACATCAGAGAAAGTACAATACTTTTGTCAAGGAGTGGTGCTGCTGCTTTGCGATCTCTGCCACCATAGTGAACGCGCTACCACATTCGTGCACACGCACACATGCCACACACCTGTTTTCCACGTCCTGTCAGTCCACTCCGTCGGTCCACATTTATTTCGTTGGTCAGCCATCACGGTTGGGTGCGCACTAGATCGCTGTTAAACCATCTTCTACGCCACAGTCCTCGTGTTCAACAAACATTTCTCCCGAACTCGCCTACCATGCACAACTCTCCACTTTCAAACCGAGCGCCGCTGTTACTTCCGGGTTTTTAGCGCCAAGCACTTGACGCTAGCGTGTGACGTCATGGCGAAATACTAGGTTTTAAAATAAAAATTTTCTTTTTTTTGTACAGTCTAAGTGCATGGGGTTATGATAGATCGAATGAGTATACCTTTATGTACTCACTAACATTTATGTTGATCATAAAATGTTGTTTTGATGAAGAAAACTGTTATTTTTTAGAATCAATTGGCTTAGGGCACTTGGGCAAACTACGGCCCGGGGGCCACTTGTGGCCCGTTAAACGTTTCAATCCAGCCCCCCAAACTTGAAAAAAATTAAATGAATAAGCCTTGTTAATGGTTTATTTTCTAAATACTGTGGTTTTTCAAAGACATATATATTGTTGTAATGCTTTTGTTCACTTTCGTTTAAAATTAAATGTATTTTAGGACTCATTGTGCCCCCCCCCCCTCCCAATCAAAAAGTTTGCCCATCCCTGGCATAGTGGATGGGCCGAGGAGTTTAAAAGGCACACATCATGCATTTTTCAGTCAGTTTTAGCCAGGGCTTGGTATGGGGAAGACCAGCTGGTTTACATGTAATCATTAAATTTTCCCAAGTTTTATTTAAGTTAATTGGACAAAACAAAAAAACGCAATATTCTTCTGCCAGAGAGTATGTAATATTCTTCTGCCATTTTATTGTAGAGGGCCATTTTGAGCCCCTAACAATATTATTCAACCAAGAGATCATGAGTCGTCGCCCACTTACTTTCTGAAGTCAGCTGGGATGTCACGGCTGTGACCCTCGTGAGGATAAAGTGGTTCAGATGGAAAAGTAGGACTAAGGGCTTTTTCTCAGGTTTCCATGCGCAAATCCATGTATATTAGGTTAATTGGAGACTCTAAATTCTCTACTCATCAAATGACATTCGTGACCCTGATGGATAGATAAAATAGATTATTAATCTGCCATGGGAAGTCCAAGGTGTCTGGTAGAAAGAAATGCATTCATACACTCATTACACAGTCAACCAAGCAAAGACACAAAGCCTAGGGCAGGGGCGGGCAAACTTTTTGATTGGAGGACCACAATGGGTTCTAAAATATGACAGAGGGGCCGGACCAGGAGCAGATGGATGGAGTGTTTTGGAAACCTCACCTCATCTGAGAAAAAAAATACATTTAATTTTATATGAAAGTGAATAAAAGCATTCCAACAATAATATTTGTCTTTGAAAACCACAGTGTTTAGAAAATAAAACATTAACAAGGTTTATTCATTAAATTTTTTTCAAGTTCGGCGGCCCGGATTAAAACTTTTAACGGGCCGCATGTGGCCCCCGGGCCGTAGTTTGCCCTCGCCTGGCCTAGGGCATAAACACATACATGTAATATCCAATCCGCTTATTCTCACAAGGATAGCGTGCTGGAGCCTACCCAGCTGTCAACGGGCAGTAGGCGGGGCACACCCTGAAGTGGTTGCCAGCCAATCGCAGGGCACGCAAAGACGAACAACCATCTGCGCTCAAACTCACTCACAAATGCAACCTCCACACAGGAAAGCTGGGTCCCGGGATCGAACCCTGCACCTTGGGACTGCGAGCCGGATGTCCTAACCAGTCTTAACTCATTAAATACCAGCCATTTTCACTGGAGCAACCCACTCAATCCCAGAGTTTTCCTGGGTTTTGACTAATATTGCAAGGCCCACAGAATATTGTATTCTAATGCTATATAGACATGGAGCACACCCGAAGAAAGATGAGACTCTCTTCTTTCAACAGAAAAAAAATGTTTGTTCCTATCTTTTTCCATTCTTGAACAATCGGCATTTGAAAATAGCTAAATTTCATGAAAACTCCAATCCCTGGGGAAAAAACTGAGAAAATGAGCTTTTTGTAAACTGATGCATTTTGACCATAATTTGAACTTTGACACTATTATTTATGGCTTTTATGACACCTCTAACATCTAAATAATGCATGCCTTCTATAAAATAACAAAAAAAAGCACAAAAAATATGTTTTTGATAAAATAAATTTATTTGCACATAACACTAAACGACTGAACTGTTGAACTATGTACAAAAATGAAATACATCAGTGTCATACATACTTTTTTTTTGTGTGATATAAAATAAAACAGTTGCCTTGATGCAAGGGCACACAACATAGTTCACACCACATTCTTGTTTCACTCCGTTTGCCTTTGCGCAAACAGACCCGACACTTTCGTTGTGGTCTGGCTTTGCTGGTCCGTGGAAAATAGGCGAGCTTGTGTTTGTCCACTGGGGTTTGTGTGAAAATAATTGTCTGGGAAGTGATTGCTGGCATCCGCGATGTGCTGCAGAAGCTCATCCGTGAGAAACAGCTGCAGGAAATCAGCTGGCTCCTCAGACTCCAAATGGGCAGCGGCATTCAGTGGTCCAGGGGTTGCTGTAAAGTCGATTTTCCTCGGTTGCCATCCAGTGTGACGCCATCCGGAACCACTGCTTCCTGATGCACAACCTGTAAATTACAGAAATATAAACAATTGGAAATATATATTTATTGCTGCATTTTATTGCTGGCGTGTGAAGTTTCATATTATAATTTACCTTTCTTTACACCAACAAGACGAGGAGGAACTTTCTTGCCGCGGGATGCACAATCTGTGAATTTTAGAAAGTATGCATGATTACCACACCATTCAGTATTGTTGTTTCCTCGTCGGGGAGGAGATACGCTCGCGTCTAACTGCACATTTATGCGACATTTTCTGCCCGCAAGATGCATGATATGTACAATAAAAGCATGAGGGGTAAAACCACATGTTCAATGGTAACTTGCGAGCGCTTACCTCCTCGTTCGGGGGGATCTGGTGAGGACTCTCAGCTGCTTTGGCTATTGTCCGAAGGCAGGCGATGCAGGCCGCAAGGCACGCGCACCCTCTTTAGACGCCTGTTTGTTGTGACGACGACGAAGCGTCATCCTCTCAACCAAAGCGTCTCCATCGCCTTGATGCTTTTAGGAAGCTTTTTTTTACAAAAACGCATTCCTCGATCGTCATTTGCTTGGAGGATTTCATTGCTAACGCTACTAATGCGACTGCTGCTAGTGCTGCCGATGCTGCTGCTACCCACGCTGCTCTCCACACTTATAAGTCTACCCCAGGATCCCGCCCCCCATTTGTACCTCTGGCGCAGATTCAAGGCGGATCTTTTGCACCTCTGCCCCCTGCTGGGTGATTTTTACATGATTCACAATGCGGACAAGGCTGATTCTCAGTCAGAGGTTGCATCAGACCCTTATGTACACTATGACGTAAAAAAGACAGGAAACGTACTTATACGTCTTTGGTAGAGGGCGCCATTGCATTAAAAGACGTCTTTGTACGTCTAAGGGAGTAAATGAGTTGAACAAAGTACAGGGTCCTTCACCTGACTACAGATGATCTTCTGGGGACTTTATTTGGTTTTAATCACTTTTGGGGTCTGTATCTATGCACACTCCCTGGTTTTGCTACCTTCCCGGGTACCACATACACACTGCTTAGTTTCTCTGCCTTCGTGGGTACCACATACATATTGCTTGGTTTCTCTGCCTTCCTGGGTACGACATACACACTGCCTGGTTTTGCTACCTTCCTGGGTACCAGTCACACAAACGTCAGACGACTCAGCACATACCGACTGTCTCAGCACTACACACTTTCACTCCAAGGCAGTGCTGTGAACCAACTTACTGACAAGAGGTAGTATTTAGAATTTTAAAAAGTGCTTGAAAGGTTTTGTTCATGTAAAACCAACAGATTATGACATTATTATTATTATTTAAATCAGTATTAAACAGCATCAGCATAGGTTAAAGATATTATACAGACTATATACGATAAAAAAATACTAAACCACCCTTGCTTTTCCGTCATTTCTTGTATAAGTTAACACACAGATGTATAACATTTGTTTATACAAATATAACGATTAAAAAGTAGCTGATTAGAGTTTTAATTTTGTATTCATTAATCTGTAATAAAAATGGACATATTTTGGTTAATAAAATTAACAAGAAATAAAAGTAAAGGGTGTTCTAATACTTTTTTCAAGATTGTCCTAACATACATTTAATGTTTACAGTATATGTCTTCGGAAGAAGCGCAGCATTAGATTTTTTTTTTTGTTCTCTCTCTTTGACTTCTGAATTTGAATTTCTGTCACAGATGTGCTTGAATTCTATTTTGGATGATTTGTGTTAAACTGCACAAATATTTGAAGAGCCATAGAATTCAAGAATCACACCAGTGCTGCTACTCCTCCGAACGGGTGAACGCCCTTGATTAACAACCTGCGTTGAGGTGGCTTTTGAGATTCGTGGTGTGGGAGAAAAATCTCTGAAGGCATTCTTAGACTTCAAGAGAGGGTCCACAATTTTCAAAGATTCACTTCCGTCTGAATCAGAGGCCTCACTTGTATCCGGAATATATTCATCTCCACTGTCATCTGAGTTGGAGTAATAATGCTTATCCATTCCAAAGTCAGCCTGTTTTTTTAATCTAAAAAACAACAACAACGAAATATAAAGGATAGAAGGCAGGAGACCAATAAAATATATGCAATTTGCTTGTAAGATTCCCTGAAATCTATATGGGTTGTTTACCTGTATACTTTTGGTCCTCCTGAGCCTTGGGATAGTAATATGGTCTGGGTCTGAGGCGCAAAGTTCAGGGGCAGGATTTGACAATGATTCGTCAGAATCTGTGTCGTTATTCCAAGGAAGATTCAGCCCATATTTTTTGTCCAAGGGAGGAGACTGGGTTGCATCAGAGTCCAAGAGAAAATTGAGAACCCATTAAATACTTAATCCCCAGAGGAATCTGCACAGAAAAAGGTCTTAATTCTATTTGAAAAAAAACAAAAACTAAAATATTGATGAATGATATGACAAAATAATGTAATAACAAAATTAATTGACCGTAACAAAAAGCTCCCGGGAGGAAAACTACATTAAATGTTTTTTTAACAGGGCAGTGAAAATATTGGAAAATAAAAACGATAATAAATAAAATAATATAAAAAAAGAATTCAATGTGTACCGATGGACCCATATGAAATACTTATATCGCTATGTACTTATCAGCCATATCGCCCAGCCCAATATGTAACTGCAACTTCAAAACCTCGGGCCATAACAGGATTGTAACATGGGATGCATATCTTCATTCCTAAATTTGTAGATCCCGAGGAGGCTGCTCAATGGTCCTGGTAATCTAAACCTCAACCAATTCGGTCACAGCCAATGTTCTCCATCCTTGTTAAGAAGTTTTGAAATGATTTAATAGATATACTATTGCAAACTATACCAGAATTTTAGACATTTTAAACTTTTGATCACAATTTTACCTATTTTCTAAAAATCTGAAGAATCCACATGCCAAATCACCTGCTGTAGACACATAGGTTCTGTTCTGACAGATAATTCAGTTACAGGTTGTGTACTTAAAGCCAATAAGAGGGCAATGCAGCAGTCGACAACCTGACGAAAGCTTAAGTCTCCCAATGAGAGAACTGTAGTGGCTGGTAGGTTCTTAGATTGTAACATAGTAAAGACATATACTAGGCATAACTGTATATCATATGATGATGAGGGAAAATATTATTAGCTACGATTTATGTCCAGATATATTAGAAAACTTGTCCAACCAGCACAGGTCTATCTAACTGTAATTTTAACATCTCAAGACACGACAGGATGACCACATGATACGCATACCTCCTTTTCAGAGTCTGTCAAAACTTGAGAAGGCTGCTTCGATGTTCTGGTGGCATCAACCTCAGCCGATTCAGTCATTGTCGGTTGTCCTCCATCCTAATGAACAAGTTGAATATTAATTTAATGAATTAAAAAAAGAAAATGGATCAGAATTTTACACATTTTAGGCTTTGGCCACCCAAAACAAAAACTAACAAGTTCACGAATGAAACAAAACCAATTACTTTAGCGCATGACAATTAATCTTCAGTAGAGATATGTTGTGACTGATATTTCAGTCACAGGTTGTCTTTTGAACGCCACCAGGGGCGCAATGGAGCACAGGACAGCCAAAAGTCTTCTTGTCGGACACCTGTAGTGGCTGGTAGGTTCTAAGATTATAACATAGTAAAGGCACATACAACTCCTAACTGTATTTCATATGATAATGAAGGAAAAGATGATTAGCTATGATTTATGTCAACAATAAAAATGGCTCTACGGGGTCCCCACAAACACAAACCTGACAGTTGGGTGTCAGATGGCCAACATACCTGACACGCAATTCAACTCAACTGGACCCCACAACACAAGAAAAAGCTGAGTGAGCCTCAAACCAGACATACACATTCACTGACAAATATCCTGTGACACCAGATATATTAGAAGTCTTGTCTAATCAGCACACGTCTATCTAACTGCAATTTTAACATCTCGAGACACGACAGGATGAGTACACGATACGCATACCTCCATTTCTGAGTCTGTAAAGCCTGGAGGAGGCTGCTTCGATGTTTTAGTAGCATCATAAATTTATTGAATTAATTATATTTGAGGTTGGATAAGATTTTTACACATTTTAAGCCTTAGCCACCCAAAACAAAACATAAGCTCATGAATGAAATAAAACTAATTAATTTCGCCCATGCCAATTAATCTTCTGTAGACGCGTGTTGTGACCAGTGTTGTTTTTGGCAGGCATTTTAGATTTTGTCCAAGTCATTTGGACAAAGTGCTGTTTTGTTTACATCACATTTAGTCATCCCAATTCGTTATAGTTTTAGTCCAGTTTTAGTCAACGAAAACTAAAAAAAGGGTTTTAGTCCAGTTTTAATCGACGGAAACGCAAAAAAAGTTTTACCCTAGTTTTCGTCAATTTATTCACAAAGGTTTTAGTCCAAGCGGCACGGTGGCCCAACTGGTTAGCAGGATGGCCTCACAATATTGAGGTCGTAGGTACGATTCTGGCTCCGGCCTTCCTGCGTGGGTTTCCTCTGGGTAATTCGGTTTCCTCCCATATTCTTAAAACATGCATGGCAAGTTGCTTGGACACTCTAATTGCCCCTAGGCATGAGTGTGAGCGTGGATGGTTGTTCGTCTATGTATGCCCTGCGATTGGCTGGACACCAATTCAAGGGTGTACCTCGCCTACTGCCGAAGACAGCTGGGATCGGCTCCAACACCCCCCGCGACCCTAGTGAGGAGAAGCGGTACAGATAACGGATGGATGGATGGATGGGTTTAAGTCCATTTGAGTTAAAACAAGGCATTCAAGGTTTCCACCCAATAACAAAGACTTTTGGATGGACTACAAAGGATTCTTCATTACAAACAGAAAAAAGTGGCAACAGTGGAATCAATGCTCACTGCTCCAAAATAAGCAGAGAAGCAAAACATTTTGTTGGGCAACTGTTGTGGCTTTATTTCACTAAAAGCAACATAAAATAATTTATGAACCACATGCTAACAATTTTGTCTCGTCAACGAAAAAAATTCATGTACATCACGTCATGTTTTCGTCATAAAAGAACCTCGTTTAGCTTGTCATCGTCATTAAAAAAGGGGCGTTAACGAAGTATTTTCGTCATAGTCATCAGTGACGAAAACAACACTGGTTGTGACTGATATTTCAGTCCCAGGTTGTCTCCTGAACACCACCAATTGGGCAAGGGGGCGCAGGAAAGCCTGGGGTCTTCTATTTTTACAGTATAGAAAGGCTAAATATCAAATTGAAACAGTGTTTTATATCATGAATATACAGGGTTGGTGCTGGTTCTGGTAGGGAAACCACAACATAAAGATGTCCTTAATTAGTCCCACAATGGGGATATTTGCAATATGGCATATGATGGCCTAACAGGGCCACCGCCCAGAAAAGAGTAACGCAGAACTTTGTAATACTGTCACTCCCTGACCAGTTCGTTGTTCCTGAAGAGCCAAACTTTGACTCAGACCCACAAATTTGAATTACAGATAGTGGACAATGGAGAACTCCCCCAGTCAGTCAGCATGTTCAACTTCCATAGAAACCTCAACATACATTTATTAGATTGCCAAACTAATTGGAAACTACATCACCAGAACACCACAAGTGGGCTCTGTTATTGTACTTAAAGATGCATCTTACAAACCTGTGTTCTCCAAGGCCAGCTGGTCCATAGTCTTAAGTTATTTCTTCGCCAACATCAATGTCTCGGAGCGCAAACAGACAGAGGTGTGGTCTGTCCTCTGTTGTCTTCTTCTTCATTTTACAGTTGGGGTGCATGTGGTCATCATTAACCAGTCTTCCCAGACTGCCATCTTCTTGAGCGGCATCAACACTTAAAATAGATTTAAAAAAAAAAAAAAACAATTATTCAATCAATGTCAGAAATTAATCTTTGAGACAATCTTGTGTACACAAAACATAAAAATAGGAAATCCACAATTTTTAAATCTTCTAAATCAAATCATACAAGAAATTTCTATTGGAATCAGACCCTATTAACAGCTTGTCTTTGAGACTTCATGGTCTATATTTTCATTTGTACAGATTCAACGCATGAATAAAAGTAATTACCGTATTTTCGCAGTCATAAGCAAACAAAGCGCCCTGTCAGTCGATGCGTCCATTAAATGGACAAAGTACCACTCACGTCCATCAGCCCTTGTCATCAACGAGCTGTTGGAAGTGCATGTTAGCACACCCTGCTGGGCAAAGAGTGAGTTGTCCATGCTTACAATCGACCGTGACAAATACACCATCTGACTATAATGTTTGGGTGATGGTGTTGGAAAAAGCTGGACAAAGGGCAGCTGTCCACAATGTTTTAGTCTGTCTTATCATTTATGTTATTGCAAGCAAGAAACGTCCCAGGTTTAGACAACAGACAAAAAGTCCAAAGCATAACAGCACATCTCTTTAAACAGCCATGCAAATCTCTCTAAACAGCTATGGGATTGTGGGTCTCTGCTCCCAGAATGCATTGCTTGAATTAGCTAAGGCTGAGTGGCTTTTGTATTATTTTCATTTTTTTTGGGTATATTGATGGCATGAGAGATACATGTTTGTGTTAATCTTATTTCTATGTTTCATTGTTTGCTTGTATGATGAGTTTTTAATTTTTTTTTGAAACCGTGACTCTAAGGAGTGTGGTGAGCAGCCAAGTCCCTCCCCTGACGTTGCTTTGTAGGCTATTGCCAATGCACCTAATATTGGCCTGAGCCATTGTCAGCTATTGTCAATAGAGACTTGGCGTCTGCTGCAACAATGGGGTGATTGCTCATGTTATTGGGGCATAGTAGGCTGCTATCGGCTGTGTCAGTGTGGGCAGCTCTGCCAAGTTCATGCTATGCTAACAGCAGCTGTGCTATCGTCTTGTCAGGCGGTGCGTCCAGTATATGTTACAAAGACAGAAATAGCGGCCTCAACAGGTGTTGCGCCCTTTGACACGGCGCGTCTTTTGGGTGCGAAAATACGGTATACATTTTTGCTTAGAGAATGATTTTTCCCCTAACACTTATGGGATGAGTATGTGTTTATTTTTTTAAATAAAAACAAAAATAAGATAACATCTCAATCTTTGCCTCACCTCCAAGTTTTTTCTTGCCGGCGGAAGTCAAACAAAAAGACAGTGCCTCTTCCATCCATCTTCCTGCGTTGAGATTTATCAGAATCTATCAATTTTCCTCTGTACTCCATAATAAAGAATAAAGTCGTCTTTCCTGAAAGGGGCCTTGGTAAATACTCCTCGACCTAGTTAACAGGGAAATCAAGATAGCTTCGTCATATTTTTAAGCACACAAATAAGGAGTCATCATATTCATTTGGGCCACTATACTAATGTAGGGTGGTTTGAAACATTGCTTCTTGTGAGGGATAGAGCAGAGCCCTTCTTTATGATTTTAAAGGAACAGACCAGCCAAAATTCATTTTCCAGCATTGCATTAGCCAGTATGTATTAGGACTGAAAGTACAAATGTCAATGGCACCTGGTTACGTAAAAAAAAAACTTTAAGATTATTTAGTTTCATAACAATGACATACACTGTATACACAGTCATATTGGATCGCGTCACGTGATCTCTGTGACGTATAACGTGCTTTACACTAGACTATCAATATCGGACTTGTTCACTGGTCTATTGTGGTATAAAAATGCCGGAGGGCGTCATCAAGTACAGCCTTAATTTAGGTAGAACTCCTACCATCAGGTTTCACGCTCACTGAAATAACTTGAAACTGACAAAAGAAAAGGTCAAGACACTCTTAATGTAAAATAACCACTTAAAAAACGATGTCAGCTTGGTTATCAGAAAACAATAATATATCTTAGCAAAAGCGTTAACATCATACCTTTAAATGAGTTTATATACTTCGCTTCTAACTCTGCAGTCTTGTCCAGACCCTTGACTGCATGTTCAATAGTATCCTGCTTTGGGGACTTCCTGCATCTCAGGGAAGGCATTGTTTATTCTATAAAGAAAAAAGACAGTTTTGTGTTGAGAATTATTAATACTATAGGCTAAATGGAGTTTTAACAATATCAGTGTAAGAAAAATAAATTATAAATTAAAAAAATATCAATCCCTCCATCCCAATTAATGATTTCAACCATAATAGTTTATATTGAAGTTTAAACAACAGACAGACAGATTTATGCAGTGTGACTACAAAAATCTTACCAAAATTGCATTCACAGTAACCTTTGCTTTAAGAATCATGTAATTAACCAGTGAACATCGTGTCTTACACAAAAATTAATGACAGAAATTATCATGGTACTTGCATTCTGTTGTTCTATAACAAAAGTGCAAGCTGTTAGCTCCGCAAAGCTAACGCAACAAGCTAGCGTCCCTCGTGCTCACATTCAATGCAAACCTGACCACCGGATGAAAATACGCGTCGGTTTAGTTCTTTAAATGAGTAAAAGCACCATGACGTTTTATAATTATTCAATGCTTAACTGGAGCTCGTCAATTATGTCGATGTAGGAGCACATGTTTGCTAGGCCAGTGTTGTAGGCCCACATCCATGGTGCTACTTTGTATAGTGTTTTCCACACAACTATCTCTAACCATGAACAAATGCACTCGAGGCATGTTTTGAATAAAAACAAACGAAAAACACTTACCTCTCCGTTTCAACAGCAGTTCGAACTTCGAAGTGGTGATATTCTCCAGCGTTAAGCACCTGCTCGAACTGCGAATAGGTCAAATTCAACAGCGTCTTTTTTCTGTCTTAATAAGGACGCGATGAGAGGAGGAGCGCTTGCCTTTTCGTCAGCACGCCCCGCGCGGGTGGTGCTGCTTTATCACTCTCTATCTGTGCCCGCCCGCCGGCATGTCGATAGAAAAATAATATTCCTTCAAACATTACTTTCATCTTCTTAACGTTTTGTAGTGAATTTAACAGGTTCACCACTTTTTTCAAATACACCAATGGAAAACAGGTCTTAATTGAGGAAACATACAAAGAGCGTCTCACAAACACCTTATGATGAGCAATGTAATTTGATCACGTTTTTTGTCACTGCCTGGACGTCGGTTCACTGGCCTGGTGGCAGTGGCTTGTAGACACTGTCACTGAGTGGGAACGGATCTCAAGGTGGGTCAAACTAACCCAAGCAGTGGATCGGTCCGTTTTTTAAATTTATTAATTTTTTTATTTTATGTATTTATTTATTATTTAATACAAGGGCTTCGGCTCACTACCAGTGGGCGGGACCAAAGAATTTGGGTTTCCTTTGAGCTAGGAGGCAGTCAAAGGCAGTCCAATCCCCGGCAACATAAAGCGCCTAGCTCTGGGGACATGGAATGTCATTTCTCTGGTAGGGAATGAACCCGAGCTGGTGTGTGACTAGACCAGTGGTTCTCAATTATTTCCTGTCATGCCCCCCCTACCAAGAAGAAAACAATTCGCACCCCCCCCACCACAATTTTTTTTTACATTTCGTACTAATGTACATGTTCTTTGCATATTAATGTTAGATTGTCAATAAAATATCTTACCTTAACAAAGCTAAATTGATAAAAAAATATATCATTTTGAGAACGACTATTGTGAGGATCTCGAAACTCAGTACTCTGTGGTGCTAATATTGATGAGATGATAAATATGTTGAAGCCACAGAACAAAAAGATTAGATATTGTTTGGAAATTAATGACGTACATAACAAAGGAATATCAGCCTTGATTGGAGTACATTACTGCATTTAAATTTTTAATAAAAATGAAACAATTATTGATGTTATGACCACTATGAAGAATTTAAAAAAACAATATATAGGGATAATTATAGTTTTCATTTTGTTATGTTTAGTCTGTTCATGTTGCATTATTTTTATGACAAAGATGATGGTTAATCGTAGGTTTGTTGCCCAAATGTACCGTTACAACCTGATTAATGTTGAGAATGACGAACTCAAACTGGACGCTAAAACGTAAAAACACATGGACTTCTTGCCCCTGTCCACACACGTGCACACACACACACACCATACACGAAGATCCGGGAGGTAAGGACGGCTGTCCTCTCCTACAACGAGGCAAGGGCCTCCACCAAGTCACCCCAGGGACAAGTTTTATTCCCTGATGGTCATCAAATTATGAGGATCTCATTCTACGCCGGAAGGGAGGAGGGGAATTTTTCCCTAATGTGAGGTTTTCGCTCCTCCACTGATGATCACACTGTTGTATGATTTCATTATGATGATCTGTCTTAAAGCCGTAAGGACATGATTTTTAAATCCACAACAGGGGGGAAATGTAAGATGGGCTGAGGATAGGTAATCAGTTTGTGTATTCATAATCATGTTTTTATACACTCATTAATGTTTAACACACACAGAGACACTTACTTGTTATTTTAACACACACACACACAGACACCGTATCCTGAAGATGTGTTTAGTTAAACTGACCTTGGGTTATGATTTTCTGCCTGCTGGAGTCCCTGGTGATTAGTTATTGATGCTTTAGTTAAACTGACCTTTATACCGTGAGTTATTGATGTTTTCTGTCTCTTGGTGATTAGTTGTTGATGCTTTTCTGTCTTCTGGTGATTAGTTATTGATGAGTTAGTTTCAATAAAAAGGCAGAACGGAGGGTGAGAGTCAGAGGGTGTGCGGGATTGAACTGGCAAGACGGCTGTTTCGCCTCCTGGCTCCCTCTCCCATTCTGAATGGCACAAAACGAAAACTTTAGTAAGTTATTTCAGTCTAAAAAAAGGCGTCAGGGCATTTTTAAACCGGACAGTAAGTCGTCACTGTCTTGGTTCCTTTTTGTGCCTTGACCCATCCCGGAATTATTGAAAGGATGCAGTCCTATTTACAGGCCCCAGTGACACCCCAGGTTTCTGTTGTTTGTACGAGGGCGCTTAATAGGTACTGCTATTCACAATCGTCTTAGGCTGTTTCTTTGCAGAAGTTTATGGACAATGTGTAGTGCTGTAGGATGCAGTCTAGAGCATTCTTGACATTGAAGCTTTTGTTTCCAGCAACTGCTAATGCGACCGTGCATCAAACATGCAAAACACAGACCCTTGCTCCTCAAGAAGTCAATCTTATCCTTGTGATGCTTTCTCCTAAATTCCTTACAAATTGTGAGACTGTTGCTCTTCATTACAATTAGCACATGGTTTGGCAATAGCATCCACTGAAACAGGTTCTGCCTTTGGCGTGGTGGTTTTGTTGTTTTCCATCTTGGCGGGCACAATGACTGTTGTGAAGACTTTCTTTGATTTTGGTGTTTCTGTGTGTTGTGATTTTGTTTTCTGTTTTATAGAATCTTTCGTGCTTGTCAACAAAGTCAACAAAATCCTTAAACTTCACTCTTCTATTTGTTCTTTCTTGGAGATTGCAGGCAAATTTTCTCCAAGATTCTATAAGTCTGTATGGAAGTTTGTTTGCCAATGCCTTTATATTAGCCATGTTGTCCAAGTCCTCCATGTAATTAACATCTGCCATTATGTTCAAACAGCCCATAAGGAATAATGTGAAAGACTGAAGTGCAACACCATCTTCAGACTTGATTGTTGGCCAATCCATGGCTTCCTTTAAATATGCTTCTGCTATCATGAAGTCATCACCATAAAACTCCTTCAAGATTTGTTTTGCTTTGGTATATCCTGTCAGAGGTTCCATATGGATGCAGCTCTTCACCAACTCATGTGGTTGTTCACTAGTATACTGCAGCTAAAATTGAAGATGATCACGGTTATCACTTGTACGGCCTTCAATCCCATGTTCAATGGCACCTATACAGGTTTTATAATGCAGAGGGTCGCCTTTAAACGTAGGAATGGAAAGTTCGGGAAGTAGCGATGCTTTTTGACTCTTTGCTAAGTATTCTGCGACACTGGCTTGCTGTGAGATTGCTTGGCAAAGGCCATCAAGCACATGTCCCTGTTGTTCTCTACTTTCTGTCTGATGTGGAAATCTAGCCATTGGAATAGTCGAAGTGGGAGCATTTCAGGTCAACACTGCTTGTTGCTCTGATAGGCTGTGATGGTAATTGAATGTTTTTCCTTGTTTAAATTGTAACACACTCATCAGGAATGTGGATACCATCCTCCTGGGTATTTTCATATCTTCTCAAGACATCCAATTTAGCATCAGACTCAGGGAGTGCCGTTTGCATTGCATGCATTTGCTTCTTTGCCTTAATTGCAGCTTCTTCTTGCTCAAGTGCCAACCTTTGTTGTAAATCAGCAGCCTTTGCCTTTAAACATGCTCGTTCCATTTGAGCCTTTAATTTAATTGAAGACGTTGACAGAAGTGAGCTTCTGTCTGTTAGATTCTTTACTTCTACTTCTATGGGTGTAGTTAGTTGATGCAGATCTACTATCATCAGGTGATATTTGTTTATTGCATCCTTCCTCTGCACGTTTCAAAACGTCCTTCTTCCATTGCTCACATTTCCATTAATTACATTTTTTGGATCAAACCAGTTATTTTGGTCATCGGCAAAATCCTCTTCAGTCTTTAAATTTTGCACACCGGAATTGAGGTCCACAAATTCTTGCTCCATGCCGCTAAAGCAAACACGAAGCTCAGTTTTTTACAGCGTCAACATTTGCATCATCCTCCATCAATTGTTCAATTTGACGTTGCATGGAGGTCAATTGAGCAAATTTGCACCTGCGTGCCTGCATCCGTTTAGGCTTGTGATCTTCTACAGCTTTTCTCCGTCATTTTTAATGTCCGCTTTCCACTGTCTTGTTCCTCCATGTCAATCCACAATCAAGCAAACAAAAACGTCAAACTGACTGTAGCGTCTCAATTTGTAGGTCAGCTGAATGACGATCAAAGTTTTAAGCAGTTTACTCACGCACCTGTTACGTGCACGTCCTTGTTAACTCGCGATGCTTGTCAAGTATGGACGCATGCTAACAGCTAGCAGCTCATTGTCCCGACTGGAAAGTTGCTCCTTAGCTGTGATGTGCCTAGGGTTACACTATCTATCATTAACAAACACAGCCAGCCCTCCTCTTTCCTCTTACCGCTTTCCAGTGTCCTGTCCGCAAGTAGTATTTGGAAGCCGTCAAATTCCACGACGGTGTCCGGCGTTAGGTCTGTTAGCCATGAATCCGTGAACATCAGCAAGCTAGCTCATTGGAAGTTCCTCTCGTGCCGCGTCCATTTTCTTGGGAAGGTATCTAACATTTCCCATAAAAACGGACGGACACGCCTCCTCTTTGCCTGGCGTTTCGCCCCCGCGCGACATCCCCCGTCTCTTCCTCCTCAACTCGTGGGGGATATCGGGTCTCGCTCCGGGAGTCGGCACGGGGTTAGCACGAAGTGCTAACAGCTGATCTCTTGTGTAAACGATTGATCCGTAGCTCCCAGTGACATCTCCGGACACGATCACGCAAAAAACAGCCCCCAGCAGCAATAAAACCACCGCAATTTGGATGTCCATTGCTGCGATGAGGTAAAATAAATAAAACTGGGTAAAGGAAAAAACACGCGAAAAAGGCTCAAATAGTGAGCCGTGCTGCTTTAGCAGGTAGCCACTCGCGTGGTGACGGAACCGTAAAAACAAATGTGGTCCCATCAAAATCTGATGGGATATTTAAAAATAAAAGCGTGAAAATTTGCTTATTTGTCTGTCGTCACCAATGATTAAAAAAATTAAAATCATTACAAAATCCTCAAGCTATCGTGATACCAGACAAGTTCTGCGGGACACCAGACCACCCCAGTTGTCCACAAAAAGTGGTCACTTCAAAATTTGATGTGGCATTTAAAAATAAAAAAATCACCTGAAATATGCACTGTGATCAACACTGATTTAAAAGAAAAATCTTTAAAAAATATCCTCAAACTATCGTGATACCAAACCAGGATTGGGGATACTAGACCACACCAGCTGTCCACCAAAAGTGGTCACATCAAAATGTGATGTGGCACTTCAAAATAAAAGTAGCCTGAAATTCGCTTATTTCACGGTCATCACCACTGAGTTAAAAAAAAAATAGCTCGAGCTATCGTGATACCAGACCAGTTTTGTGGGACACGAGACTACCCCAGCTGTCCATAAAAAGTGGTCCCATCGAAATCTAATTTGTAATTTCAAACTAAAAGTTGCCTGAAATCTGCACATTTCACTGTCATCATGCCTGACTTTAAAATTTCATTAAAAAATATCCTCTAGCTATGGTAATACCAAACCAGGTTTGGAGGACACAAGACAACACAGCTTTCCACCAAAAGTAGTCCCATCAAAATGTAAGGAGGCATTTTAAAATAAAAGAGCTGGAGCTGTCGTAATACCAGACTAGTTTTGTTGGACACTAGACGACCCCAGCTGTTCATCAAAAATGGTCCCATCAAAATCTGATGTGTAATTTCACAATAAAAAAAAAACCCACCTGAAATATGCACATTTCATTGTCATCAACACTGATTTTAAAATAATCATTTCAAAATACCCTCGAGCTATCGTGATATCAGAACCATTTTGGGGGACACTAGACAACCCCAGTTGTCCATCAAATGCGGTCCCACCAAAATGTGATACGGCATTTCAAAATAAAAGTAGCCTTAAATCAGCATACATCACTGTTATCAGGCCTGACTAAAATATCATGACAAAATATCCTCCAGCTATCATGATACCAGACAAGACATATTTCACTGTCATCACCATTGATTTAAAAAAATTAATTAAAAACTAGAGCTGCGAGCAGCTATAAAGAGCCCTCGCCACCCGGACAACGTTGGGGTACTGGCACGTTGGAAATGTGAAATATTTCCGAGAAATAACGTGAGGAATCTTCAAGAGGAATTTGCTTGTAGTTAAAGTTAGAGCAGCTTTTGTTTTCAAAGCCTCGTCAATGTTTGAAGTAAATTTGTTGGCAGGCACTACAGGTGCATCAAATCAAAGACTAATAGACTGAAAAACATTTTCTTTCCGAGAGCCATCACCATTCTGAACTCTCACACACATGCACACACACACGACCACCCTTACCTTGCTGAACAGCGACGTATTGTGTTGTATTTCTCCAATTTCATACTATTTTCCATCACAATATTTATTCTCTTATTTATCTAATTTATATATTTGATTAAATTATTGTTGTATTGCACTGGAGAGGGGAGCTCCCTAATCTTGTTGCACACTGTACAATGACAATAAAAGGATTTCGGATTCTGATAAATTTAGAATGGCCGACTTCCTGTTCAATTTAGCATACGGCTCCATGAGACTTTTTATTAGGTCTTGGCTTTGTACACACTTCATCAAATTTTCAGTTTGGTGAAACAGAGATATGGGGCTGTTTTTTTTTGTTGTTTTTTTTTTTCTAGGGGGCGATAGCGAGCCATTTTTAAACAACTGTACGACAAAATAATAAAATATTGTGAATATTGAATCAACTCCCGGTTGAGTGGACGCTGGCACGTTTGGCTGCCACTGCTCACCGGTAACTCTCAGAAATTTTTTGGATCCGCTTGTTGTACCTGCTTTAGCAGTTTACAATCCCTCCAGTTACAGTGATTTTATTTATTATTATCTGTATGTTGAGCGATCCCGATTCTCATGAATGCCACCCACCGATTGCATAGTCGCTGACGCGTCTACTGTGGCTAAAGTTTAGCTTACCTATCAAAGTTAGCACCTGTCTGCCATGTGGACCCGCAGGCCAGTCTGCTTCTCGCACTTCTGCCTGTTCCTGTCATGTCATCAACCTGTGTCAGGACAACTTCAATCCACTGCCGCTGAACTCCGCTGGATTTACCGACACATGCCCGAGGGAAACGCACCACCACCACTGCTCCTCCTCCCGAACATCGCTCGTCGACCCTTGAAGGATTGTATGGCAATTACCGGCATTTTAAACATTTATGGGACAGAATGTCAATTATTTAATTTAGCAGGTTTATATTTACTGAATATGCTATGATCGCAAAATTCCGGACGAACTGGCGAGGCTGCCCGGCTCACCGTGGCTTGTCATCGGGACCGGGAGGCGGCGCAGGCGACGCAGAGAGAGGAAGCAGAAGCGGGGCTGCAGGTCCGGTGTCTTGCAACGGCTGCGACGGCAGCCCCATAGGCAACCACTGCCGAGTCTGTACCTCACCAACGCCAGATCCGTGGTCCACAAAATCGACGACCTGGGATTACAAATCCTGGGAAACCGCTATGTGCGAGACAGCAGTGTGATCGTCGTCACGGAATCCTGGCTGCACGCAGACGTCCCCGATGCTAGCATCCAGCTGGCCGGGCGCTCGCTACATCGCGCGGATCGGACAAGGGACACCGGTAAGAGACGGGGCGGGGTGGCTCTGTGTTTACGTGCATGAGAACTGGTGCGGCGATAGCACGATCGTCGAGAAGCACTCTTCCCCCGACATCGAGTTCATGTCCGTTAAATGCCGGCCTTATTTTCTCCCGAGGGAGCTAACGGTCGTGATTGTCACAGCTGTTTACATCCCTCCCGACGCTAGCACTAGCACGGCGCTCTCGCTACTCGCGTGCGTCATCAATAAACATCAGTGGGCCCACCCTGATGGCGTTCACGTAGTAGCGGGAGACTTTAATAAGGCCAATTTAAAGACTGTACTCCCAGAGTTTCACCAGCATGTCAAGTGCCCAACGAGGGGAGACAACACTCTCGACCATGTGTACTCGAACATCAAGCACGCATACAGGGCCCTCCCACTCGCCCCCCTCGGCCAGTCAGACCACCTGTCCTTGCAGCTCGCACCTGCATACATCCCTCTCAGGCGCAGATTCAGGCCCACCACAAAGACTGTGAAAACCTGGCGTGACGGCGCCATGAGTGAATTACAGGACTGCTTTCAAGACACAAACTGGGGCCTCTTTGATCATCAGGACCTTGATGTCTACACACATTGTGTAGTGGACTACATCAAGTTCTGCATGGAAACTGTGTCCCTACACAGGACTATACGGACCTTCCCAAATGCGAAGCCCTGGATGTCCAGCAGGGTTCGCTCTCTCCTCAAGGCCCGTGACGCTGCCTTCAGGTCAGGCGACAAAGCCCAGTACAGGGTGGCTCGTGCTGACCTGAGCAAAGGCATCAAGCTAGCCAAGGCAACCTACAAGGGGAGGCTGGAGGCCCACCTTGCCAGTAACAGACCACGGGAGGTGTGGCAGGGTCTACGGAGCATCACCAACTTCCGTGGCAGCAGCACGACCTCTGCAGACCCGAGTGCATCGCTGGCAGAGGAGCTTAACTGCTTCTTTGCTCGCTTTGACTCGCCCCAACCGTCACACCCCCGCACTTCATGCTCCAACTCCCCCCCACTCACCGTAGAGGAACACGATGTGAGGCGCGCGCTCCTGGCTGTTAACCCCAGGAAAGCTACTGGACCCGACGGAATACCAGGCAAGGTCCTCAAAACATGTGCCCACCAACTGTCACATGTATTCTGCAGGATCTTCAACCGCTCCCTGGCTCAAGCAGTCATCCCCTCCTGCTTGAAAACTTCCATCATTATTCCTGTCCCCAAAAAGTCACCAGCCGTCCACCTGAATGACTACCGTCCTGTTGCTCTCACACCAGTCATCATGAAGTGCTTCGAGAGGCTGGTTCTCCAGCACATCAGGGACTGCCTTCCTCCCACTCTGGACCCCTACCAGTTTGCATACTGGGCTAACAGATCCACTGAGGACGCCATCAACACTGCTCTGCATGTTGTGCTGGGCCACCTGGAACAACAGCAGAGCTATGCAAGGATGCTCTTTGTGGACTACAGCTTGGCATTCAACACAATCATCCCAGACATCCACGTCGCCAAACTTGACATTCTCGGCCTCCCTGCCCTCACACGCATCTGGATTAAGGACTTTCTGACCAACAGACCCCAGACTGTGTTGCTCGGCCCCTACACGTCCTCCACCTGCATGCTGAGCACCGGTTCCCCTCAAGGATGCGTGCTGAGCCCTCTCCTATACGCCCTCTACACCTACGACTGCAGCCCGGCCCATGGCAACAACACCATCGTCAAGTTTGCTGACGACGCGACAGTGGTCGGTCTGATCTCGGAAGGTGACGAGACAGCCTACAGAGAGGAGGTAAAGAGACTGACAGCTTGGTGCAAGGACAACAGACTGCACCTTAACACTGCAAAAACAAAGGAGATTGTCGTCGACTTCAGGAGGAACAAGACGGTGCCGCCCCCCCTCTGCATCGAAGGCGTGTGTGTGGAGAGGGTCCACACGTTCAAGTTCCTGGGAGTACAGATCTCCGACGACCTTTCTTGGACTCACAACACCACAGCAGTGGTAAAGAAGGTCCACCAGCGTCTGCACTTCCTGAGAGTCCTCAGGAAATTCAACCTGGACAGGAAGCTGCTGCTAGCCTTCTACCACTCGTCCATTGAGAGCCTGTTGACGTACTGTGTCTCCACCTGGTACAGCGGCTGCACTGAGGCCGACAGAGTGAGGCTCCAGAGGACAGTCAAAACAGCGCAAAGGATTATTGGCTGCCCTCTCCCCTCACTGTCGGACATCTACACCGCCCGGTGCCTCAGAAGGGCTCTCAACATCGTCAAAGACAATACCCACCCAAACTCACACCTGTTCGACCTGTTGCCCTCTGGCAGGCGCTACAGATGCATCAAATCGAGGACCAATAGACTGAGAAACAGTTGCTTTCCGAGAGCCATCTCCATTCTGAACTCTCACACACACACGAGAACACCCTTACCTTGCAGAACAGCATCGTGATGTGTTTTTATATACCCTATTCTGTACTAAATTCCATTGCACTCTCTTATTTATTAATCTAATTTATATATTTGTCTGTCTTATTGTTGTATTGCACTGGAGAGGGGAGCCTTCTAATCTCGTTGCACACTTGAGTACAATGACAATAAAGGGATTTCTAATTCTAATTCTAATTCTACTACGCATAGGAATGACTGATTGTAGTCATGGTCTTTACTGATTTATGATATTATTTTCACATGCTAAAGTTATATTACTTAGTTTATAAATGTGTGAACATAGTATTTTCATGACCTACACTCACATTCACATCATACATATTCAGTCTGCACATTACAAACTGATGACAAGCCAGACAGCACTTCATGGACAAATATGACAAAGCACATTCTCCACATAGGACATAGAGATGCAAACATACCAAATTGGGCACTGGATTTAGTTTTAAAATCGCTGCATTGGCTCCCCGTGTGTTTCAGGATTGATTTTAAGGTTCTTCAATTAGTTTTTAAATGCCTTAACGGTCTTGGGCCATCCTCGCGGACCCTGAGGTCCTCTGGCACCGGCCTGTTAATTATTCCTCGGGTGAGGACTGGAACACATGGCGAGGCTGCATTCAGCCATTCTGGTCCTCGTCGATGGAATAGCCTGCCGGAGGACATCAGGTCCGCAGAGACTGTTGATATTTTTAAAAGGAGGCTCAAGACCAGACCTGGGCATTGCACGGCCCGCGGGCCACATCCGGCCCGCCGGGTGGCACTGACTGGCCCGTATGACAGACCTGGGCATTGTATGGCCCGGGCCACATACCTTTGGTTGACTCTGACCGCGAGTGGAAGGTTAATTGGAAATTTCAAAATAAACATACTTTTTAATTTCACCTCATTCATGGGCGAAAGCTGCACTGCTTTTATTCTGAAATTGTTTTTTTTTTTTATTCCCGCACAATGTGCGTCGCACATAATGACGTAATGCGTTTATCAAGACATGCGCGCGATTGAATCACAACAAGACAACGTTCGTCCTCAAAAATGTCCGCTCAGGCTACAAAAAGAAAGGTAGATGCCGAATGTAGAATTTTCAACAAAAATTGGACAGCGAAGTATTTATTTACTGAAGTTAGAGGTAAAGCTGTGTGTTTAGTTTGCGGGGAGCAGATCGCCGTGTTGAAGGACTACAATTTGAGTCGGCATTACCAGACGAAACATGCAGAGAAATATAAAAACGGCACCAGATAACAATGAACTGGGACACTTTTTCTCAAAATCACAGTTCAGTGACAGTCAATATGTTGTATCTTGCTTAATGTTTGGTGCAAAAAGACAATATTGTGATGTCTTTAAAATGCTCAGAACCTTTACACAACTATCCAACAGTATATGGAACTCAAAATGTGTTTTGAAGTGAATGTGACAGAATATGTTTACTAATATGAGTCACAAATAGTAAAAAATGTTAATATTATGTCTACCATTGTGTTGAGAAATTTGAATGAATACATTTTTGTAAGGCAACCTCATTTTTTCAGTTTATTTGGTATTTAGTTTCATTGCTTAACTTTAATGCCAGCTTGTCAAAACAGTGCTATTTACTGCTTTTTAAAAAAGAAATACAATTAATATTATGCAGAATTGAGTTCAGCCTTTTGGCCCGGCCCTCCACAATATTTAATGTTTCTTATGTGGCCCCATGGAAAAAATAATTGCCCACCCCTGCTCAAGACTCACCTTTTTTGTTTGGCTTTTAAATAATTTATCTTAGTCTTTTAATTCAGGATTGTCATTTTATATATTATCATTGTCTTTAATTTTTTTTAGCTTCTTTGTCTTTTAGTATCATCATTTTTCTTATATATTTTAGCTGCGTCGTTTTATATTATTGTCTTTTAATTTTTAGCTTCTTCTCTGTCTTTTAGTATCATAATTTTTCTTATATATTTTAGCTTCGTCTTTTTATATTATTGTCCTTTAATTTTTAGCTTCTTTTTTGTTTAGCATTATCATTTTCTTTTATATATTTTAGCTCCAGTGTTTCCTCAAGGGGGGCCTCCGCGCTGGGAGGTGTGGCTGGCCTTCTCACAGGGGGCTTCATCCCGGAGGCTCCTTAGGCCCGGCGGACCGGGGCCCTCTGCACTATGTGTAGGGTCTACCCCGGTCAGTCTGGGCTAGGGGTCTGTGTGTTGGCGCAGCTCCCTGTGGGCGTGAGCCGTCATCCCTCTCAGCGCGGATGACCTACCCTGGGTACATTTTCTCATATGGTTTCTCTGTGCCTTACCCTGTCTTTCTACTAAGATGGTTTATTAAGTTGTGTGAATGCGAGTGTTCTGTGTGTGTGCGAGTTCAGGCGTGTATGTGGATGTGTCTTGTGTTTATGTTGAGTGGGTGGAATGGGTTTTAGTTTTTCGTTGTAATTTGGATGTTTTTATTGTACAGCACTTTGAGCCGCATTTTATGTATGAAAAGTGCTCTTATAAATAAAATTTGATTGATTGATTGGAGGGTTCAAGGGGACGCCATTGCAAAAACACATTCTGAAAGACATAATTTGATTTTGGAGCACACATACATGCACACTGACAAGATTACAGGGGAATACCAGCAGAAGAGACGGAGAGACTGCCCGCCGGAGAAGGCCAGCCGTGGAATACCAGTCTTGGGGACCAGCTGGGAATCAACCATCCAGACAATGATTAATCTGGAGAGGACCTTCCCTTGGACGTAGACCCGTGCCGGGGGAAGAATGTGAGGCTGGGCTGAGATAACGCACGACTCTTTTCGACTGTGCTTGCCCAAGTACATTTTCTCATGAGATTAAGAAAAAGCCGCTCAGTACTATTTCCTGAACCTCCGCCCTATTTCCTACCTACCATTCATTTCAAAAGTCCTAGATAATGTAGTCGCCACTCAACTCCACTCTCATCTCACCTGCAATAACCCTTTCAGTCCGGTTTCCGTGCACTTCACAGCACTGAATCAACTCTACTCAAGGTCACCTCTGCTCTCCTCATTGCAGCTGACTCAGATTCATTCTCCATTGTCATCCTTCTTAACCTGACTGCGGCCTTTGACACCATCTCACACACCATCCTTCTCAAAAGACTTTCTTCCATCGGCATCACCCACACCGCCCTCAACTGGTTCCATTCATACTTCAAAGACCGCACTCAGTTCATCCAGCTTAAATATTTCTCATCAAAGTCCCTCCCAGTCACCTCAGGTTTGCCCCAAGGCTCGGTCCTGGCCCCCCTATTATTTATCATATACCTCCTTCCCCTTGGCAGCATTTTCCGAAAATTCAATATCGCTTTCCATTGCTTCGCGGATGACACCCAGCTCTAGTTCTCCTGCAAACCCAGCATATCACTCCCTCCCACCTCCGTCACCTCCTGTCTATCTGAAATCAATGACTGGTTTTCTAATAATTTCATGAGGCTTAACAGCGACAAAACAGAAGTTATTCTTTTCAGTACAAAATCAATACAATCCAAAGTTGGCAGTTTTCCCATTCCTGTTGGCCCCTCCATTGTTTTCCCATCCCCTCAGGTCAAGAGTCTGGGTGTCATCCTTGACAGCACTCTATCTTTCCATAAGCATAATAACACAACCCGGTCAGCCTACTTCCATCTGCACAATATCAGTCAACACCGCCCCTCCCTTTTTCCCTCATCCACTTCTATTCTGGTCCAAGTCGAGTCAAGTCAATTTTATGTGTATAGCCCTTAATCACAGACAGTCTCAAAGGGCTTTACATAACCACAATCAACATCCACTGATCTTAACCCCCAGGAGGGCAAGGAAAAACTCAAAACCCCATTGGGGGAAAAGTGAGAAAACTTGAGAAGGGACCACAGATGGGGGGGAAACCCCCTTCCAGGATGACCAGGCTGCTTTGGATGCCAAGTGGGCAACATTTGACACATACAATGATGCTATACAATGTTAGATGAGATAATGTGAGAGTCAATTAAATGAAGTGCTGCAGGAAGATGACTTTAGTGGAGTGGGTCCTCATCCAGGACCGTAATCGCCATGGCAGCATATCCGAGGTTGAGCCTTTGATCTTGAAATAGTCAGTTTGGGGTAAATTCAGAACAGCCACTTCCAAGTGAATCACCATCACCTAATTCCCAAGCCGTGGAATTGGGAACAGAAAAAAAAGAACAGAAATAGTAAACAGGCCAACAAGTAGTTCAACGAAGTGCTGAAATATAGGGAAATCAGAAGAGGTGCTGCATGAAGACGACTTCGGCAGAGAAGGTCCCTCCCCGGTTGGTCAGTGCCGTAATCTTCATAGCAGGTCACCATCACCTAATTCCCAAGCAGGGGAAGAGGGGGCAGAAAAGAGGAGAAGCCGCAGTAAACAGGCCAACAAATAATTAAATTAGATGCTAAAGTATATAAATAAATGTCGCGCTGCAGGAAGACGACATCACTGGAACAGGTGCATGCCCAGTTTGTCAATGCCTTAAACTTCCTAGTGGGTGACCGTCACCTAATCCCCCAGCCGGGGAAAAGGGGGCAGAAAAGAGAAGATAAGAGAAAAAGCGGCAGTAAACAGGCCAACAAATAGTTCAACTAAATGCACAAGAGTATAAATGCGTCTTTAATAGTGTTTTGAACATTTCTACTGAGGTGGCGCCTCTAATACCTGAGGGTAGTACATTCCAAAGCATTGGTGCCCGAATAGAGAACGCTCTAGAACCTGTGGACTTCTTTTTGGCTCGCGGGATCACTAAAAGACCAGCATTTTGTGAGCGAAGGTTTCGGGACGGAACATATGGTACCACGAGGTCAACGAGATAGGAAGGTGCTAAGCCATGCAATATTTTATAGGCAAGTAGCAGAACTTTAAAATCACATCTCAAGTGGACCGGAAGCCAATTCAAATTGGCAAGTATCGGGGTAATATGATCAAACTTTCTCGTTCTAGTCAAGAGTCTAGCTGCTGCATTTTGAACTAACTTTTAATACTAGACATGGGGAGACCCGAGAGCAAAACGTTACAATAGTCGAGGCGAGACGTAACAAACGCATGGATTAAGATTTTTGCATCACAGGTTGATAGAATTGGGCGAATTTTAGCAATGTTACGCAGATGAACAAATGCAGTTCTAGTACCGTATTTTTGGACTCAAAAGACGCGCCGTGTCAAAGGGCGCAACACCTGTTGGGGGCGCTATTTCTGTATTTGTTACATAGATAGAACGCGCCGACTCATCGGGCGCTAACACAACCGACCAATCGAGCAGTCTCGCTGGCTGCTCAGTCGCGCTAGCGTGTTTTTAAAATGGCAGCGGGAGTTCAGTGGTACTTTATTTTAGCTTTTAACAACGTGCTGAAGTTGTCCTCATCCAAAAATGCACCAAGTCCTTGTCTTCTGTATCCAAGATAAACAACACGAGTCATTATCAGTCTGCCTCGCCATCTCGCTGCTTCGCCGTCTCGCTGCGGCGCAGCCCCTCAGGTGGGATGCCGACACAATGCCGGTGTGAGCAAGTCACTTGTCAACAAACGATGTGCGGTCACGGTGTTACATCAAAACTAAAACTATCATCCCAAATCAACTGAAAAGCATAAAAGTGTAGGCCCAGCAAAATTCTGCCTCCCAGCCTACCATACATTACCTTAGTTTACATGCATGCACACTAAAACAGACGATAGCATGGCTAGCTGTTTTGAAAAAACGGCAACAGGAGCAAAACTGCGTTTGGTTGTATTTTATTTAACAAGGTACTCACATTAAGAGTTATCAGTCATCCACAAATCCTTCAAAATCATCGTCTTCCGTATCAGACAGAAATAGTTGGGCAAATTCTCCCTCAAACACGCCAGGTTCCCTCTCGTCATTGTCCGAGTCTGTGTCGCTGCTGAGCGTCTCCCCGGATGTAATGCCGGCTTTCGCGAAAGCTCTTGCAATAGAGCTAGCAGACACGTTCGTCCAAGCAGCTACAATCCACTCGCAAATTGTGGCATAACTTGCTCTTCGCTGTCTCCCAGCCTTTGTGAAGCTGTGTTCGCCCTCCGCCATCCATCGCTCCCACGCAGCACGCAACTTCACTTTGAACGCTCTGTTTATACTTAAGTCGAGTGGTTGGAGTTCCTTTGTCAAGCCTCCCGGGATGATGGCAAGCTCTGAGTTCATATGCGTGACTTGACTTTTCACAGCGGCTGTCAGATGGGCACGCATGGAGTCACAGACCAACAGCGACGATAGGGGCATCGCGCTGCTTTGCACTGGGGGCGTGCCTTTGTGTTGTTTTGTCTCCCCTCTCCCGCCTGTTGTCATTCACACCCATCTCCCCTCTCACGTCCGCCTGTTGTCCACACCCATCGATCCCCTCTCACGCCCCCCTGCTTGTCGTAAGCCACACCCGCCTTCTCTCTATATAAGCGGTGTGCAGGCAGTTGATGTTCGCCGTCAGCCCAGCGGCGCACTTGGTCGACGCAATGGGCGCTCCACCTCAAAGGGCGCCCTGGCTTTTTTGGACGGCTTTCCGGACTTTAAAGTGCGCCTTATGGGTCCAAAAATACGGTAATATTTTTAATGTGCATTTGAAACGACATAGTTGTGTCAAATATAAGACCGAGATTTTTTGTTGAATCCTTTTGGGCAATTTATCGATACTCATAGTGGTGTCTTTGAAAAAGGTACAGATGACGCGCTGGTCCAATGATCAGCATCTCGGTTTTATCTGAGTTAAGACGCAAAAAATTGAAAGACATTCATAGTTTAATTTCGGCAAGGCATGCCTCTAATTTATAGCAATCACACGGATTCGTTATATCCAACGGCATGTATAATTGCGTATCATCAGCATAACAATGAAAACTAATGTGATATTTCCGTATAATATCACCAAGCGGTAGCATCTAGTACCAATCCCTGCGGAACTCCGCGTGTGATCTTACAAAGATCAGAAGACGCATTGCCATGAATTACACGGTGCGTCGTCTCCGACAGATACGAATTAATCCAAGAAAGCGCTGAACCTGAAATGCCAACACAAGTTTCAAGGCGTTTTAATAATATGTTATGATCAAGTGTCAAAAGCGGCGCCAAGATCGAGTAAGAGTAATACAGTGAACCCTCGGTTATCGCGGTTAATGGGGACCTCGTAGCGGTTGCTGCTCGGGCCCTAATAATAATTTCTACAAAAACAATAGGGACCTCGCCGCCGTCGCAGCTCGGGCCCTAATAACAATTTCTAGAAAAACAATAGGGACATCGCAGCGGCCACTGCTCGGGCCCTAATAATAATAATAAAAATAATAATGATTTCCACAAAAACAATGGGGACCTCGTAGCGGTCGCTGCTCGGGCCCTAATAATAATTTCTACAAAAACAATAGGGACCTTGCCGCGGTCGCTGCTCGGGCCCCAATAATAATTTCTACACAAAGTCCATTGTGGTGACCCGCCCCCTTTTAAGTAAATTCAAAGTGGCCGACTTCCTGTAAAACCTAGCTCATTGCTCCAAGAGACTTTTTTGTAGGTCTTGGTCTTATACATACAGTGAACCCTCGCTACTTCGCGGTTCACCTTTCGTGGGTTCAGTGCTTCGCGGGTCTAAAAAATATTCGGGGGCATTGTAGTTTCGCCGAGCGGCACGACAGGGCGCTGGAGCGGTTAGACGGCCGGCGTGCGCCGAAGAAGAGCGTGGGCGAAGAGGAGAGTGGACGAAGAAGAGCACGTTCCCCCGGACACGATCGGTGGCGACGTTTCGCGCGGTTCGGACCGTACCAGAGCTCCGGCCGGCGTGCGTGGCAGTTAAGCCGTAGAGGAGCACCTTCCTGTTAAGGATGTTTCTATCAAAACAAGCCTGAACAAATGAATCAACCAGCCAAGATTGTCTGTCATTTCCGCGCGGGGCAGCCCTCGAACTCCGAGGCGAAGCCAGCGTGTTCGACTGCACACATGGTTTTTATTTGCATCAGCATAAGCAATTTGAATATGCAATACATACAGAATGGAAAACTTGACATTTGACTCCATCCCACTTGCCCACCCTCTTCCTGCCTATTCTAACGGTTTCAGCTTACAAGACACCTTTTGTTCATACTTCTGCTTATTCTAACAGCAAAAGGGAGCATGTTCACTCTGAACTTCATTTGACCTGTGTAGTGTATTTTCACAAGGCTTAACATGTTGAACTTATTTTATGGCCATGACGATATTGTTGCTTTAGAAATACCAAGCCTTGTGTTGGACCTCCCTAAATGCATAAGTTACAGCCTTAAGAGGCCTCGGGCCCCAACATTATCTACGAAGGGTTAAAGAGGTCATCAACACCCCAAGGGAGGTGTTTACAGAAAAGGGTTCTGGCGTTGGGGAGTCACATTCGCGATGAGGCCGTACCTGGCACCCGTAGCTGTCGAAGGTTTAATTAGAGGCCAGAAAGATACGAATGCATGTGCAACAAAGGGGGCCTGTAAGATTAGTTATAGTTTGAAACTTGCTAAGATGACAAACTAAACAACAAAACTAACAGATGAACATACAAACTTAAATTTCTTTAACACTTCCCCGGGCACGGGCGGTGCCAAGCGGCCCCTAAGTTTAACCAAATGGAAGCTCCGGAGGAGGAGGGCATGCTCGCGTCACAGTAAGCCGAAGAGGAGCACCTTCCCCGGGCACGGGCGGTTCCAAGCGGCCCCGAAGTTTAACCGAATGGAAGCTCCGGAGGAGGAGGGCATGCTCGCGTCACAGTAAGCCGAAGAGGAGCACCTTCCCCGGGCACGGGCGGTTCCAAGCGGCCCCTACGTTTAACTGAATGGAAGCTCCGGAGGAGGAGGGCATGCTCGCGTCACAGTAAGCCGAAGAGGAGCACCTTCCCCGGGCACGGGCGGTGCCAAGCGGCCCCTAAGTTTAACCGAATGGAAGTTCCGGAGGAGGTCGGGCGTGTGTCACAGTTAAGCCGAATTGGAGCACCTCTTGCGCCCGGGCACGAGCGGAGCGCGAGGCTGTCCGTTATGAAAGAATAAATAAATAAAGAATGCCACCTTTTTTTCACAGGGCACACCGGACGGCGTACCATCAGGTTAAAGTCGGAGTAATTAAATAATTACAAAAAGAATGGCTGGGGAATAAAAAAATAATACGTTTTAATAATAATTTGGTTTTTTTGTTATAACATGAATTTCACTCTCTCTCTCTCTCTCTCTCCCCGTATATATATATATATATATATAAATATAAATATTTATATATTTATTATATATATTGTATATTTTTTTTAAGCATTTTTGAAGGTGCGCCGCTACTTCGCGGATTTTCAGTTTTCGCGGGTGGTCTCGGTCCCCATTAACCGCGATAACCGAGGGTTCACTGTACTCCATAAAATTTACAAAAAGCGAGGTGAAACACTCAACCAGGGCTGCTTTTTTGAACATTTCTCGAGGGCCATGGCGAGCCATTTCAAAAAAGCTGCACAACTAACGTATAAAATATTGATAAATTTGCTCTGCCTGATGTGTGTGTCAAGTTTCACGAGTTGTCGTTCATATTTAGAACCTCATAATCAGCGTTGTTTTATTGCCGAACCGTGCAATGCCACTCCCACAACTTTTCACGAAAAAGGATGAATTTCGTATTGTGACATCCTCATGGCCGAAACAGTCCTCCGAGCATATATGAGGGCGACCTTGTTGAGTTGCACGGAGAAAAACATCCAAGAAAATAACTTGTATTAGCTTTTACCAGTTGGTGGCGCTACTACTACGATGAAAAATAAGTTGGTAGATGTCTTCAGGGCTGAAGTATCCTCAAATGTGTACAACTTCGAGAAGATAGGATCATCTGAGTCATGTTGCCGGAGCTTTTGTTGCCACAAAGTACAATCGGACTTTTCAGCACCGTAATAGCCACGCCTTTTGCCAAAACGTCACAAACTCGGCAGAGAGTAAGATCATTGTCTTGAGTCTTTTCTGACTAATTTTCAGTCGGATTCGTCAAAAGGGCACCGTGCAGTACGTGAAAATTAAAATAAAACAAATTTTTGATTCCACTTGGCGGCGCTGTGTGTATAACAAAATAATAACATTAAGATGTCTTCAGGTCGGGACATTTTATTTACAGGTGAAGGTTTGGATTTTTAGGAGCATGTGCAGGGGAGTTATTAAGCATTCATTTATTTGTATTAGGTTCATTTTGTCTTCTTATTATTGATATTTGACTGATTCATTAAAAGCAGACAATTATGTTTTAGGTAAATTTTTTACCTGACATGTTTCGGCGAGTCTTTCGCCTTCTTCAGAGTGTCGCATAATGGTGTCTTGAGACCCGTCTTTATCAGCTGATGTTCCATGAGGGTGTGACTTACCTGTCAAAAAAATTAAAAATCAGAGCAGTAAAAGAATAAGCACAACATGAACATTACAAATCAGCAATCACTGACCACTGCAAAAGGGAAAACCACATCATGGACCGGGAGAAGGGCAGGGTCATCCGCACCGAAGAGAACAAACAACAGCGCTGGATCAGAGAGGCCATTGAGATCTGCAAGCGAGGCATAAAAACCATGAACAGAGACAAGGGAGCCTTCATCCTCTCTACCACCTGGAGCAGCATCTTGGCGGAGTGAACGGACAGCGGGGGGTGTGACTTGCCTTCATTCTTGTGACAGGTAAGTCACGCCCTCATTGAACATCAGCTGATAAAGACGGGTCACAATACACCATCATGTGACACTCTGAAGAAGGCGAAAGACTTTCGTATTGTGACATCCTCAAGGCCTAAACACTCATCCGAGCAAATATAAGGTAGATTTTGTGAACCTGCCCGGAGAAAAACATCAACGAAAATAATTTGTATTTGTTTTAACCAGTTGGTGGCGCTACCACTGCGATCAAAAATAAGTTGGCAGCCGTCTTCAGGGCCTGAATATCCTCAAATGTGAAAAATTTCGAGAAGATGGATCATCTGAATCATTTTGCAGGAACTTTTATTGCCACGGAGAATAATCAGACTCTGCGGCACCGCAAGAGCCACGCCCTTCGAAGGAAAGTCACAAAAATAGGGATAGCGTAAGATCAATGTCTTGAGTCTTTTCTAGCCAATTTTCGGATTCGTTAAAAGGGCACCGTGCAGTACGTCAAAATGTAAAAAATGATATTGATTGGCGCAAGGTGTATAACAGAATATAAACATATAGATGTCTTCAGGTACCGACTCTTTATGTACATGTGAAGTTTTGGATTTTTAGCATGTGCATGAGAGTTATTAAGCATTTTGTCCATTGCGGCGAAGGAAATCTTAAGTGAAAACTTCGAAGCCCCGCCCCCGTCATATAGTATTTCGGAAACAAAAGATTTTAGCCCCAGTGTTTGTCCCAGGTCTTAAGATGCTACAGACAGAATTTTAAGGCAATCAGATGAAGCCTTTAGGATCAGGGTGCAAAAGAATGACCCATGTAAACATGCAAAAAAGGGCAAAAGTCGGACTTTCAAAAATTCATAACTCACTTCCTGTTCATATTAGACGTTAAAATATCAAATTTTTCGCCATGCCCGATGAGACTGCCAAGTTTGGTGAGTTTTTGTGCATGTTTCGGGGGTCAAAAATGCGATCGAACAATCGGAAAAATAATAATAATAATAATTTCAACAAAAACAATAGCGACTTCGCAGCGGTCGCTGCTCAGGCCCTAATAATAATAATAATAATAATAATAAAAGTAATAATATTTTCTACAAAAACAATAGGGACCTCGCAGCCGTCGCAGCTCGGGCCCTAATAACAATTTCTAGAAAAACGATAGGGACCTCGCAGCGGTCACTGCTCGGGCCCTAATAATAATAATAATAATAATTTCCACAAAAACAATGGGGACCTCGTAGCGGTTGCTGCTCGGGCCCTAATAATAATTTCTACATAAACAATAGGGACCTCGCCGCGGTCGCTGCTCGGGCCCCAATAATAATTTCTACACAAAGTCCATTGTGGTGACCCGCCCCCTTTTAATAAATTGAAAATGGCCGACTTCCTGTAAAACCTAGCTCATTGCTCCAAGAGACTTTTTTGTAGGTCTTGGTCTTATACATACAGCGAACCCTCGCTACTTCGCGGTTCACCTTTCGCGGGTTCAGTGCTTCGCGGGTATAAAAAATATTCGGGGGCATTGTAGTTTCGCCGAGCGGCACGACGGGCGCTGGAGCGGTTAGACGGCCGGCGTGCGCCGAAGAAGAGCGTGGGCGAAGAGAAGAGTGGACGAAGAAGAGCACGTTCCCCCGGACACGATCGGTGGCGACGTTTCGCGCGGTTCGGACCGTACCAGAGCTCCGGCCGGCGTGCGTGGCAGTTAAGCCGTAGAGGAGCACCTTCCCCGGGCACGGGCGGTGCCAAGCGGCCCCTAAGTTTAACCGAATGGAAGCTCCGGAGGAGGAGGGCATGCTCGCGTCACAGTAAGCCGAAGAGGAGCACCTTCCCCTGGCACGGGCGGTTCCAAGCGGCCCCTAAGTTTAACCGAATGGAAGCTCCGGAGGAGGAGGGCATGCTCGCGACACAGTAAGCCGAAGAGGAGCACCTTCCCCGGGCACGGGCGGTGCCAAGCGGCCCCTAAGTTTAACCGAATGGAAGCTCCGGGGGAGGAGGGTGGGCGTGTGTCACAGTTAAGCCGAATTGGAGCACCTCTTCCGCCCGGGCACGAGCGGAGCGCGAAGCTGTCAGTTATGAATGAATAAATGAATAAATAAATAAATAAATAAAGAATGGCACCTTTCATTTCACAGGGCACACCAGACGGCGTACCAGCAGGTAAAAGTCTGAGTAATTAAATCAATACAAAAAGAATGGCTGGGGAATAAAAAAATAATACGTTTTAATAATAATTTGTTTTTTTTGTTATAACATGAATTTCACTCTCTCTCTCCCCGTATATATATATATATATATATATATATATATATATTTATATATTATATTTATATATATATATATTTATATATTTATAAATATATATTATATATATTGTATTTTTTTTTTAAGCATTTTTGAAGGTGCGCCGCTACTTCGCGGATTTTCAGTTTTCGCGGGTGGTCTCGGTCCCCATTAACCGCGATAACCGAGGGTTCACTGTACTCCATAAAATTTACAAAAAGCGAGGTGAAACACTCAACCAGGGCTGCTCTGCATGTTGTGCTGGGCCACCTGGAACAACAGCGGAGCTATGCAAGGATGCTCTTTGTGGACTACAGCTCGGCATTCAACACGATCATCCCAGACATCCTCGTCGCCAAACTGGACACTCTCGGCCTCCCTGCCCTCACACGCATCTGGATTAAGGACTTTCTGACCAACAGACCCCAGACTGTGTTGCTCGGCCCCTACACGTCCTCCACCCTCATGCTGAGCACCGGTTCCCCCCAAGGATGCGTGCTGAGCCCTCTCCTGTACGCCCTCTACACCTACGACTGCAGCCCGGCCCACGGCAACAACACCATCGTCAAGTTTGCTGACGACACGACAGTGGTCGGTCTGATCTCGGAAGGTGACGAGACAGCCTACAGAGAGGAGGTAGGGAGACTGACAACTTGGTGCAAGGACAACAGACTGCACCTTAACTCTGCTAAAACAAAGGAGATTGTCGTCGACTTCAGGAGGAACAAGACGCTGCCGCCCCCCCTCTGCATCGAAGGCGTGTGTGTGGAGAGGGTCCACACGTTCAAGTTCCTGGGAGTACAGATCTCCGATGACCTTTCTTGGAGTCACAACACCACAGCAGTGGTAAAGAAGGTCCGCCAACGTCTGCACTTCCTGAGAGTCCTCAGGAAATTCAACCTGGACAGGAAGCTGCTGCTGGCCTTCTACCACTCGTCCATCGAGAGCCTGCTGACGTACTGTGTCTCCACCTGGTACAGCGGCTGCACTGAGGCGGACAGAGTGAGGCTCCAGAGGACAGTCAAAACAGCGCAAAGGATTATTGGCTGCCCTCTCCCCTCGCTGTCGGACATCTACACCGCCCGGTGCCTCAGAAGGGCTCTCAACATCGTCAAAGACAATACCCACCCAAACTCACACCTGTTCGACCTGTTGCCCTCTGGCAGGCGCTACAGATGCATCAAATCAAGGACCAATAGACTGAGAAACAGTTTCTTTCCGAGAGCCATCTCCATACTGAACTCTCACACACACACGAGACCACCCTAACCTTGCAAAACAGCATTGTGATGTGTTTCTATATGCCCTATTCAGTACTGAATTCCATTGCACTGTCTTATTTATTTATCTAATTTATATATTGTCTGTATTATTGTTGTATTGCACTGGAGAGGGGAGCCCTCTAATCTCGTTGCACACTTGAGTACAATGACAATAAAGGGATTTCTATTTCTATTCTATTCTTTTTTTAACTTTTCTCGAGGGCCATGGCGAGCCATTTCAAAAAAGCTGCACAACTAACGTATAAAATATTGATAAATTTGCTCTACCTGATGTGTGTGTAAAGTTTCACGAGTTGTCGTTCATATTTAGAACCTCATAATCAGCGTTGTTTTATTGCCGAACAGTGCAATGCCACTCCCACAACTTTTCACGAAAAAGGATGAATTTCGTATTGTGACATCCTCATGGCCGAAACAGTCATCCGAGCATATATGAGGGCGACCTTGTTGAGTTGCACGGAGAAAAACATCCAAGAAAATAACTTGTATTAGCTTTTACCAGTTGGTGGCGCTACTACTACGATGAAAAATAAGTTGGTAGATGTCTTCAGGGCTGAAGTATCCTCAAATGTGTACAACTTCGAGAAGATAGGATCATCTGAGTCATGTTGCCAGAGCTTTTGTTGCCACAAAGTACAATCGGACTTTTCAGCACCGTAATAGCCACGCCTTTTGCCAAAACGTCACAAAACTCGGCAGAGAGTAAGATCATTGTCTTGAGTCTTTTCTGACTAATTTTCAGTCGGATTCGTCAAAAGGGCACCGTGCAGTACGTGAAAATTAAAATAAAAACAAATTTTTGATTCCACTTGGCGGCGCTGTGTGTATAACAAAATAATAACATTAAGATGTCTTCAGGTCGGGACATTTTATTTACAGGTGAAGGTTTGGATTTTTAGGAGCATGTGCAGGGGAGTTATTAAGCATTCATTTATTTGTATTAGGTTCATTTTGTCTTATTATTGATATTTGACTGATTCATTAAAAGCAGACAATTATGTTTTAGGTTAATTTTTTACCTGACATGTTTCGGCGAGTCTTTCGCCTTCTTCAGAGTGTCGCATGATGGTGTCTTGAGACCCGTCTTTATCAGCTGATGTTCCATGAGGGTGTGAATTACCTGTCAAAAAAATGAAAAATCATAGCAGTAAAAGAACAAGCACAACATGAACATTACAAATCAGCAATCACTGACCACTGCAAAAGGGAAAACCACATCATGGACCGGGAGAAGGGCAGGGTCATCCGCACCGAAGAGAACAAACAACAGCGCTGGATCAGAGAGGCCATTGAGATCTGCAAGCGAGGCATAAAAACCATGAACAGAGACAAGGGAGCCTTCATCCTCTCTACCACCTGGAGCAGCATCTTGGCGGAGTGAACGGACAGCGGGGGGCGTGACTTGCCTTCATTCTTGTGACAGGTAAGTCACGCCCTCATGGAACATCAGCTGATAAAGACGGGTCACAAGACACCATCATGTGACACTCTGAAGAAGGCGAAAGACTTTCGTATTGTGACATCCTCAAGGCCTAAACACTCATCCGAGCAAATATAAGGTAGATTTTGTTAACCTGCCCGGAGAAAAACATCAACGAAAATAATTTGTATTTGTTTTAACCAGTTGGTGGCGCTACCACTGCGATCAAAAATAAGTTGGCAGCCGTCTTCAGGGCCTGAATATCCTCAAACGTGAAAAATTTCGAGAAGATGGATCATCTGAATCATTTTGCAGGAACTTTTGTTGCCACGGAGAATAATCAGACTCTGCGGCACCGCAATAGCCACGCCCTTCGAAGGAAAGTCACAAAAATAGGGATAGAGTAAGATCAATGTCTTGAGTCTTTTCTAGCCAATTTTCAATCGGATTCGTTAAAAGGGCACCGTGCAGTACGTCAAAATGTAAAAAATGATATTGATTGGCGCAAGGTGTATAACAGAATATAAACATATAGATGTCTTCAGGTACCGACTCTTTATGTATATGTGAAGTTTTGGATTTTTAGCAGCATGTGCAGGGGAGTTATTAAGCATTTTGTCCATTGCGGCGAAGGAAATCTTAAGTGAAAACTTTGAAGCCCCGCCCCCGTCATATAGTATTTCGGAAACAAAAGATTTTAGCCCCAGTGTTTGTCCCAGGTCTTAAGATGCTACAGACAGAATTTTAAGGCAATCAGATGAAGCCTTTAGGATCAGGGTGCAAAAGAATGACCCCTGTAAACATGCAAAAAAGGGCAAAAGTCGGACTTTCAAAAATTCATAACTCACTTCCTGTTCATATTAGACGTTAAAATATCAAATTTCTCGCCATGCCCGATGAGACTGCCAAGTTTGGTGAGTTTTTGTGCATGTTTCGGGGGTCAAAAATGCAATCGTACAATCGGAAAAATAATAATAATAATAATTTCTACAAAAACAACAGGGACTTCGCAGCGGTCGCTGCTCAGGCCCTAATAATAATAATAATAATAATAATAAAAGTAATATTATTTTCTACAAAAACAATAGGGACCTCGCAGCCGTCGTAGCTCGGGCCCTAATAACAATTTCTAGAAAAACAATAGGGACCTCGCAGCGGTCACTGCTCGGGCCCTAATAATAATAATAATAATAATAATTTCCACAAAAACAATGGGGACCTCGTAGCGGTCGCTGCTCGGGCCCTAATAATAATTTCTACATAAACAACAGGGACCTCGCCGCGGTCGCTGCTCGGGCCCCAATAAGAATTTCTACACAAAGTCCATTGTGGTGACCCGCCCCCTTTTAATAAATTCAAAATGGCCGACTTCCTGTAAAACCTAGCTCATTGCTCCAAGAGACTTTTTTGTAGGTCTTGGTCTTATACATACAGTGAACCCTCGCTACTTCGCGGTTCACCTTTCGCGGGTTCAGTGCTTCGCGGGTATAAAAAATATTCGGGGGCATTGTAGTTTCGCCGAGCGGCACGACGGGGCGCTGGAGCGGTTAGACGGCCGGCGTGCGCCGAAGAAGAGCGTGGGCGAAGAGAAGAGTGGACGAAGAAGAGCACGTTCCCCCGGACACGATCGGTGGCGACGTTTCGCGCGGTTCGGACCGTACCAGAGCTCCGGCCGGCGTGCGTGGCAGTTAAGCCGTAGAGGAGCACCTTCCCCGGGCACGGGCGGTGCCAAGCGGCCCCTAAGTTTAACCGAATGGAAGCTCCGGAGGAGGAGGGCATGCTCGCGTCACAGTAAGCCGAAGAGGAGCACCTTCCCCGGGCACGGGCGGTTCCAAGCGGCCCCTAAGTTTAACCGAATGGAAGCTCCGGAGGAGGAGGGCATGCTCGCGACACAGTAAGCCGAAGAGGAGCACCTTCCCCGGGCACGGGCGGTGCCAAGCGGCCCCTAAGTTTAACCGAATGGAAGCTCCGGGGGAGGAGGGTGGGCGTGTGTCACAGTTAAGCCGAATTGGAGCACCTCTTCCGCCCGGGCACGAGCGGAGCGCGAAGCTGTCAGTTATGAATGAATAAATGAATAAATAAATAAATAAATAAAGAATGGCACCTTTCATTTCACAGGGCACACCAGACGGCGTACCAGCAGGTAAAAGTCTGAGTAATTAAATAAATACAAAAAGAATGGCTGGGGAATAAAAAAATAATACGTTTTAATAATAATTTGTTTTTTTTGTTATAACATGAATTTCACTCTCTCTCTCCCCGTATATATATATATATATATATATATATTTATTATATATATTGTATTTTTTTTTTAAGCATTTTTGAAGGTGCGCCGCTACTTCGCGGATTTTCAGTTTTCGCGGGTGGTCTCGGTCCCCATTAACCGCGATAACCGAGGGTTCACTGTACTCCATAAAATTTACAAAAAGCGAGGTGAAACACTCAACCAGGGCTGCTCTGCATGTTGTGCTGGGCCACCTGGAACAACAGCGGAGCTATGCAAGGATGCTCTTTGTGGACTACAGCTCGGCATTCAACACGATCATCCCAGACATCCTCGTCGCCAAACTGGACACTCTCGGCCTCCCTGCCCTCACACGCATCTGGATTAAGGACTTTCTGACCAACAGACCCCAGACTGTGTTGCTCGGCCCCTACACGTCCTCCACCCTCATGCTGAGCACCGGTTCCCCCCAAGGATGCGTGCTGAGCCCTCTCCTGTACGCCCTCTACACCTACGACTGCAGCCCGGCCCACGGCAACAACACCATCGTCAAGTTTGCTGACGACACGACAGTGGTCGGTCTGATCTCGGAAGGTGACGAGACAGCCTACAGAGAGGAGGTAGGGAGACTGACAACTTGGTGCAAGGACAACAGACTGCACCTTAACTCTGCTAAAACAAAGGAGATTGTCGTCGACTTCAGGAGGAACAAGACGCTGCCGCCCCCCCTCTGCATCGAAGGCGTGTGTGTGGAGAGGGTCCACACGTTCAAGTTCCTGGGAGTACAGATCTCCGATGACCTTTCTTGGAGTCACAACACCACAGCAGTGGTAAAGAAGGTCCGCCAACGTCTGCACTTCCTGAGAGTCCTCAGGAAATTCAACCTGGACAGGAAGCTGCTGCTGGCCTTCTACCACTCGTCCATCGAGAGCCTGCTGACGTACTGTGTCTCCACCTGGTACAGCGGCTGCACTGAGGCGGACAGAGTGAGGCTCCAGAGGACAGTCAAAACAGCGCAAAGGATTATTGGCTGCCCTCTCCCCTCGCTGTCGGACATCTACACCGCCCGGTGCCTCAGAAGGGCTCTCAACATCGTCAAAGACAATACCCACCCAAACTCACACCTGTTCGACCTGTTGCCCTCTGGCAGGCGCTACAGATGCATCAAATCAAGGACCAATAGACTGAGAAACAGTTTCTTTCCGAGAGCCATCTCCATACTGAACTCTCACACACACACACGAGACCACCCTAACCTTGCAAAACAGCATTGTGATGTGTTTCTATATGCCCTATTCAGTACTGAATTCCATTGCACTGTCGTATTTATTTATCTAATTTATATATTGTCTGTATTATTGTTGTATTGCACTGGAGAGGGGAGCCCTCTAATCTCGTTGCACACTTGAGTACAATGACAATAAAGGGATTTCTATTTCTATTCTATTCTTTTTTTAACTTTTCTCGAGGGCCATGGCGAGCCATTTCAAAAAAGCTGCACAACTAACGTATAAAATATTGATAAATTTGCTCTGCCTGATGTGTGTGTAAAGTTTCACGAGTTGTCGTTCATATTTAGAACCTCATAATCAGCGTTGTTTTATTGCCGAACAGTGCAATGCCACTCCCACAACTTTTCACGAAAAAGGATGAATTTCGTATTGTGACATCCTCATGGCCGAAACAGTCCTCCGAGCATATATGAGGGCGACCTTGTTGAGTTGCACGGAGAAAAACATCCAAGAAAATAACTTGTATTAGCTTTTACCAGTTGGTGGCGCTACTACTACGATGAAAAATAAGTTGGTAGATGTCTTCAGGGTTGAAGTATCCTCAAATGTGTACAACTTCGAGAAGATAGGATCATCTCAGTCATGTTGCCGAAGCTTTTGTTGCCACAAAGTACAATCGGACTTTTCAGCACCGTAATAGCCACGCCTTTTGCCAAAACGTCACAAAACTCGGCAGAGAGTAAGATCATTGTCTTGAGTCTTTTCTGACTAATTTTCAGTCGGATTCGTCAAAAGGGCACCGTGCAGTACGTGAAAATTAAAATAAAAACAAATTTTTTATTCCACTTGGCGGCGCTGTGTGTATAACAAAATAATAACATTAAGATGTCTTCAGGTCGGGACATTTTATTTACAGGTGAAGGTTTGGATTTTTAGGAGCATGTGCAGGGGAGTTATTAAGCATTCATTTATTTGTATTAGGTTCATTTTGTCTTCTTATTATTGATATTTGACAGATTCATTAAAAGCAGACAATTATGTTTTAGGTAAATTTTTTACCTGACATGTTTCGGCGAGTCTTTCGCCTTCTTCAGAGTGTCGCATGATGGTGTCTTGAGACCCGTCTTTATCAGCTGATGTTCCATGAGGGTGTGACTTACCTGTCAAAAAAATTAAAAATCAGAGCAGTAAAAGAATAAGCACAACATGAACATTACAAATCAGCAATCACTGACCACTGCAAAAGGGAAAACCACATCATGGACCGGGAGAAGGGCAGGGTCATCCGCACCGAAGAGAACAAACAACAGCGCTGGATCAGAGAGGCCATTGAGATCTGCAAGCGAGGCATAAAAACCATGAACAGAGACAAGGGAGCCTTTATCCTCTCGACCACCTGGAGCAGCATCTTGGCGGAGTGAACGGACAGCGGGGGGTGTGACTTGCCTTCATTCTTGTGACAGGTAAGTCACGCCCTCATTGAACATCAGCTGATAAAGACGGGTCACAATACACCATCATGTGACACTCTGAAGAAGGCGAAAGACTTTCGTATTGTGACATCCTCAAGGCCTAAACACTCATCCGAGCAAATATAAGGTAGATTTTGTGAACCTGCCCGGAGAAAAACATCAACGAAAATAATTTGTATTTGTTTTAACCAGTTGGTGGCGCTACCACTGCGATCAAAAATAAGTTGGCAGCCGTCTTCAGGGCCTGAATATCCTCAAATGTGAAAAATTTCGAGAAGATGGATCATCTGAATCATTTTGCAGGAACTTTTGTTGCCACGGAGAATAATCAGACTCTGCGGCACCGCAATAGCCACGCCCTTCGAAGGAAAGTCACAAAAATAGGGATAGCGTAAGATCAATGTCTTGAGTCTTTTCTAGCCAATTTTCAATCGGATTCGTTAAAAGGGCACCGTGCAGTACGTCAAAATGTAAAAAATGATATTGATTGGCGCAAGGTGTATAACAGAATATAAACATATAGATGTCTTCAGGTACCGACTCTTTATGTACATGTGAAGTTTTGGATTTTTAGCAGCATGTGCATGAGAGTTATTAAGCATTTTGTCCATTGCGGCGAAGGAAATCTTAAGTGAAAACTTTGAAGCCCCGCCCCCGTCATATAGTATTTCGGAAACAAAAGATTTTAGCCCCAGTGTTTGTCCCAGGTCTTAAGATGCTACAGACAGAATTTTAAGGCAATCAGATGAAGCCTTTAGGATCAGGGTGCAAAAGAATGACCCCTGTAAACATGCAAAAAAGGGCAAAAGTCGGACTTTCAAAAATTCATAACTCACTTCCTGTTCATATTAGACGTTAAAATATCAAATTTTTCGCCATGCCCGATGAGACTGCCAAGTTTGGTGAGTTTTTGTGCATGTTTCGGGGGTCAAAAATGCGATCGAACAATCGGAAAAATAATAATAATAATAATTTCAACAAAAACAATAGCGACTTCGCAGCGGTCGCTGCTCAGGCCCTAATAATAATAATAATAATAATAATAAAAGTAATAATATTTTCTACAAAAACATTAGGGACTTCGCAGCCGTCGCAGCTCGGGCCCTAATAACAATTTCTAGAAAAACGATAGGGACCTCGCAGCGGTCACTGCTCGGGCCCTAATAATAATAATAATAATAATTTCCACAAAAACAATGGGGACCTCGTAGCGGTTGCTGCTCGGGCCCTAATAATAATTTCTACATAAACAATAGGGACCTCGCCGCGGTCGCTGCTCGGGCCCCAATAATAATTTCTACACAAAGTCCATTGTGGTGACCCGCCCCTTTTAAGTAAATTCAAAATGGCCGACTTCCTGTAAAACCTAGCTCATTGCTCCAAGAGACTTTTTTGTAGGTCTTGGTCTTATACATACAGTGAACCCTCGCTACTTCGCGGTTCACCTTTCGCGGGTTCAGTTCTTCGCGGGTCTAAAAAATATTCGGGGGCATTGTAGTTTCGCCGAGCGGCACGACGGGCGCTGGAGCGGTTAGACGGCCGGCGTGCGCCGAAGAAGAGCGTGGGCGAAGAGGAGAGTGGACGAAGAAGAGCACGTTCCCCCGGACACGATCGGTGGCGACGTTTCGCGCGGTTCGGACCGTACCAGGGCTCCGGCCGGCGTGCGTGGCAGTTAAGCCGTAGAGGAGCACCGTCCCCGGGCACGGGCGGTGCCAAGCGGCCCCTAAGTTTAACCGAATGGAAGCTCTGGAGGAGGAGGGCATGCTCGCGTCACAGTAAGCCGAAGAGGAGCACCTTCGCCGGGCACGGGCGGTTCCAAGCGGCCCCTAAGTTTAACCGAATTGAAGCTCCGGAGGAGGCGGGCATGCTCGCGTCACAGTAAGCCGAAGAGGAGCACCTTCCCCGGGCACGGGCGGTGCCAAGCGGCCCCTAAGTTTAACCGAATGGAAGCTCCGGGGGAGGAGGGCGGGCGTGTGTCACAGTTAAGCCGAATTGGAACACCTCTTCCGCCCGGGCACGAACGGAGCGCGAAGCTGTCAGTTATGAATGAATAAATGAATAAATAAATAAATAAATAAAGAATGCCACCTTTCATTTCACAGGGAACACCGGACGGCGTACCAGCAGGTAAAAGTCGGAGTAATTAAATAAATACAAAAAGAATGGCTGGGGAATAAAAAAATAATACGTTTTAATAATAATTTGTTTTTTTTGTTATAACATGAATTTCACTCTCTCTCTCTCTCTCTCTCCCCGTATATATATATACATATATATATATATATATATATATACATATATATATAAATATATATACATATATATATATATATATATATATATATTTATTATATATATATTGTATTTTCTTTTAAGCATTTTTGAAGGTGCGCCGCTACTTCGCGGATTTTCAGTTTCCGCGGGTGGTCTCGGTCCCCATTAACCGCGATAACCGAGGGTTCACTGTACTCCATAAAATTTACAAAAAGCGAGGTGAAACACTCAACCAGGGCTGCTTTTTTGAACATTTCTCGAGGGCCATGGCGAGCCATTTCAAAAAAGCTGCACAACTAACGTATAAAATATTGATAAATTTGCTCTGCCTGATGTGTGTGTCAAGTTTCACGAGTTGTCGTTCATATTTAGAACCTCATAATCAGCGTTGTTTTATTGCCAAAAAGTGCAATGCCACTCCCACAACTTTTCACGAAAAAGGATGAATTTCGTATTGTGACATCCTCATGGCCGAAACAGTCCTCCGAGCATATATGAGGGCGACCTTGTTGAGTTGCACGGAGAAAAACATCCAAGAAAATAACTTGTATTAGCTTTTACCAGTTGGTGGCGCTACTACTACGATGAAAAATAAGTTGGTAGATGTCTTCAGGGCTGAAGTATCCTCAAATGTGTACAACTTCGAGAAGATAGGATCATCTGAGTCATGTTGCCGGAGCTTTTGTTGCCACAAAGTACAATCGGACTTTTCAGCACCGTAATTGCCACGCCTTTTGCCAAAACGTCACAAAACTCGGCAGAGAGTAAGATCATTGTCTTGAGTCTTTTCTGACTAATTTTCAGTCGGATTCGTCAAAAGGGCACCGTGCAGTACGTGAAAATTAAAATAAAAACAAATTTTTGATTCCACTTGGCGGCGCTGTGTGTATAACAAAATAATAACATTAAGATGTCTTCAGGTCGGGACATTTTATTTACAGGTGAATGTTTGGATTTTTAGGAGCATGTGCAGGGGAGTTATTAAGCATTCATTTATTTGTATTAGGTTCATTTTGTCTTCTTATTATTGATATTTGACAGATTCATTAAAAGCAGACAATTATGTTTTCGGTAAAATTTTTTACCTGACATGTTTCGGCGAGTCTTTCGCCTTCTTCAGAGTGTCGCATGATGGTGTCTTGAGACCCGTCTTTATCAGCTGATGTTCCATGAGGGTGTGACTTACCTGTCAAAAAAATGAAAAATCGGAGCAGTAAAAGAACAAGCACAACATGAACATTACAAATCAGCAATCACTGACCACTGCAAAAGGGAAAACCACATCATGGACCGGGAGAAGGGCAGGGTCATCGGCACCGAAGAGAACAAACAACAGCGCTGGATCAGAGAGGCCATTGAGATCTGCAAGCGAGGCATAAAAACCATGAACAGAGACAAGGGAGCCTTCATCCTCTCTACCACCTGGAGCAGCATCTTGGCGGAGTTAACGGACAGCGGGGGGCGTGACTTGCCTTCATTCTTGTGACAGGTAAGTCACGCCCTCATGGAACATCAGCTGATAAAGACGGGCCACAAGACACCATCATGTGACACTCTGAAGAAGGCGAAAGACTTTCGTATTGTGACATCCTCAAGGCCTAAACACTCATCCGAGCAAATATAAGGTAGATTTTGTTAACCTGCCCGGAGAAAAACATCAACGAAAATAATTTGTATTTGTTTTAACCAGTTGGTGGCGCTACCACTGCGATCAAAAATAAGTTGGCAGCCGTCTTCAGGGCCTGAATATCCTCAAATGTGAAAAATTTCGAGAAGATGGATCATCTGAATCATTTTGCAGGAACTTTTGTTGCCACGGAGAATAATCAGACTCTGCGGCACCGTAATAGCCACGCCCTTCGAAGGAAAGTCACAAAAATAGGGATAGAGTAAGATCAATGTCTTGAGTCTTTTCTAGCCAATTTTCAATCGGATTCGTTAAAAGGGCACCGTGCAGTACGTCAAAATGTAAAAAATGATATTGATTGGCGCAAGGTGTATAACTGAATATAAACATATAGATGTCTTCAGGTACCGACTCTTTATGTACATGTGAAGTTTTGGATTTTTAGCAGCATGTGCAAGAGAGTTATTAAGCATTTTGTCCATTGCGGCGAAGGAAATCTTAAGTGAAAACTTCGAAGCCCCGCCCCCGTCATATAGTATTTCGGAAACAAAAAATTTTAGCCCCAGTGTTTGTCCCAGGTCTTAAGATGCTACAGACAGAATTTTAAGGCAATCAGATGAAGCCTTTAGGATCAGGGTGCAAAAGAATGACCCCTGTAAACATGCAAAAAAGGGCAAAAGTCGGACTTTCAAAAATTCATAACTCACTTCCTGTTCATATTAGACGTTAAAATATCAAATTTTTCGCCATGCCCGATGAGACTGCCAAGTTTGGTGAATTTTTGTGCATGTTTCGGGGGTCAAAAATGCAATCGAACAATCGGAAAAATAATAATAATAATAATTTCTACAAAAACAATAGGGACTTCGCAGCGGTCGCTGCTCAGGCCCTAATAATAATAATAATAATAATAATAATAAAAGTAATAATATTTTCTACAAAAACAGTAGGGACCTCGCAGCCGTCGCAGCTTGGGCCCTAATAACAATTTCTAGAAAAACAATAGGGACCTCGCAGCGGTCACTGCTCGGGCCCTAATAATAATAATAATAAAAATAATAATAATTTCCACAAAAACAATGGGGACCTCGTAGCGGTCGCTGCTCGGGCCCTAATAATAATTTCTACATAAACAATAGGGACCTCGCCGCGGTCGCTGCTCGGGCCCCAATAATAATTTCTACACAAAGTCCATTGTGGTGACGCGCCCCTTTTAAGTAAATTCAAAATGGCCGACTTCCTGTAAAACCTAGCTCATTGCTCCGAGAGACTTTTTTGTAGGTCTTGGTCTTATACATACAGTGAACCCTCGCTACTTCGCGGTTCACCTTTCGCGGGTTCAGTGCTTCGCGGGTATAAAAAAATATTCGGGGGCATTGTAGTTTCGCCGAGCGGCACGACGGGCGCTGGAGCGGTTAGACGGCCGGCGTGCGCCGAAGAAGAGCGTGGGCGAAGAGGAGAGTGGACGAAGAAGAGCACGTTCCCCCGGACACGATCGGTGGCGACGTTTCGCGCGGTTCGGACCGTACCAGAGCTCCGGCCGGCGTGCGTGGCAGTTAAGCCGTAGAGGAGCACCTTCCCCGGGCACGGGCGGTGCCAAGCGGCCCCTAAGTTTAACCGAATGGAAGCTCCGGAGGAGGAGGGCATGCTCGCGTCACAGTAAGCCAAAGAGGAGCACCTTCCCCGGGCACGGGCGGTTCCAAGCGGCCCCTAAGTTTAACCGAATGGAAGCTCCGGAGGAGGCGGGCATGCTCGCGTCACAGTAAGCCGAAGAGGAGCACCTTCCCCGGGCACGGGCGGTGCCAAGAGGCCCCTAAGTTTAACCGAATGGAAGCTCCGGGGCAGGAGGGCGGGCGTGTGTCACAGTAAAGCCGAATTGGAACACCTCTTCCGCCCGGGCACGAACGGAGCGCGAAGCTGTCAGTTATGAATGAATAAATGAATAAATAAATAAATAAATAAAGAATGCCACCTTTCATTTCACAGGGCACACCGGACGGCGTACCAGCAGGTAAAAGTCGGAGTAATTAAATAAATACAAAAAGAATGGCTGGGGAATAAAAAAATAATACGTTTTAATAATAATTTGGTTTTTTTGTTATAACATGAATTTCACTCTCTCTCTCTGTCTATATATACATATATATATATATATATATATCTATATATATATATATATTTATTTATTATATATATTGTATTTTTTTTTAAGCATTTTTGAAGGTGCGCCGCTACTTCGCGGATTTTCAGTTTTCGCGGGTGGTTTCTGTCCCCATTAACCGCGATAACCGAGGGTTCACTGTACTCCATAAAATTTACAAAAAGCAAGGTGAAACACTCAACCAGGGCTGCTTTTTTTAACATTTCTCGAGGGCCATGGCGAGCCATTTCAAAAAAGCTGCACAACTAACGTATAAAATATTGATAAATTTGCTCTGCCTGATGTGTGTGTAAAGTTTCACGAGTTGTCGTTCATATTTAGAACCTCATAATCAGCGTTGTTTTATTGCCGAACAGTGCAATGCCACTCCCACAACTTTTCACGAAAAAGGATGAATTTCGTATTGTGACATCCTCATGGCCGAAACAGTCCTCCGAGCATATATGAGGGCGACCTTGTTGAGTTGCACGGAGAAAAACATCCAAGAAAATAACTTGTATTAGCTTTTACCAGTTGGTGGCGCTACTACTACGATGAAAAATAAGTTGGTAGATGTCTTCAGGGCTGAAGTATCCTCAAATGTGTACAACTTCGAGAAGATAGGATCATCTGAGTCATGTTGCCGGAGCTTTTGTTGCCACAGAGTACAATCTGACTTTTCAGCACCGTAATAGCCACGCCTTTTGCCAAAACGACACAAAATTCGGCAGAGAGTAAGATCATTGTCTTGAGTCTTTTCTGACTAATTTTCAGTCGGATTCGTCAAAAGGGCACCGTGCAGTATGTGAAAATTAAAATAAAAACACATTTTTGATTCCACTTGGCGGCGCTGTGTGTATAACAAAATAATAACATTAAGATGTCTTCAGGTCGGGACGTTTTATTTACAGGTGAAGGTTTGGATTTTTAGGAGCATGTGCAGGGGAGTTATTAAGCATTCATTTATTTGTATTAGGTTCATTTTGTCTTCTTATTATTGATATTTGACTGATTCATTAAAAGCAGACAATTATGTTTTAGGTTAATTTTTTACCTGACATGTTTCGGCGAGTCTTTCGCCTTCTTCAGAGTGTCGCATGATGGTGTCTTGAGACCCGTCTTTATCAGCTGATGTTCCATGAGGGTGTGACTTACCTGTCAAAAAAATTAAAAATCAGAGCAGTAAAAGAACAAGCACAACATGAACATTACAAATCAGCAATCACTGACCACTGCAAAAGGGAAAACCACATCATGGACCGGGAGAAGGGCAGGGTCATCCGCACCGAAGAGAACAAACAACAGCGCTGGATCAGAGAGGCCATTGAGATCTGCAAGCGAGGCATAAAAACCATGAACAGAGACAAGGGAGCCTTCATCCTCTCTACCACCTGGAGCAGCATCTTGGCAGAGTGAACGGACAGCGGGGGGCGTGACTTGCCTTCATTCTTGTGACAGGTAAGTCACGCCCTCATGGAACATCAGCTGATAAAGACGGGTCACAAGACACCATCATGTGACACTCTGAAGAAGGCGAAAGACTTTCGTATTGTGACATCCTCAAGGCCTAAACACTCATCCGAACAAATATAAGGTAGATTTTGTTAACCTGCCCGGAGAAAAACATAAACGAAAATAATTTGTATTTGTTTTAACCAGTTGGTGGCGCTACCACTGCGATCAAAAATAAGTTGGCAGCCGTCTTCAGGGCCTGAATATCCTCAAATGTGAAAAATTTCGAGAAGATGGATCATCTGAATCATTTTGCAGGAACTTTTGTTGCCACGGAGATTAATCAGACTCTGCGGCACCGTAATAGCCACGCCCTTCGAAGGAAAGTCACAAAAATAGGGATAGAGTAAGATCAATGTCTTGAGTCTTTTCTAGCCAATTTTCAATCGGATTCGTTAAAAGGGCACCGTGCAGTACGTCAAAATGTAAAAAATGATATTGATTGGCGCAAGGTGTATAACTGAATATAAACATATAGATGTCTTCAGGTACCGACTCTTTATGTACATGTGAAGTTTTGGATTTTTAGCTGCATGTGCAGGAGAGTTATTAAGCATTTTGTCCATTGCGGCGAAGGAAATCTTAAGTGAAAACTTCGAAGCCCCGCCCCCGTTCATATAGTATTTCGGAAACAAAAAATTTTAGCCCCAGTGTTTGTCCCAGGTCTTAAGATGCTACAGACAGAATTTTAAGGCAATCAGATGAAGCCTTTAGGATCAGGGTGCAAAAGAATGACCCCTGTAAACATGCAAAAAAGGGCAAAAGTCGGACTTTCAAAAATTCATAACTCACTTCCTGTTCATATTAGACGTTAAAATATAAAATTTTTCGCCATGCCCGATGAGACTGCCAAGTTTGGTGAATTTTTGTGCATGTTTCGGGGGTCAAAAATGCGATCGAACAATCGGAAAAATAATAATAATAATAATTTCTACAAAAACAATAGGGACTTCGCAGCGGTCGCTGCTCAGGCCCTAATAATAATAATAATAATAAAAGTAATAATATTTTCTACAAAAACAATAGGGACCTCGCAGCCGTCGCAGCTCGGGCCCTAATAACAATTTCTAGAAAAACAATAGGGACCTCGCAGCGGTCACTGCTCGGGCCCTAATAATAATAATAATAATAATTTCCACAAAAACAATGGGGACCTCGTAGCGGTCGCTGCTCGGGCCCTAATAATAATTTCTACAAAAACAATAGGGACCTCTCCGCGGTCGCTACTCGGGCCCCAATAATAATTTCTACACAAAGTCCATTGTGGTGACCCGCCCCCTTTTAAGTAAATTCAAAATGGCCGACTTCCTGTAAAACCTAGCTCATTGCTCCAAGAGACTTTTTTGTAGGTCTTGGTCTTATACATACAGTGAACCCTCGCTACTTGGCGGTTCACCTTTCGCGGGTTCAGTGTTTCGCGGGTCTAAAAAATATTCGGGGGCATTGTAGTTTCGCCGAGCGGCACGACGGGGTGCTGGAGCGGTTAGACGGCCGGCGTGCGCCGAAGAAGAGCGTGGGCGAAGAGGAGAGTGGACGAAGAAGAGCACGTTCCCCCGGACACGATGGGTGGCGACGTTTCGCGCGGTTCGGACAGTACCAGAGCTCCGGCCGGCGTGCGTGGCAGTTAAGCCGTAGAGGAGCACCTTCCCCGGGCACGGGCGGTGCCAAGCGGCCCCTAAGTTTAACCGAATGGAAGCTCCGGAAAGGGAGGGCATGCTCGCGTCACAGTAAGCCGAAGAGGAGCACCTTCCCCGGGCACGGGCGGTTCCAAGCGGCCCCTAAGTTTAACCGAATGGAAGCTCCGGAGGAGGAGGGCATGCTCGCGTCACAGTAAGCCGAAGAGGAGCACCTTCCCCGGGCACGGGCGGTTCCAAGCGGCCCCTAAGTTTAACCGAATGGAAGCTCCGGAGGAGGAGGGCATGCTCGCGTCACAGTAAGCCGAAGAGGAGCACCTTCCCCGGGCACGGGCGGTGCCAAGCGGCCCCTAAGTTTAACCGAATGGAAGCTCCGGGGGAGGAGGGCGGGTGTGTGTCACAGTTAAGCCGAATTGGAGCACCTCTTCCGCCCGGGCACGAGCGGAGCGCGAAGCTGTCAGTTATGAATGTATAAAAGAATAAATAAATAAATAAATAAAGAATGCCACCTTTCATTTCACAGGGCACACCGGACGGCGTACCAGCAGGTAAAAGTCGGAGTAATTAAATAAATACAAAAGGAATGGCTGGGGAATAAAAAAATAATACGTTTTAATAATAATTTGTTTTTTTTGTTATAACATGAATTTCACTCTCTCTCTCCCCGTATATATATATATATATATATATATATTTATTATATATATTGTATATTTTTTTAAGCATTTTTGAAGGTGCGCCGCTACTTCGCGGATTTTCAGTTTTCGCGGGTGGTCTCTGTCCCCATTAACCGCGATAACCGAGGATTCACTGTACTCCATAAAATTTACAAAAAGCGAGGTGAAACACTCAACCAGGGCTGCTTTTTTTAACATTTCTCGAGGGCCATGGCGAGCCATTTCAAAAAAGCTGCACAACTAACGTATAAAATATTGATAAATTTGCTCGGCCTGATGTGTGTGTAAAGTTTCACGAGTTGTCGTTCATATTTAGAACCTCATAATCAGCGTTGTTTTATTGCCGAACAGTGCAATGCCACTCCCACAACTTTACAAGAAAAAGGACGAATTTCGTATTGTGACATCCTCATGGCCGAAACAGTCATCCGAGCATATATGAGGGCGACCTTGTTGAGTTGCACGGAGAAAAACATCCAAGAAAATAACTTGTATTAGCTTTTACCAGTTGGTGGCGCTACTACTACGATGAAAAATAAGTTGGTAGATGTCTTCAGGGCTGAAGTATCCTCAAATGTGTACAACTTCGAGAAGATAGGATCATCTGAGTCATGTTGCCGGAGCTTTTATTGCCACAGAGTACAATCTGACTTTTCAGCACCGTAATAGCCACGCCTTTTGCCAAAACGTCACAAAATTCGGCAGAGAGTAAGATCATTGTCTTGAGTCTTTTCTGACTAATTTTCAGTCGGATTCGTCAAAAGGGCACCGTGCATAATGTGAAAATTTAAATAAAAACAAATTTTTGATTCCACTTGGCGGCGCTGTGTGTATAACAAAATAATAACATTAAGATGTCTTCAGGTCGGGACGTTTTATTTACAGGTGAAGGTTTGGATTTTTAGGAGCATGTGCAGGGGAGTTATTAAGCATTCGTTTATTTGTATTAGGTTCATTTTGTCTTCTTATTATTGATATTTGACTGATTCATTAAAAGCAGACAATTATGTTTTAGGTTAATTTTTTACCTGACATGTTTCGGCGAGTCTTTCGCCTTCTTCAGAGTGTCGCATGATGGTGTCTTGAGACCCGTCTTTATCAGCTGATGTTCCATGAGGGTGTGACTTACCTGTCAAAGAAAATTAAAAATCAGAGCAGTAAAAGAACAAGCACAACATGAACATTACAAATCAGCAATCACTGACCACTGCAAAAGGGAAAACCACATCATGGACCGGGAGAAGGGCAGGGTCATCCGCACCGAAGAGAAAAAACAACAGCGCTGGATCAGAGAGGCCATTGAGATCTGCAAGCGAGGCATAAAAACCATGAACAGAGACAAGGGACCCTTCATCCTCTCTACCACCTGGAGCAGCATCTTGGCGGAGTGAACGGACAGCGGGGGGCGTGACTTGCCTTCATTCTTGTGAATGGTAAGTCACGCCCTCATGGAACATCAGCTGATAAAGACGGGCCACAAGACACCATCATGTGACACTCTGAAGAAGGCGAAAGACTTTCGTATTGTGACATCCTCAAGGCTTAAACACTCATCCGAGCAAATATAAGGTAGATTTTGTTAACCTGCCCGGAGAAAAACATCAACGAAAATAATTTGTATTTGTTTTAACCAGTTGGTGGCGCTACCACTGCGATCAAAAATAAGTTGGCAGCCGTCTTCAGGGCCTGAATATCCTCAAATGTGAAAAATTTCAAGAAGATGGATCATCTGAATCATTTTGCAGGAACTTTTGTTGCCACGGAGAATAATCAGACTCTGCGGCACCGTAATAGCCACGCCCTTCGAAGGAAAGTCACAAAAATAGGGATAGAGTAAGATCAATGTCTTGAGTCTTTTCTAGCCAATTTTCAATCGGATTCGTTAAAAGGGCACCGTGCAGTTTGTCAAAATGTAAAAAATGATATTGATTGGCGCAAGGTGTATAACTGAATATAAACATATAGATGTTTTCAGGTACCGACTCTTTATGTACATGTGAAGTTTTGGATTTTTAGCAGCATGTGCAAGAGAGTTATTAAGCATTTTGTCCATTGCGGCGAAGGAAATCTTAAGTGAAAACTTCGAAGCCCCGCCCCCGTCATATAGTATTTCGGAAACAAAAAATTTTAGCCCCAGTGTTTGTCCCAGGTCTTAAGATGCTACAGACAGAATTTTAAGGCAATCAGATGAAGCCTTTAGGATCAGGGTGCAAAAGAATGACCCCTGTAAACATGCAAAAAAGGGGCAAAAGTCGGACTTTCAAAAATTCATAACTCACTTCCTATTCATATTAGACATTAAAATATCAAATTTTTCGCCATGCCCGATGAGACTGCCAAGTTTGGTGAATTTTTGTGCATGTTTCGGGGGTCAAAAATGCAATCGAACAATCGGAAAAATAATAATAATAATAATTTCTACAAAAACAATAGGGACTTCGCAGCGGTCGCTGCTCAGGCCCTAATAATAATAATAATAATAAGAGAAGATAAGATAAGATGTCCTTTATTAGTCCCACAATGGGGAAATTTGAAAGTAATAATATTTTCTACAAAAACAATAGGGACCTCGCAGCCGTCGCAGCTCGGGCCCTAATAACAATTTCTAGAAAAACAATAGGGACCTCGCAGCGGTCACTGCTCGGGCCCTAATAATAATAATAATAATAATTTCCACAAAAACAATGGGGACCTCGTAGCGGTCGCTGCTCGGGCCCTAATAATAATTTCTACATAAACAATAGGGACCTCGCCGCGGTCGCTGCTCGGGCCCCAATAATAATTTCTACACAAAGTCCATTGTGGTGACCCGCCCCCTTTTAATAAATTCAAAATGGCCGACTTCCTGTAAAACCTAGCTCATTGCTCCAAGAGACTTTTTTGTAGGTCTTGGTCTTATACATACAGTGAACCCTCGCTACTTCGCGGTTCACCTTTCGCGGGTTCAGTGCTTCGCGGGTATAAAAAATATTCGGGGGCATTGTAGTTTCGCCGAGCGGCACGACGGGGCGCTGGAGCGGTTAGACGGCCGGCGTGCGCCGAAGAAGAGCGTGGGCGAAGAGGAGAGTGGACGAAGAAGAGCACGTTCCCCCGGACACGATCGGTGGCGACGTTTCGCGCGGTTCGGACCGTACCAGAGCTCCGGCCGGCGTGCGTGGCAGTTAAGCCGTAGAGGAGCACCTTCCCCGGGCACGGGCGGTGCCAAGCGGCCCCTAAGTTTAACCGAATGGAAGCTCGGAGGAGGAGGGCATGCACGCGTCACAGTAAGCCGAAGAGGAGCACCTTCCCCGGGCACGGGCGGTTCCAAGCGGCCCCTAAGTTTAACCGAATGGAAGCTCCGGAGGAGGAGGGCATGCTCGCGACACAGTAAGCCGAAGAGGAGCACCTTCCCCGGGCACGGGCGGTGCCAAGCGGCCCCTAAGTTTAACCGAATGGAAGCTCCGGGGGAGGAGGGTGGGCGTGTGTCACAGTTAAGCCGAATTGGAGCACCTCTTCCGCCCGGGCACGAGCGGAGCGCGAAGCTGTCAGTTATGAATGAATAAATGAATAAATAAATAAATAAATAAAGAATGGCACCTTTCATTTCACAGGGCACACCAGACGGCGTACCAGCAGGTAAAAGTCTGAGTAATTAAATAAATACAAAAAGAATGGCTGGGGAATAAAAAAATAATACGTTTTAATAATAATTTGTTTTTTTTGTTATAACATGAATTTCACTCTCTCTCTCCCCGTATATATATATATATATATATATATATATATATATATATATATATATATATATATATATATATATATATATATATATATATATATTGTATTTTTTTTTTAAGCATTTTTGAAGGTGCGCCGCTACTTCGCGGATTTTCAGTTTTCGCGGGTGGTCTCGGTCCCCATTAACCGCGATAACCGAGGGTTCACTGTACTCCATAAAATTTACAAAAAGCGAGGTGAAACACTCAACCAGGGCTGCTCTGCATGTTGTGCTGGGCCACCTGGAACAACAGCGGAGCTATGCAAGGATGCTCTTTGTGGACTACAGCTCGGCATTCAACACGATCATCCCAGACATCCTCGTCGCCAAACTGGACACTCTCGGCCTCCCTGCCCTCACACGCATCTGGATTAAGGACTTTCTGACCAACAGACCCCAGACTGTGTTGCTCGGCCCCTACACGTCCTCCACCCTCATGCTGAGCACCGGTTCCCCCCAAGGATGCGTGCTGAGCCCTCTCCTGTACGCCCTCTACACCTACGACTGCAGCCCGGCCCACGGCAACAACACCATCGTCAAGTTTGCTGACGACACGACAGTGGTCGGTCTGATCTCGGAAGGTGACGAGACAGCCTACAGAGAGGAGGTAGGGAGACTGACAACTTGGTGCAAGGAGAACAGACTGCACCTTAACTCTGCTAAAACAAAGGAGATTGTCGTCGACTTCAGGAGGAACAAGACGCTGCCGCCCCCCCTCTGCATCGAAGGCGTGTGTGTGGAGAGGGTCCACACGTTCAAGTTCCTGGGAGTACAGATCTCCGATGACCTTTCTTGGAGTCACAACACCACAGCAGTGGTAAAGAAGGTCCGCCAACGTCTGCACTTCCTGAGAGTCCTCAGGAAATTCAACCTGGACAGGAAGCTGCTGCTGGCCTTCTACCACTCGTCCATCGAGAGCCAGCTGACGTACTGTGTCTCCACCTGGTACAGCGGCTGCACTGAGGCGGACAGAGTGAGGCTCCAGAGGACAGTCAAAACAGCGCAAAGGATTATTGGCTGCCCTCTCCCCTCGCTGTCGGACATCTACACCGCCCGGTGCCTCAGAAGGGCTCTCAACATCGTCAAAGACAATACCCACCCAAACTCACACCTGTTCGACCTGTTGCCCTCTGGCAGGCGCTACAGATGCATCAAATCAAGGACCAATAGACTGAGAAACAGTTTCTTTCCGAGAGCCATCTACATACTGAACTCTCACACACACACGAGACCACCCTAACCTTGCAAAACAGCATTGTGATGTGTTTCTATATGCCCTATTTAGTACTGAATTCCATTGCACTGTCTTATTTATTTATCTAATTTATATATTGTCTGTATTATTGTTGTATTGCACTGGAGAGGGGAGCCCTCTAATCTCGTTGCACACTTGAGTACAATGACAATAAAGGGATTTCTATTTCTATTCTATTCTTTTTTTAACTTTTCTCGAGGGCCATGGCGAGCCATTTAAAAAAAGCTGCACAACTAACGTATAAAATATTGATAAATTTGCTCTGCCTGATGTGTGTGTAAAGTTTCACGAGTTGTCGTTCATATTTAGAACCTCATAATCAGCGTTGTTTTATTGCCGAACAGTGCAATGCCACTCCCACAACTTTTCACGAAAAAGGATGAATTTCGTATTGTGACATCCTCATGGCCGAAACAGTCATCCGAGCATATATGAGGGCGACCTTGTTGAGTTGCACGGAGAAAAACATCCAAGAAAATAACTTGTATTAGCTTTTACCAGTTGGTGGCGCTACTACTACGATGAAAAATAAGTTGGTAGATGTCTTCAGGGCTGAAGTATCCTCAAATGTGTACAACTTCGAGAAGATAGGATCATCTGAGTCATGTTGCCGGAGCTTTTGTTGCCACAAAGTACAATCGGATTTTTCAGCACCGTAATAGCCACGCCTTTTGCCAAAACGTCACAAAATTCGGCAGAGAGTAAGATCATTGTCTTGAGTCTTTTCTGACTAATTTTCAGTCGGATTCGTCAAAAGGGCACCGTGCAGTACGTGAAAATTAAAATAAAAACAAATTTTTGATTCCACTTGGCGGCGCTGTGTGTATAACAAAATAATAACATTAAGATGTCTTCAGGTCGGGACCTTTTATTTACAGGTGAAGGTTTGGATTTTTAGGAGCATGTGCAGGGGCGTTATTAAGCATTCATTTATTTGTATTAGGTTCATTTTGTCTTCTTATTATTGATATTTGACTGATTCATTAAAAGCAGACAATTATGTTTTAGGTTAATTTTTTACCTGACATGTTTCGGCGAGTCTTTCGCCTTCTTCAGAGTGTCGCATGATGGTGTCTTGAGACCCGTCTTTATCAGCTGATGTTCCATGAGGGTGTGACTTACCTGTCAAAAAAATGAAAAATCAGAGCAGTAAAAGAACAAGCACAACATGAACATTACAAATCAGCAATCACTGACCACTGCAAAAGGGAAAACCACATCATGGACCGGGAGAAGGGCAGGGTCATCCGCACCGAAGAGAACAAACAACAGCGCTGGATCAGAGAGGCCATTGAGATCTGCAAGCGAGGCATAAAAACCATGAACAGAGACAAGGGAGCCTTCATCCTCTCTACCACCTGGAGCAGCATCTTGGCGGAGTGAACGGACAGCGGGGGCGTGACTTGCCTTCATTCTTGTGACAGGTAAGTCACGCCCTCATGGAACATCAGCTGATAAAGACGGGCCACAAGACACCATCATGTGACACTCTGAAGAAGGCGAAAGACTTTCGTATTGTGACATCCTCAAGGCCTAAACACTCATCCGATCAAAAATAAGTTGGCAGCCGTCTTCAGGGCCTGAATATCCTCAAATGTGAAAAATTTCGAGAAGATGGATCATCTGAATCATTTTGCAGGAACTTTTGTTGCCACGGAGAATAATCAGACTCTGCGGCACCGTAATAGCCACGCCCTTCGAAGGAAAGTCACAAAAATAGGGATAGAGTAAGATCAATGTCTTGAGTCTTTTCTAGCCAATTTTCAATCGGATTCGTTAAAAGGGCACCGTGCAGGACGTCAAAATGTAAAAAATGATATTGATTGGCGCAAGGTGTATAACAGAATATAAACATATAGATGTCTTCAGGTACCGACTCTTTATGTACATGTGAAGTTTTGGATTTTTAGCAGCATGTGCAAGAGAGTTATTAAGCATTTTGTCCATTGCGGCGAAGGAAATCTTAAGTGAAAACTTCGAAGCCCCGCCCCCGTCATATAGTATTTTGGAAACAAAAAATTTTAGCCCCAGTGTTTGTCCCAGGTCTTAAGATGCTACAGACAGAATTTTAAGGCAATCAGATGAAGCCTTTAGGATCAGGGTGCAAAAGAATGACCCCTGTAAACATGCAAAAAAGGGCAAAAGTCGGACTTTCAAAAATTCATAACTCACTTCCTGTTCATATTAGACGTTTAAAATATCAAATTTCTCGCCATGCCCGATGAGACTGCCAAGTTTGGTGAGTTTTTGTGCATGTTTCGGGGGTCAAAAATGCAATCGAACAATCGGAAAAATAATAATAATAATAATTTCTACAAAAACAACAGGGACTTCGCAGTGGTCGCTGCTCAGGCCCTAATAATAATAATAATAATAAGAATAAAAGTAATAATATTTTCTACAAAAACAATAGGGACCTCGCAGCCGTCGCAGCTCGGGCCCTAATAACAATTTCTAGAAAAACAATAGGGACCTCGCAGCGGTCACTGCTCGGGCCCTAATAATAATAATAATAATAATTTCCACAAAAACAATGGGGACCTCGTAGCGGTCGCTGCTCGGGCCCGAATAATAATTTCTACAAAAACAATAGGGACATCGCCGCGGTCGCTGCTCGGGCCCCAATAATAATTTCTACACAAAGTCCATTGTGGTGACCCGCCCCCTTTTAAGTAAATTCAAAATGGCCGACTTCCTGTAAAACCTAGCTCATTGCTCCAAGAGACTTTTTTGTAGGTCTTGGTCTTATACATACAGTGAACCCTCGCTACTTGGCGGTTCACCTTTCGTGGGTTCAGTGCTTCGCGGGTCTAAAAAATATTCGGGGGCATTATAGTTTCGCCGAGCGGCACGACGGGGCGCTGGAGCGGTTAGACGGCCGGTGTGCGCCGAAGAAGAGCGTGGGCGAAGAGGAGAGTGGACGAAGAAGAGCACGTTCCCCCGGACACGATGGGTGGCGACGTTTCGCGCGGTTCGGACAGTACCAGAGCTCCGGCCGGCGTGCGTGGCAGTTAAGCCGTAGAGGAGCACCTTCCCCGGGCACGGGCGGTGCCAAGCGGCCCCTAAGTTTAACCGAATGGAAGCTCCGGAGGAGGCGGGCATGCTCGCGTCACAGTAAGCCAAAGAGGAGCACCTTCCCCGGGCACGGGCGGTTCCAAGCGGCCCCTAAGTTTAACCGAATGGAAGCTCCGGAGGAGGCGGGCATGCTCGCGTCACAGTAAGCCAAAGAGGAGCACCTTCCCCGGGCACGGGCGGTGCCAAGCGGCCCCTAAGTTTAACCGAATGGAAGCTCCGGAGGAGGAGGGCATGCTCGCGTCACAGTAAGCCGAAGAGGAGCACCTTCCCCGGGCACGGGCGGTTCCAAGCGGCCCCTAAGTTTAACCGAATGGAAGCTCCGGAGGAGGAGGGCATGCTCGCGTCACAGTAAGCCGAAGAGGAGCACCTTCCCCGGGCACGGGCGGTGCCAAGCGGCCCCTAAGTTTAACCGAATGGAAGCTCCGGGGGAGGAGGGCGGGTGTGTGTCACAGTTAAGCCGAATTGGAGCACCTCTTCCGCCCGGGCACGAGCGGAGCGCGAAGCTGTCAGTTATGAATGTATAGAAGAATAAATAAATAAATAAATAAAGAATGCCACCTTTCATTTCACAGGGCACACCGGACGGCGTACCAGCAGGTAAAAGTCGGAGTAATTAAATAAATACAAAAAGAATGGCTGGGGAATAAAAAAATAATACGTTTTAATAATAATTTGTTTTTTTTGTTATAACATGAATTTCACTCTCTCTCTCTCTCTCTCTCTCTCTCTCCCCCGTATATATATATATATATATATATATATATTTATTCTATATATTGTATTTTCTTTTAAGCATTTTTGAAGGTGCGCCGCTACTCCGCGGATTTTCAGTTTCCGCGGGTGGTCTCGGTCCCCATTAACCGCGATAACCGAGGGTTCACTGTACTCCATAAAATTTACAAAAAGCGAGGTGAAACACTCAACCAGGGCTGCTTTTTTGAACATTTCTCGAGGGCCATGGCGAGCCATTTCAAAAAAGCTGCACAACTAACGTATAAAATATTTATAAATTTGCTCTGCCTGATGTGTGTGTCAAGTTTCACGAGTTGTCGTTCATATTTAGAACCTCATAATCAGCGTTGTTTTATTGCCAAACAGTGCAATGCCACTCCCACAACTTTTCACGAAAAAGGATGAATTTCGTATTGTGACATCCTCATGGCCGAAACAGTCCTCCGAGCATATATGAGGGCGACCTTGTTGAGTTGCACGGAGAAAAACATCCAAGAAAATAACTTGTATTAGCTTTTACCAGTTGGTGGCGCTACTACTACGATGAAAAATAAGTTGGTAGATGTCTTTAGGGCTGAAGTATCCTCAAATGTGTACAACTTCGAGAAGATAGGATCATCTGAGTCATGTTGCCGGAGCTTTTGTTGCCACAAAGTACAATCGGACTTTTCAGCACCGTAATAGCCACGCCTTTTGCCAAAACGTCACAAAACTCGGCAGAGAGTAAGATCATTGTCTTGAGTCTTTTCTGACTAATTTTCAGTCGGATTCGTCAAAAGGGCACGTTGCAGTACGTGAAAATTAAAATAAAAACAAATTTTTGATTCCACTTGGCGGCGCTGTGTGTATAACAAAATAATAACATTAAGATGTCTTCAGGTCGGGACATTTTATTTACAGGTGAAGGTTTGGATTTTTAGGAGCATGTGCAGGGGAGTTATTAAGCATTCATTTATTTGTATTAGGTTCATTTTGTCTTCTTATTATTGATATTTGACAGATTCATTAAAAGCAGACAATTATGTTTTCGGTAAATTTTTTACCTGACATGTTTCGGCGAGTCTTTCGCCTTCTTCAGAGTGTCGCATGATGGTGTCTTGAGACCCGTCTTTATCAGCTGATGTTCCATGAGGGTGTGACTTACCTGTCAAAAAAATGAAAAATCAGAGCAGTAAAAGAACAAGCACAACATGAACATTACAAATCAGCAATCACTGACCACTGCAAAAGGGAAAACCACATCATGGACCGGGAGAAGGGCAGGGTCATCCGCACAGAAGAGAACAAACAACAGCGCTGGATCAGAGAGGCCATTGAGATCTGCAAGCGAGGCATAAAAACCATGAACAGAGACAAGGTTGCCTTCATCCTCTCTACCACCTGGACCAGCATCTTGGCGGAGTTAACGGACAGCGGGGGGCGTGACTTGCCTTCATTCTTGTGACAGGTAAGTCACGCCCTCATGGAACATCAGCTGATAAAGACGGGCCACAAGACACCATCATGTGACACTCTGAAGAAGGCGAAAGACTTTCGTATTGTGACATCCTCAAGGCCTAAACACTCATCCGAGCAAATATAAGGTAGATTTTGTGAACCTGCCCGGAGAAAAACATCAACGAAAATAATTTGTATTTGTTTTAACCAGTTGGTGGCGCTACCACTGCGATCAAAAATAAGTTGGCAGCCGTCTTCAGGGCCTGAATATCCTCAAATGTGAAAAATTTCGAGAAGATGGATCATCTGAATCATTTTGCAGGAACTTTTGTTGCCACGGAGAATAATCAGACTCTGCGGCACCGCAATAGCCACGCCCTTCGAAGGAAAGTCACAAAAATAGGGATAGCGTAAGATCAATGTCTTGAGTCTTTTCTAGCCAATTTTCAATCGGATTCGTTAAAAGGGCACCGTGCAGTACGTCAAAATGTAAAAAATGATATTGATTGGCGCAAGGTGTATAACAGAATATAAACATATAGATGTCTTCAGGTACCGACTCTTTATGTACATGTGAAGTTTTGGATTTTTAGCAGCATGTGCATGAGAGTTATTAAGCATTTTGTCCATTGCGGCGAAGGAAATCTTAAGTGAAAACTTTAAAGCCCCGCCCCCGTCATATAGTATTTCGGAAACAAAAGATTTTAGCCCCAGTGTTTGTCCCAGGTCTTAAGATGCTACAGACAGAATTTTAAGGCAATCAGATGAAGCCTTTAGGATCAGGGTGCAAAAGAATGACCCCTGTAAACATGCAAAAAAGGGCAAAAGTCGGACTTTCAAAAATTCATAACTCACTTCCTGTTCATATTAGACGTTAAAATATCAAATTTTTCGCCATGCCCGATGAGACTGCCAAGTTTGGTGAGTTTTTGTGCATGTTTCGGGGGTCAAAAATGCGATCGAACAATCGGAAAAATAATAATAATAATAATTTCAACAAAAACAATAGCGACTTCGCAGCGGTCGCTGCTCAGGCCCTAATAATAATAATAATAATAATAATAAAAGTAATAATATTTTCTACAAAAACAATAGGGACCTCGCAGCCGTCGCAGCTCGGGCCCTAATAACAATTTCTAGAAAAACGATAGGGACCTCGCAGCGGTCACTGCTCGGGCCCTAATAATAATAATAATAATAATTTCCACAAAAACAATGGGGACCTCGTAGCGGTCGCTGCTCGGGCCCTAATAATCATTTCTACATAAACAATAGGGACCTCGCCGCGGTCGCTGCTCGGGCCCCAATAATAATTTCTACACAAAGTCCATTGTGGTGACCCGCCCCCTTTTAAGTAAATTCAAAATGGCCGACTTCCTGTAAAACCTAGCTTATTGCTCCAAGAGACTTTTTTGTAGGTCTTGGTCTTATACATACAGTGAACCCTCGCTACTTCGCGGTTCACCTTTCGCGGGTTCAGTGCTTCGCGGGTATAAAAAATATTCGGGGGCATTGTAGTTTCGCCGAGCGGCACGACGGGCGCTGGAGCGGTTAGACGGCCGGCGTGCGCCGAAGAAGAGCGTGGGCGAAGAGGAGAGTGGACGAAGAAGAGCACGTTCCCCCGGACACGATCGGTGGCGACGTTTCGCGCGGTTCGGACCGTACCAGGGCTCCGGCCGGCGTGCGTGGCAGTTAAGCCGTAGAGGAGCACCGTCCCCGGGCACGGGCGGTGCCAAGCGGCCCCTAAGTTTAACCGAATGGAAGCTCTGGAGGAGGAGGGCATGCTCGCGTCACAGTAAGCCGAAGAGGAGCACCTTCCCCGGGCACGGGCGGTTCCAAGCGGCCCCTAAGTTTAACCAAATGGAAGCTCCGGAGGAGGAGGGCATGCTCGCGTCACAGTAAGCCGAAGAGGAGCACCTTCGCCGGGCACGGGCGGTTCCAAGCGGCCCCTAAGTTTAACCGAATGGAAGCTCCGGAGGAGGCGGGCATGCTCGCGTCACAGTAAGCCGAAGAGGAGCACCTTCCCCGGGCACGGGCGGTGCCAAGCGGCCCCTAAGTTTAACCGAATGGAAGCTCCGGGGGAGGAGGGCGGGCGTGTGTCACAGTTAAGCCGAATTGGAACACCTCTTCCGCCCGGGCACGAACGGAGCGCGAAGCTGTCAGTTATGAATGAATAAATGAATAAATAAATAAATAAATAAAGAATGCCACCTTTCATTTCACAGGGAACACCGGACGGCGTACCAGCAGGTAAAAGTCGGAGTAATTAAATAAATACAAAAAGAATGGCTGGGGAATAAAAAAATAATACGTTTTAATAATAATTAGTTTTTTTTGTTATAACATGAATTTCACTCTCTCTCTCTCTCTCTCTCCCCGTATATATATATACATATATATATATATATATATATATACATATATATATATATATATATACATATATATATATATATATATATATATATATACATATATATACATATATATATATATATACGTATATATATATATATATATACATATATATATATATATGTATATATATATATACATATATATATATATATATATATATATATACGTATATATATATATATACATATATATATGTATATATATATATACATATATATATATATACATATATATATATATATACATATATATATGTATATATATATATACATATATATATATATACATATATATATATATATATATATATATATATATATATATATATATATATATATATATATGTATATATATATATACATATATATATATATATATATATATATATATATGTATATATATATATACATATATATATATATATATACATATATATATATATATATATATATATATATATATATATATTTATTATATATATTGTATTTTCTTTTAAGCATTTTTGAAGGTGCGCCGCTACTTCGCGGATTTTCAGTTTCCGCGGGTGGTCTCGGTCCCCATTAACCGCGATAACCGAGGGTTCACTGTACTCCATAAAATTTACAAAAAGCGAGGTGAAACACTCAACCAGGGCTGCTTTTTTGAACATTTCTCGAGGGCCATGGCGAGCCATTTCAAAAAAGCTGCACAACTAACGTATAAAATATTTATAAATTTGCTCTGCCTGATGTGTGTGTCAAGTTTCACGAGTTGTCGTTCATATTTAGAACCTCATAATCAGCGTTGTTTTATTGCCAAACAGTGCAATGCCACTCCCACAACTTTTCACGAAAAAGGATGAATTTCGTATTGTGACATCCTCATGGCCGAAACAGTCCTCCGAGCATATATGAGGGCGACCTTGTTGAGTTGCACGGAGAAAAACATCCAAGAAAATAACTTGTATTAGCTTTTACCAGTTGGTGGCGCTACTACTACGATGAAAAATAAGTTGGTAGATGTCTTTAGGGCTGAAGTATCCTCAAATGTGTACAACTTCGAGAAGATAGGATCATCTGAGTCATGTTGCCGGAGCTTTTGTT